>NC_064921.1:122815723-123147389 GCF_023897955.1 Schistocerca gregaria
TATCTGGCTGTGCTTTCATCTGACCACTCAGGGTCTCAATGATAACCTTAAGCTCCACCTAAAAAATTCTGTCTATCCAATGAGAAACGTTATACTTTTCGTGGTGGGCAATGTTTTTAAAGTTTGCAACGTAACAGAGACGCGAAAAAGTCTCACGCTAAAACCTGCAGCTTGTGTGGTCCTTTTAGCGTTATCGTGAGATCTATGCTGTTCTTCTGGAGGGCTCTATCTTTTAACAGGGGCTGGCGGGTGGTCCTAATGTAACAGACACGCGAAAAAGTCTCACGCTAAAACTTGCGGGTGGTAGTGGCCCTTTTTGTGTTATCGTAAGATCTATACTGTTTTTCTGGAGGGCTCTGTTCTCGTTTCTCCCCTCGGAACTGCGTCGGTCTCACGGTGGGAAGGTACGACATGCATTTAGGCATTCTTGTGTTAGTGTGTGGTATTTCATTTGCTCACTCGTTACTCGTATTACTTTGGTTAATTTAATGTCACGATTTATTCGGAGCTATGTGACATACTACTGGATTTGCTTATCATGTCAGGGTTTTCATGGAAGGTGTTGGATTTGCCTGACACCTTACATATCGCCACCCTTCGATCTTAATTTTTGCATTGAATTTAGGCAATGATTGAAATGTTGTCTATGTCAGTAAAAAAATGTCTAGTTTATCTAAATTTTGTTGCTTACTGTTCAGCCATGTTATTCTGTTCTATGCTAGTTTGTATTACTAATTTATATTTTTATATACTTCCACATTATAATTAAAAATGACAAGAGAAGAATATTTTTATGCTATTAATAATTTTTAATTATTTTCTTTATTTATTTAAGTTTGAAGTTGGTTTTTAAGAATTTTGTTATCGAAAGTGAGGAGTCTTTCACATCGATTTTCTTAGAAATATTGGTTTTATAAATGTAGTAATTAAGTAAAATCTAATCCTAACACATTTTCTAAATGTCATATACAAGTTAAATGTTTTTGTTTCTTGACACTCATTTCAACAGTGTTACACTAACAAATAAGAATTATTTCCAAGAATTGCTTTGACAAAGAAATATACATACGCAAGTTTTGAGATATTATCCTAATAAATGGTACAAATGTTAAAAGAAGGAAAACATCCAACATAATAATTTTTTATTCGTTGTTTTTTAAGGAGAAAATAAGTAAAATATAGTTGCTGTTTTATTTTTATGAGGAGAAAATAAGTGGCATATCGTTTCTTTATATACTGTCCATTTCAGAACTAATGACTTATTTTTATCGATAGTCTATTTTTTACTTAAGTCCATAGTTAATGACTGTTATTTTGTAGTTTATTAGCTGTCTTGTGTGCTTAACTTATTCAGTTTTTCACTCGTTTCTTTTGCACAATTCCTACATCACATAATTGGATTTCACACATTCAAACAATCCTATGAATGTTCAAGCATGAGGTTGGCGAATGTTTTTGCACGAAGGTGATGGACTTGAGCGAGATGGATGTGGGCAAGTATTTGATGTACAGCTTCGTTCGTCGTTCCTTGTTGGCTTTGCAAGTGTGTGTTGCTGTTGTGGGGTCCCATAATGGAATGGAGCTGTGAGTGCAGAATCTCGTGGTTTACTGGCTTTGTATGCGTGAAAGTCATCGTTATGTGTCGCTGAAAGCGGTCGGTTGTCGTTGTAATACTTCGCAGACGACTAGTTTACAATACCATAGGCATTTGGGAAGGTATGTCGTCTATTCTTCACCCATCTTCTTTCTTGGTCTCAATCTTGCGAATCTTCAACATCTGTTCTTCCTGCTTTTCCTCTGCTTCTTACTTGCTTCTTTGTTTTTCTCTTGGCAGGATATAGAAATATTTATTGATAACTAGTCGCTTTGAAGTTCTCCTCCTAGTAACAGTTTGATAAATTGTTTGGGCGTGTCGTTTTTAATTTGTGGAAGTTCTTCTTCAGTTTCGTGCATCAGCGTGCTGTTTAATAGCAGTAGTGTGACTTTTACACATATTTTTTGCCAGCGGTGACTTGCCCAAGCGGTTCATCTCGTCGGGCCTCTGCAGGGCTCTGTCACTGTCCATCCCAGCAGGGTTCCACCTAGTGGGCAAATTTACTGCCCACTTTCGCTACAAAGGCCTTCTGTTGGTCTCGCTGTCCTCGTGTCTTGCTAATTACGTCCTTTTCTTTCTTGATACTTCTTGTGTTGCAACTTGTGGGTCGTTGTATCTCTTCCTTGCTGGAGTTTTTACAATGGTTCTTACAAAAAGTTTTATTTATAATCATCTATCTACTACCTACTTGTTTTACGCCTTCTTAAAAAGCTTTACAAATTTCGGCGCCCTTTCCATGTTACAATTCTAAGATATTTGGAGTCTTAATGTCTACTCAAGAATCCTCAAATTCGTTTTTTATTTTTGTATAGTATCGTGGTGTATAGCATTTTAGTATTTCATGCTGTTAGACTATCTACGCTTTATCCCTTCATCTTAATCTATGGTACTATTGGTGTTATTATTGAAACTACTTTCTTTTTCCCACCTTCCTCTCTCTTCATTCTTCTTTCTCCTGACGATCTTATCTGCAACATAATCTTGAAATATTGTGCTGATTATTTACGAGTAATAAAATTAATCTTCAAACTTGTACTGAAAGTGTTTAATACTGCCAGCCTTAGGTAAAAATACCTCTGCTTTATCTCGTAAAATACCCTCCAGTTCTCTTTTACTGTGTTCCGAAATACCATGAACTTCTTGCAATTTTTCGTCGATTTCTTTATGGACTTCTAACATGAGTTGAGGCGATTCCTTCTTTTGTGCATACCATTCTAATTCTTCATCCTCTTTATCTCGCATCATTCTTAATTGTTTGTTTATAACTGGTATTTCTTCTAATTTTAGCTTTTGCTCAAAGAGAAGAGTGACATTCCCGAATGTTACGTTACCTTTCCCCATATCTATTTTCGCTCGTCTCTCGTTTAAAAAATCTGCACCTATAATCAAATCTACACTTAGTTTAGGTACAATCACGAAGTTGTCTTCGATCTTTTGACCTTGGCATGAAAGAGTTAACCTTGCTTGTCTCGTAACGTCCACAGCATTGTTTCTAATAGGACCTCTTACTTTAATCTTACGTGTTTTCAGAACTGGCAATTCCTCATTGGCGTTACACTGCATGAATAAATTTTCTGAGATCGCAGTCAGTTTACTTCCGCTATCAATTACAATATTGACTGGGATATGCTTTACCATGGCCTTCGCAATTGGTTGAATTTGAAAGCGTTGGTTCTGTTCTTCTTCTTCTTCTTCTTGCATCAACGAATCCTCCACTGAATCATACATGAGTCTTTTTAGGAATTTCCCTTGTGAATTCGAACTTTCTGTAGGATAAGCTTCGACTGATACTTCTCTTTCTTTTATTTCCTCTTCTCTATTTCTTCCTTCATTTACGCTTTCTTCTACATCCTCTACTTTTTCCTCATCCTCGTTTATCTTCTACTTCTTCGTCGCTACTTCCACATAATCACATCTAAATGCTCTAATTATCGCTTCATAACTTCCTTCAATATATACGTTGGGTTGTGTGCCCACTCGCCACTTATTTTCAACTTCTGTCAGCTGCGCATTATCCTCATTGAATTCGCTTTCCCTGGTTTCCATCTCAAATAGCTCTGCAATATTCATTACTTCGTCCTTTCCTCCTACATTCGTTGTGCATGCCTCTGGTATTTGATCTTCCTCGTCAGTATCATCCCAATTAATTTCGTCCCAACACGATATTGTTATTTTCTTACCTTCGTTTTCATACGGTCCCTGCGGATTTGTTTCTTCCTTCTTCTCTTCTCGTGATAAGGTATTTACTTCTCTGTTCAAGGTACTGCAATTGTCCTGGGTCGGTGCGTCATTCTCTTTGGCATGGGCGCTTAGCTGTCAATTCGAACGTTTGTCGGGGTTTGGTGGCCTTACCTCAACCTCTTCTATCTGTATTCGCTTATCGTGTTCAGCGTGTTGATAGTGGTTTCTTTGTTGATAACTTGTCGGTCTATTGGTTCTCCAGTACCAGTTCCTGTTGTAGTTATTCCGTCTGTAATAGTTGTTTCCGTTCCTGGGTGAGTTATAGTTATTGCCATATTCTCTTCTAAATCTATAACCGGTTCTTTGTTGAAATCTATTGTCGTTTCTTGGTGCGAAGTTATCACGTGGTTCGTAATTATTGTTTCTTCGTGCTGTGTCTTGTGGATTCCACTGCTTTTTGCTTTCATTTTCACGTGCGCTTCGTCTTTTTCTTGCGTCATCTTCCGAAAATATGAACTCTAGTTCCCTTAGAATACCTTTAAATGGTTCGACGTCATTGTCTCCGCGACCTACTAATGACTGCTGGTATTTCAATGGTAGCTTCATCGCGCATAATTTAATCAACTCTCCGTCACTGTATGGTACATCTAAGCATTGATTTTTCTTTGCCATTAATTCGAAAAATTTCACGGGGCTCTTCTCTCCTGAATTTTCAAAATAAGGGTTCTGTAATAATTCGTACTTTATTCTGTTCTGTGCTTCGCAGGACCAATATCGTGATAGAAACTTCTCTCTGAAATCTTCGTACGATCGGCATGTCGTTGCAACATTCTGCATGGTTTCTGCGACTGTTCCTGACATGTGTGCACATATGAAGTCTAATTTATGTGCTAGCGTCCAGTGTTCTGGTAATCCTACTCGGAATTGATCAATAAAAGTTCGTGGATGTAATGAGTTTCTTTCTCGAAAGTGCTGAAATTTTCTGACTGTGAGGAAATGATCGTTGTCGTACTTCGTCATAGTTCCACATGAAATTCGCGATTCTTCGCCACTTTTGTTTCTGATCATTTCTCCCGTCGTTCTTTCCGGTTTTGGTAGATCCATTGGATATTGTCCACTGTAACTTTCGCATACCCTTGCGTAGTAGCGTTGGAGTGGTACGCAATAATTTTCTTCCATCGGTTGTGAACGTGTAGCTGAATGCATTGCACTGTACTCTTCGCGACCTGGCTTTCCATTATCACGTATGTTACTTTCCGCCTGTGATTGGAATCGCAAATGCGTAATATCTTCGTTAATTGCTTGTTTTTCCGGTGCTGTTACAGATAGGGATGTGGTTGCAGACTCTGTGTTTGTTCGATCCTGTTCACTACGCTCTTCAATGGTTTGCAACAACTCTGTTCGCAATTTCTGAAATTGTCGCTTCATCTGCGCTTCTAATTTGACTATGCGGTTATCATATCATTTCAGCGGTGCTTTTGTGATACGTTTGCATAACGCACTGTTTTCAACAATTTGACGAGCTGTACCTGCTGCTTGTCTAGTAATTTCGTTTATTTGTTTTTCTACTTTCTTGACTTCTCCGTGGCTGTTGTTACGTAATGTTTTGATCTCGTCGTGAATGTCATTACGCAATGTTTGTACGCCCGCTTGTACCTTGTCAATGTCTGTTCTCAATTGATTGTGACCTGTTATTAAGTGTCCTATCACTTCTCCAGATTCTTTTGCCTCGTCTTCTATATGACTTAGGTGTAACTGAATTTTTTTGTTTTGTTCTTTAATCTCACGCATTTGTCTCGTGATTGTGCATTGTGAATTTGAATTTGGTTCGCTAGTCTTTATTTTGCCTTGTCATGGTTTCCGTAATTTGTTGTAATAATTCTGCCAGATTGGTGGGTCCTATTGCGTTTTCTTCCTACGTCCTACGCTCTGTGTTTTCGGCCAAGTGTTGGTTAGCAACCGATTGCATTGAACTGTGCTGTGACACGTTTCTGCTCGCATTCCTTGTGCTCTGCGGTGAGGGGGCTCTGATCACTTGTACTATCGGTTCAAGACGCAAGTTAGAATCCTCATCGGATGTCTCTCTACTTTCCTGCTCCTCTGCCGTATGCTGCCCTAGGTTTTCTGTGCCTTGGCGTACATTATCCTCGTTATGGTTCGTTATATGTTCTATTTCTCGCGATACTGCATCGTCTGTTGTACTGCCCTCTATTCTCTGTCCATTTTCATGCTGGGTGTCTACCTCAATTCAGTCAAGGTCTCTATCTGCCATTGCCAATCTTTCCGAATCCCTTATTTTCTGTCTTAAAAGTAATTCACGCACCCTACTTCGCGTCAACATGCCCTCACACGATCTCACGCGTTTCATAAACTTTTTGTTCACACGACTTGACAAACCATTCACTTACTTGTTGGGTCAGAACCAACTTGTCAACGATGTATCCGCCACCTGCGCGCTTGCATTGGAGAGAAAACTTAATTCTAACAATATTAAAATTCATAACTTAATTATGCTATTGTTTCTGCCATACTCATTTCTATTGAATATTTTTACTATCTATCGCTACAGCTACTGCTTTCGAGTATGTATAACTTAAAGAAAAAAAATTTTTACAACGAAAATTTCTCATCAGGTATTATTCTGACCTAGTTAGGCCTGTGGTCGACCTTCAATCATGGTATTTTACCATCCTAGCAGGGTCGCCATTTTTTAAACATTGATGGTGGTGTCTGTTTGTTCTATATCGTGACTCCCTACCACTTTCGCACAACGACGCTCTGAGCGTGTTTTTTAGGGAATTAACTAGTTTGAACCTGGGACCTGTTGCTGGTAAGGAGACGCCAGACCACACATGACATGTAGAAATCAGAAGAGTTCAGTGAGACTAGCGATGATATAACCAAATATTTAATGATCTCAATGTCAGCTTCACTGCACTCCCTGTAAAAGAATCTTAATACTAACTAAATTTAGTGGAGGAAGTTCAAGGCTTTCCTATTTTTAGTTAGCTGGTAAAATAACGTCGAAAAAGCAGTTAAGTTTACCATTGGAAATTTTATTCTACTCACAAAACATTGTTTATAAATTGCACTATTGATAAAAGGAGATGTTTTAATACACAATGCTAAAAACCAACTGCGTTCAATAAAAATATGAACAAATATTCCCTGAATGGGTTTCCAAGTTCTACAGTCGATCGAAGGATGACCTATGCCATATCACATCTATAATCTAGGTTTAATTTAAGTTTCACAAAAGAGAAAACTATCAAAATGGTCTACAGTGACCCTCAATTATCTTTAGTTACTTATCTAACTTGTCGTAAATTACAGTGGCTGATGTGGCTTCTCAATAACTATATAAAAGAAAAATCATCGCGTTTCAGATCTGTTCTTCAAGTGGCAAATGTGAACACCATGAGTTTTAATTAACGATCGACACTAGTATTATGCAAAAAAGGGGGTGTAACAGATGAGACTTCTGCAGTTCTGAGTGAAGCCTTATGCGCTCAAAAATGCGGCATCGCGTGCGTTCATTACCTTGTCGGTGTTTATGCAGCGTCAGGGCAGCGGCAGGCAGCACAGCTCCGCTCACCTCGCCATCTCGGAAGCCACTCCCCTCTAACTTATCCTTACTACAATTTCCCGAAGTTGGTTTAAAAAAAACTATCTGGCTGTGCTTTCATCTGACCACTCAGGGTCTCAATGATAACCTTAAGCTCCACCTAAAAAATTCTGTCTATCCAATGAGAAACGTTATACTATTCGTGGTGGGGCAATGTTTTTAAAGTTTGCAACGTAACAGAGACGCGAAAAAGTCTCATGCTAAAACCTGCAGCTTGTGTGGTCCTTTTAGCGTTATCGTGAGATCTATGCTGTTCTTCTGGAGGGCTCTATCTTGTAACATGGGCTGGCGGGTGGTCCTAATGTAACAGACACGCGAAAAAGTCTCACGCTAAAACTTGCGGGTGGTAGTGGCCCTTTTTGTGTCATTGTAAGATCTATACTGTTTTTCTGGAGGGCTCTAGCTTTTAACATGTGTTGGGGGGTGGTCCTTGACGTAACAGAGATGCGAAAAAGTCTCACGTTGAAACGTGCGGATGGTAGTCTTAGAGGTAGGCTGGCGACGTGGGTGTCCAGTCCGTCCCTTATCGTAGGGCGTTCTAGCTTGACACGGTTCTGCTCTCGGCTTCTATTCTCGTTTCTCCCCTAGGAACTACGTCGGTCTCACGGTGGGAAGTTACGACATGCATTTAGGCATCCTTGTGCTAGTCTGTGGTATTTCATTTGCTCACTCGTTACTCGTATTACTTTGGCTAATTTAATGTCACGATTTATTCGGAGCTATGTGACATACTACTGGATTTGCTTATCATGTCAGGCTTTTCATGGAAGGTGTTGGTATTGCCTGACACCTTACAACTTTACTGAAAAAGATGAGGAGATTTCAGATAAATTGACAAGTCTTAGTTTAAATAGGGACAGAGATTCAGATGATACAGCTCCATTGCCATTTGCAGAAACAGAAGAGTACCAGAATATAAATAAACATGTTGAAAGTCAGGGAAAATTTAATAGGCTTTACGAAAGCAAGTTGAACAAATTGAAAGCGAAATCGTAGGAAAAGGCATTAGCAGAAATTTAGAATCACCGATAGCGGCGGGTTTTGAAGAAAAGAATTTATTTCATTTACGGGATGCAGCAATAATCGACATTCGGACTGGGACAGGCGCGGTAGGTCTTTGTCGCCACGAGGAGAAAACTTTGACTATAAACACTTTTTAACTGTTCGGAAATTTAAGATCTTCCACAATTCTAGTAATGACAAACATCCATGTTCATGGTTAGATCAATTTATGTACGCACTTCCGCCAAATTGGCCACAAACTGGAATTTATGTGTGGGTATTTAGAAAACAAACCGGCGACGCACATGCGCGCACTTATTAGAGATTGTAATAATGTAAATGCTTTTTATCATGCATTTTTGCCGGCATATTGGTCCGAAAATACGTAAGACAGAGTCAAACACAGTCTTATTATGCAGCGTAATTTTAAACAGTCTGAGTTCCGCACGCCGGCAGAATACTTTGAAGACATGATACAAAAGAATCAATTCCTTTCCAACCCTTATAGCCCGACTGAATTAATTCGTGCTTGTTTAAGCAAGCTGACACAATGAGTAAGACACATTGCTTTAGCCGGAAGATGTGAAGACGACATTGAAACTTTTAAGAGTTTGCTACAAGAACTTGAGTATGACAACGACGATGGAGCTTCTCGTAATTTTTTCAGTAACGGTAATCACAATAGATTTTCATAGTAAAAGGGATAATGATCGGAACGCACGTTACAACGGTAATTATGGAAATGACAGACGAAACAGACAGTACAGTAGATACTAGCTTTATGACAATAACAGACGTTCTAACAGAAATGACACAGACAATTTTAATTATTCATACAATAATAGAAATTCTTACTACAGAAATAACCAGGGTAGTAGAACTAACAACAATTTCAGAAGTGACAGTCGAAATTATACAAGAAGTGTGGTGTCACCGCCAGACACCACACTTGCTCGGTGGTAGCCTTCAAATCGGCCGCGGTCAAGTAGTATACGTCGGACCCGCGTGTCGCTACTATCAATGATTGCAGACCGAGCGCCGCCACACTACAGGTCTAGAGAGACTTCCTAGCACTCGCCCCAGTTGTACAGCAGACTTTGCTAACGATGGTTCACTGCCTACTTACGTTCTCATTTGCCATGACTATAGTTTAGCATAGCCTTCAGCTACGTCATTTGCTACGACCTAGCAAGGCGCCATTATCAGTTACTATTGATACTGTGAATCATGTACCGTCAAAACCGACGTTCATCATTATTGGATTAAAGTTAAGTATTCCAGCAGCTACGTCCGTTTTTCTAAATTCTTATTTCCTTGTCATGTTCCAGACCTCACGCCAGCCTGCGTGAGCTAAAACGCGTGCATTGCGGCCTCCTTTAGTAAAACGGTGTTGGCTCTCTTGCCAACCACAACAAGACGTAGTCGTGCAGATGACTATGAAAATAGAAATTTTAATAAAAGGCACAACCAAGACAGGAAGGACCTAATTGGCATCCTCCACGTGACAGAAATTCAGAGGGACAAGTGCAAATCGTAGAAACTGCTCCGCGAAGTGACGCGAATAATCAAAGACGTGACGCAAACAATCGACAATGACTTGTAGCTTCGGCTTCTGGCAGCAATACAGACGGTCCAGAAAGTCATGATACTACGACTTTACACTACGTACGCTTGGAAGACATGAGAGGTATTTTGCTAGACGAAAAGGAAAATAATGTAGAAGCATTTTTACATCCTGTTATTGAAGTATGTGTGAGTAAGAATAAGTTCACTGCGGTTTTAGAGTCTGGGAACCCATTGAATGCTATCAGTGAATCAATTTTTCGTATATGTGTAAGAACTATTGCTTGTCCTGTGTTACCTGTTTCCGAAGCCACAATTCGAGTAGCTATTTATGGAAAAAGTGTGGAAGTCAAACAACAGACCAACTTTAATTTCATTTGTTAAGTATATGAATTTTCTGCTAATTTTATTATTGTTCCATTACTCAGCAATTTTAAAGGAAGGAAGTGTAACTTGACTGTTGCCGGAATGCCGAGATGTTTGAAAATTTTCCTGCGTGTAGCGAAATCTGAATCAGACACAAATTGTTTAAGGTATCTTACTTCTGATGTTTCCGCTAAGTATTATGACGACAATGTGTTCATTCAAGACAACGACAATAGATACAGAGACACAATGGATGGTATGATTAATAGTGAAGAATTAATTAATGAAAGGGTTAACAAACCTGAAGTGACAGATGACGTTGCAAGAGAAGCATTACACCAAATTTTGATTTCACATGCTACGGTGTTTAGTCATCACACAGGTACTATACAAGGCTTACAATATTTATTTAAAGTAAAAGAACACTCTCCATTTCGGGGGAAAACGTACGCTATTCTTTTGGCTCATAGAGACAAGGTTAAGAATGAACTTCATTCCGTGTTACATCAAGGCATTATTGAGCCCATTACATGTCATTCTTAAAAAAGGATGGATCAATTCGTTTGGTTCTAGATTCCAGACAGATAAATAATATAATCATTCCTGAAACTGACCGTCCACAAAATTTATATGAACTTCTTCAACATTTCCATGGAATTAATGTTTCATCCACAATTGATCTCCGTGCAAGTTTTTGGCAAATTGAACTCCACCCTGATTGTAGAAAATACACTGCTTTTTTTAAACTTTGGTTACTGGTATCAATTTCGGAAATTACCGTTTGGACTTACTGTTCCTTCAGCAGTATTCATTCGTGGTTTAAATGAAATTTTACCTGTTTGTCTTCGTAACAATATTACTTCAAATGCTGACGATATTCTTATTGCTAAACGTTCTTGGAGTGAGCATAACAGAATTTTAGATTGATTATTACGTATTTTTGCATGATTTGGCATTACAGTGAACTTGGAAAAATCTGAATTTGGTCGTTGTCAGGTCAAATTTCTTGGTCATATTATTTCTACAGAAGGTATTCTTCGTGATCCAGAGAAACTAGACGCTATTCGTAATTATACTGTTCCTACTACAAAACGTGATGTTTATAGTGTCCTTGGTGCCTGCATTTTTCTTACACTCTTTGTTAGATTTGACAATTTGGTCACACCTCGTTTATGTGAACTTTCTGGAGATAATTCTAACTGGTGTTGGGATGAGGAAGCTCAATTAGAATTTGAACAAATTTGTGATGCTTTAGTTGCTGCTCCACTTCTTTCACACCTGGATTTACCTACAGATTTTTGATTGGCAACGGACTCATTGTACAAAGGCGTAGGTGCACACTTATTTCAAGAATAGAAGAAAACGGCGTTGTAGTACAGAAAACTACTGCATTTGGAAGTCGTGTTCTCTCTAAATCAGAAAAGAATTATTCGATCGCAGAAGTCTTCCGAAGTAAGAGTAAAAGTAAAAGTAAGAGTGATTTCAGGTGTGCCGCAGGGGATTGTCATAGGACCATTGCTATTCACAATATACATAAGTGACCTTGTGGGTGACATCGGAAGTTCACTGAGGCTTTTTGCAGATGATGCTGTGGTGTATCGAGAGGTTGTAACAATGGAAAATTGTACTGAAATTCAGGAGGATCTGCAGCGAATTGATGCATGGTGCAGGGAATGACAATTGAATCTCAATGTAGACAAGTGTAATGTGCTGCTAATACATAGAAAAATAGATCCCTTATCATTTAGCTACAAAATAGCAAGTCAGCAACTGGAAGCAGTTAATTCCATAAATTATCTGGGAGTACGCATTAGGAGTGATTTAAAATGGAATGATCAGATAAAGTTGATCGTCGGTGAAGCAGATTCCAGACTGAAATTCATTGGAAGAGTCCTAAGAAAATGCAATCCGAAAACAAAGGAAGTAGGTTACAGTACGCTTGTTCGCCCACTGCTTGAATACTGCTCAGCATTGTGGGATCTGTAGCAGGCAGGGTTGATAGCAGAGATAGAGAAGATCCAACGGAGAGCAGAGCGCTTCGTTACAGGATCATTCAGTAATCGCGAAAGCGTTACGTACATGATAGATACACTCCAGTGGAAGACTCTGCAGGAGAGACGCTCAGTAGCTCGGTACGGGCTTTTGTTAAAGTTTCGAGAACATACCTTCAACGAAGAGTCAAGCAGTATATTGCTCCCTCCTACGTATATCTCTAGAAGAGACCATGAGGATAAAATCAGAGAGATTAGAGACCACACAGAAGCATACCGACAATCCTTCTTTCCACGAACAATACGAGACTGGAATAGAAGGGAGAACCGATAGAGGTACTCAGGGTACCCTCCGCCACAAGCCGTCAGATGGCTTGCGGAGTATGGATGTAGAACTTGAAGCTTTTTCTATTGTTTGGGCTTTCACAAAATTTCGCATCTTTTTATATGGCAGACATACTAAGGTTTACACCGATCATCGAGCTCTGGAATTTCTTATGTCAACAAAATTGACACATGGAAGATTATCAAGATGGGCACTGTATCTACGGGAATTTGATTTTAGTATTGTTTGCATCCAGGGCTCTTCTAATATTATTGCTGATGCTTTATCAGGTGCACCTGTGGGTTTGAAACCAAGTGCTGAGGAAGTGTGCAAAGAAACAATTATTGTTTGATGTATATTCAAGGTGTTGCGTTTGAAAATTTCGTTTTGTCTTTGCTCCAGGACATCGCTAAGGAGCAAAACAAGTATCCAATCTGGAAGGACATTAAGGAGAAGTCGAGGAGGAAGGAAAGCGTAGCGATTAGACAGTATTACTTAGTTCGTAATTCTATTCTTTTTAAACAAAAATCGCTTGACAACTCTGTTTTGTTAGTTTGCATTCCTGATGAGTGGGTTAATAAATTGATTTGGTATACACATTTCAGCTACGCATACTTTGGTCCCAGAAAATGCTTTCATAACTTACGAGAAAATTGATACTTCAGTAATATGGAAAAACGTATTCGATTTGTTCTTGCTGAATGCAAATTATGTCATAAGGCTAAGCCGGCAACTATTTCTAACAGAGCACAGTTGTTTCCTATCATTCCAGCGAAATTAAAGGAGATGGCTGTAGTCGATTCGTTCGGTCCAGTGGTTCGTTCTACTAATGGTTTTGCGTATGTTATTGTAGTAGTGGAATTGACACCAAAATACGTGTGTTTTACACCTTTACACAAAACAACAGTTTTCATCAAACATTTTCTTAAAGAAGTGGGTCATGTTGATGAAGTTATATCAGTCAATGGATCACAGTTTCTCTCTAAAATTTGGCTCTGTACTCTACGGCGTCGTAAGATTAAACGAATTTTCATTTCACGTTTTCACCGTCATCTAACCGGTCAGAGGGATGGATGAAGGAAATTAATAAATTGTGTCGTCCTTATTGTCATCATAATCACAGAACGTGGGATCAGTATCTTCATATTTTTCAAAACATTCTGAACGGACTCCCTAATGAATCAACTTCTTTACAGCCTATATTGATATTAAAAAGTAAAGCGCCGACAAATCGTATTTCTGAAATCGTTCCTTTTCCACTCACACGGAAACTGCGGCATTCTGAAGTTGTCAACCTGGCTCTACAAAATATTGCATCTACGGCTGCTAGAAGAGAGAAATCATCTAAACGTCATGGTAGTTTAAAAACTTTGCCAGTTGGTCAGAAGGTGTTAATTAAGTCTCATCGTTTGTCTCACAAAGAAAAACGCTTGTGTCGCAAATTTTTTCTGCTTTATAACGGTCCATATAGAGTTGGGAAAATTATTCATGATAAAACTGTTGAAGTAGAAACTCTTAAGTCACGGCGCTCTAAGGGAATACATCATATATCGAACGTTAAAATTTTTGTGAAATGACGTACTTTTGAGAAAATTAACAGTTACACGTAAACATGCAGAAAACACAGGGATGCCGCTCCGTGTTCTAGCGGCAACACATACACAAAGCGACAATTAGTCCGCGCGCCGCACAAGGGAACCATTGACCGCAAACAATCACTTACTACGTCACACCTACCTACAGCTGATCGAGCGCTCAGTGCAAATGCACTGACAGCCGTAAACAAATACACAGTCTAATTTCTCCGGTTAAATTCAGTATAAAGCTATAGTGACTTCATAACTTAAAAGCTTTTCCAGGATACAGTTGCATAAATTCTTTAAGAATTACAGGTAAATTCTCTGCATGTCTGACATTAATAAGACTTGCTATCGAGAAAATTTCAGGAATAATGTAATTTCGAAGAAGAAAGTAATAAACTAAAAAGGTAACCATTAACTGAGTTTATTTTTCAGGTAATATATTTCTACTTAGGTATGTACTTTATGCGTAATTTGCTGCTCGTGATTAAGTGATTTCTACTTTGTATTAAATTTTATCCTCTATGAATTTACTTGTGAAGCGACATGCTTGCGTACTTCTGCTGACTTTGACAATGTTTTATTAATGAACAGGGTTGTTACTTGTGTATATTATGCATTGCTTGGCTGCTATGCATATTCACTGATGTCATATTTTTGATTATGTGCCTGCTGTGCCTATTTATTTAAATTATATTTGTCACCTGATTAGTTGTGCTGATATGGCTATGTATTTAAGTTATACTTTGTAATTAATCTGCTTGCGCCTTCATGTTTCCTCATTAACATTACATATGAACATTTATTTGCTTATGCTGATATGATACTAATGACTTACTTATTATGTAATATATATACTTGCTGCTTTGCCTATGGATTGCATATTTACACATTTCTGTTTTGTTGTCATAACTACTCTTTAATTAGTATATAGAAATGCTTATATACTGTGTACAAACATAGAGTTTAGTTTACACTATGGTATTAACTATAGATTGTTTGCTTGGCAGAGCCTCGTTGTAGGGATTGTGCTGCATCCACTTGTTGACATTCTGTTCTCTACTGGTATATTTATTCGCTATTGCATGTTTTGCTTACGTTCAGTGCTTTACATTTTAAGATAAGAAAATGAACTGCTATAATTCTACGAACTACATGGGTACTTAAACTTCATTGAAGTCACATGAAATGAAGCTTATATGGAAGTTGTATAAATTCATTATTATACAGAGGAAGCTGACGACATGAAATACCAAAACTAGCTTTAGAATATTGACATTTATTACACGGCATTCTTCGTGAGCAATTGAAATAACAAGTGACACTTGACACACAGAGATACTCCACATGTTTGCTTCTGTTTTGCCATGATTCTTGAAGTGGTGTACACACTGTGAAAAATTACGATTTATTCATTCAAATTCTTATGTGATCATTAACACTGTATACTCACACTTATTTACTAAAAGTTATCCTAACTGAAGGCTGTAGAGGTCATGTATGCATTTCCTTTAGTTTATGATGGACAAGGTAACCAAAATATATTTTATAATTCATTATGAGTAGAAGATTTGGCTCAGGTAGATTACACAGAGGTTGTGTGTGGACATTGTGTCTTCGGATTGTATGGGATGATGAATTGAAGTTTGCACTAGGGTTTTATCTGTACTTGTTCGAGGAGACTGACTAGAGGAGTGAGTTGTTATGGAAGTGAAATGATATTGGTGATAAGGTTTATATGTATTGACGTACTGAAGAGGTATTATTGAAGTATTGAGATTGTGTGATGCTGATTATTATTGGAGTTTTGGTGGAGCTTATTTTTTTTCTGGTTTATATAGAACAAGAAGGATTAAGTTGGCAGACTCCAGTGGAAGGAATATTGTCTACACACACACACACACACACACATTGTTACATCAATAAGCAGTATATATATATATATATATATATATATATATATATATATATATATATATATATATGGGGGGGGGGGGGGAGAAGTAATTGCGCATGTTGGCAAAGTGACAGCTGTTCATCAACCGTACATTTTGATGTGGCTTGGCAAATACAGGTCTTGACATGATGACTATGACGTTGACTAACTACTATTGACACTATACACTGCTGCCACTACTAATTGATACACATATTACACATCACATTTTGACAGAATTGCACTTACACAGTTAATACTATTCAATTACACAATAGTAATTAGTATGTGGATGAAAGATGAGAGAGTGTGTTTTGTGTGTTTTCCTTTCCTAATCCCAAATAATTGGTACCGACCTACCTCCTAAATACTTTTTTACTTATTTCTTGTGGATAGCACTGACACCCATAAATATTATATGTTTACTGATATTTGTGTATTTGTAATAGATAATATGATAATTATCTGATATTATTTGTGCGTTTATTACAATTTGTATGTTTAGTGTAAGAGCATTGATAATAATTTTGTAAAAGTATTTGTGTGTACTTTCAAACTGTTGTTCGTGCTTACACCTATTATCATTGCCAGGTGCCAATTGGAAATGTTTAATTTCTGCTGACGAAATGTGATGAACTGTTCAATTTCTGCTGATAAAATGTGATGGACTATTTAATTTCTGCTGGTGAAATGTGATGAACTGTTCAATTTCTGCTGATGAAATGTGATGGACTGTTTAATTATTGCTGGTGAATATTATGGACTGTTACCTGCACTTGTTCAACGTTGCTGGGTGCCACTGTTGGAACTGTTTAATTACTACTGATGAATTTTATGGGACTTCTGTCTGCACCTGCGCGCCATTGCTGGGTGCCATTGTTGGAACAGCTATTGTTGATGTGATGTCACTCATTCCTGCCTGCACGCCGGCCGGTGTGCGCTACAGTCTGGAACTGAGCGACCGCTGCGGTCGCAGGTTCGAATCCTGACTTGGATTTTTTTCTCCGGGCGGGAAAGAGATAGAAACATGGGCACTGTTTTAAAATGAGGCCGCGTTCATTCTCAATACGTCCCAGAGATGGCAGCACCATATGGCAGATGGAATTTTACTGCCAGCGGCAAGAATGAGAACTGTTTTAAATACTTAAAATGGCGACGTTTTCCTTACTTGAACAGCGTGCAATCATTCGTTTTCTGAATTTACGTGGTGTGAAACCAATTGAAATTCATTGAGAGTTGAAAGAGACATGTGGTGATGGAGTTATGGACGTGTCGAAAGTGCGTTCGTGGGTGCGACAGTTTAATGAAGGCAGAACATCGTGTGACAACAAACCGAAACAACCTCTGGCTCGCACAAGCCAGTCTGACGACATGATCGAGAAAGTGGAGAGAATTGTTTTGGGGGATCACCGAATGACTGTTGAACAGATCGCCTTCAGAGTTGGTATTTCTGTGGGTTCTGTGCACACAATCCTGCATGACGACCTGAAAAATGCGAAAAGTGTCATCCAGGTGGGTGCCACGAATGCTGACTGACGACCACATGGCTGCCCGTGTAGCATGTTGCCAAGCAATGTTGACGCGCAACGACAGCATGAATGGGACTTTCTTTTCGTTGGTTGTGACAATGGATGAGACGTGGTTGCCATTTTTCAACCCAGAAACAAAGCGCCAGTCAGCTCAATGGAAGCACACAGATTCACCGCCACCAAAAACATTTCAGGTAACCGCCAGTGCTGAAAAAATGATGGTGTCCATGTTCTGAGACAGCGAGGACGTAATCCTTACCCATTGCGTTCCAAAGGGCACTACGGTAACAGGTGAATCCTACGAAAATGTTTTGAAGAACAAATTCCTTCGTGCACTGCAACAAAAACGTCCGGGAAGGGTTGCGCCTGTGCTGTTTCACCAAGACAACGCACCCGCACATCGAGCTAGCTTTACGCAACAGTTTCTTCGTGATAACAACTTTGAAGTGATTCCTCATGCTCCCTACTCACCTGACCTGGCTCTTAGTGACTTTTGGCTTTTTCCAACATTGAACGACACTCTCCGTGGCTGCACATTCACATGCCGTGCTGCTATTGCCTCAGCGATTTTCCAGTGGTCAAAACAGACTCCTAAAGAAGCCTTCGCCGCTTCCATGGAATCATGGCGTCAGCGTTCTAAAAAATGTGTACGTCTGCAGGGCGATTACGACGAGAAGTAACGCCACATTCATCGATTTCGGGTGAGTAGTTACTTAGAAAAAAAATCGGAGGCCTTAGAACTTGAATGCACCTCATATAGTTGCAGGGGACTTAATTAATCAATTCTGTTAATGGAAATTCCTTGTCATTCTTTATTTTTATTTTATGCAGTCAGATTGCGTGCTAATACTAGTCAGGGCCAACCGGTTGCGAAACTTCGTAACTGGTCACACAGCTAGTAAAATTATTGCATTTATTCATTAATATTAGTCATTTCCTTTTAATTAAGCCCCCTTGCAAGGTTGAGGCTACAAAACAATTTGAGAACGAATTTACATAATTAAGACAGAACATGCTAAGAAAATGAATGTTTGTCAATGTCGCCACCAGCATGCTGCTCGACGATTATGGTTGAGATGGAGCCCATAAAATGGTTCAAATGGCTCTGAGCACTATGGGACTTAACATCTGAGGTCATCAGTCCCCTAGAACGTAGAACTGCCTAAACCTAACTAACCTAAGGACATCACACACATCCATGCAAGAGTCAGGATTCGAACCTGTGAGCGTAGCAGTTGCGCGGTTCCACCCTGAAGCACTTAGAACCGCGCGGCCACCTCGACCGGCTGATGGTGCTCACAAAGGAGAGAAAAATTCCCTTTGGGGCAAGAATTAGACTGCAGAAAAACTTGAATACCAGTGCGTGAAACACGTAGATCATGCTAGGAGGACTAAAAAATATAAACCAGGAGTGAACTTCTGTTCCCTAAATACACTCCTGGAAATTGAAATAAGAACACCGTGAATTCATTGTCCCAGGAAGGGGAAACTTAATTGACACATTCCTGAGGTCAGATACATCACATGATCACACTGACAGAACCACAGGCACATAGACACAGGCAACAGAGCATGCACAATGTCGGCACTAGTACAGTGTATATCCACCTTTCGCAGCAATGCAGGCTGCTATTCTCCCATGGAGACGATCGTAGAGATGCTGGATGTAGTCCTGTGGAACGGCTTGCCATGCCATTTCCACCTGGCGCCTCAGTTGGACCAGCGTTCGTGCTGGACGTGCAGACCGCGTGAGACGACGCTTCATCCAGTCTCAAACATGCTCAATGGGAGACAGATCCGGAGATCTAGCTGGCCAGGGTAGTTGACTTACACCTTCTAGAGCACGTTGGGTGGCACGGGATACATGCGGACGTGCATTGTCCTGTTGGAACAGCAAGTTCCCTTGCCGGTCTAGGAATGGTAGAACGATGGGTTCGATGACGGTTTGGATGTACCGTGCACTATTCAGTGTCCCCTAGACGATCACCAGAGGTGTACGGCCAGTGTAGGAGATCGCTCCCCACACCATGATACCGGGTGTTGGCCCTGTGTGCCTCGGTCGTATGCAGTCATGATTGTGGCGCTCACCTGCACGGCGCCAAACACGCATACGACCATCATTGGCACCAAGGCAGAAGCGACTCTCATCGCTGAAGACGACACGTCTCCATTCGTCCCTCCATTCACGCCTGTCGCGACAACACTGGAGGCGGGCTGCACGATGTTGGGGCGTGAGCGGAAGACGGCCTAACGGTGTGCGGGACCGTAGCCCAGCTTCATGGAGACGGTTGCGAATGGTCCTCGCCGATACCCCAGGAACAACAGTGTCCCTAATTTGCTGGGAAGTGGCGGTGCGGTCCCCTACGGCACTGCGTAGGATCCTACGGTCTTGGCGTGCATCCGTGCGTCGCTGCGGTCCGGTCCCAGGTCGACGGACACGTGCACCTTCCGCCGACCACTGGCGACAACATCGATGTACTGTGGAGACCTCACGCCCCACGTGTTGAGCAATTCGGCGGTACGTCCACCTGGCCTCCCGCATGCCCACTATACGCCCTCGCTCAAAGTCCGTCAACTGCACATACGGTTCACGTCCACGCTGTCGCGGCATGCTACCAGTGTTAAAGACTGCGATGGAGCTCCGTATGCCACGGCAAACTGGCTGACACTGACAGCGGTGGTACATAAATGCTGCGCAGCTAGCCCCATTCGACGGCCAACACCGCGGTTCCTGGTGTGTCCGCTGTGCCGTGAGTGTGATCTTTGCTTGTACAGCCCTCTCGCAGTGTCCGGAGCAAGTATGGTGGGTCTGACACACCGGTGTCAATGTGTTCTTTTTTCCATTTCCAGGAGTGTGCATCCCCGTAGTGAAGAGCGTGCATTACAGATGCGGTCTTACCGTGACTGCAACTGAGGTAGTTGCCGACATGTCGAAGTTAGCCAAACAGCGGCCGTTATTTGTTGCTGGGCTGAGCCGAAGCGATGAGATTGCGATCTCATCAACCACCAGACCACCGATCGCATAAGTTCAAAGTGAAGACTTACCAGAGGGCTGAATTCAACAAAAATACATACGAATGCAGAATCCAGAGTAGATGCACCATGCAGAAGGTCCAATCGAAATATACATACGAATTTAAATACGACTCCGAATCCCTCTCTCGATTTTTGATTGCCTTCCTGTACATCTCGAAAAGGCACCCCACACTATCTTTTCCAGCCAATCCCAAACAGGACATAAGTGCTCTTCCAATTAGGGACCTGGAAGTTCATAAAGTTAAAGATGTATCCGCCAATGAGATACGTGCACAAAGGGGTTTCCGTAAGAGCGTGCAAAAATTGAGCAGGACATAGAGGATGCTTCACAGAACAATTTGAGTAAGGGATCTGCGGTCGAAGAGGCCAGCTTAAGGAGATAACAGGAGCAAAACCACGTCATTGTGTACTTTTTTATTTATACTAGTTATAGTTATTTGGAAATATCATCGCTGCCACGATGAACGTACCTTTTGTTTTATATCTTCCAAAATGTGCAGAAACTTTCGACTATCAATCTCAATGCATGCATGACATCGGCGAATAGGATTCTGACGCATCCTGATAAATATCCCTGTGTTTTTAGAATCACATCACAGGCAGATACAATTCTGGCAACTAATTCCACCTCCTTATCCATTGGGGTCTCATACACAAGTGTCTTTCGACACTCCCATAGGAAATAATCAAGGGGACTCAGGGCAGGTGACCTTGCAGGCCATGGAATAGGACCACCCTTTCCAATCCAGCTACAGGAAATACATCATTGAGATGGTTACACAGCCAAGGATACGTTCTCCGACAACTCAGGCAGAATTCTTTGCATGTATCCCAAGTACAGGTGGCCATTCAGACAGCCAGGTAGAAGATAGGCACCAATGAGATTGTCTCCTACAACGCCGAATGATGCCTGTTAGGAAATCACTCCCTGCACAGCCTTTCAGCAAAGAATGCATTACAACGCACTTTCCCGTACACAAGGTGCATGTCAGAGAGTTCTGCTCCAACGTATTGTACTGTACTCTGAAAGTCAGCGTCGATTGAGAACATCTCGCTGGTGGAAACACAAACATGACTGAGGCCTCACGGGATAACCCCCAACATTCCGTTGAATAGACTGCATCCATTCGCCATGGAGCAGTCTTAATTGCCATCTTTTTTTGTTTCTTATATGTATTTTGAGAGGTCACTTTTGTGACTGGTTTCATGTGGCCCACCGAGATTTCCTCTCCTGTGTCAATATTTTCTTCTTAAACTAGCAATTGGAATCTACATCCTCAATTATTTGCCAGATGTGTTCAAATCTCAGCCTTTTTGTACGGATTTTGCTCCCTACAAGTCACTCTAGTACAGAGGAAATTATTCCGTTTTTCTGGCCACTGTTTACCATATATACGTTTCCTCGGCGATTCTGCAGAGAACCTCCGCGTTCCTTATCTTATCAATACACGTAATTTTCAACATTCTTCTGTAGCACCACGTCTCAGAGGCTTTGATTCTCTCTGTTCCGTTTTTCCACAGTCCATGTTTCACTATCATACAATACTGGCTCCAAAGGTACGTTCTTAGAGAATTGTTCCTAAAGTTGAGACTTACGTTTGATACTAGCAGACTTTTCTTGGCCAGGAATACCCTTTTTGCCGGTGTTATCCTGATTTTTTCTTTCTTCTTGCTCCATCTGTTAGGGGTTACGTTACTGCCTGGGCAGCAGAATTCCTGAACCACGTCTGGTTTGTGATCTCCAATTCTGCTTTCTCGCTGTTCTCATGTCTGTTATTTCTCATTACCTCCGTCTTTCTTCTATTTACTCGCAGTCCATATTCTTTACTCATTAGTCTGTTCATTCCATTAAACATATCCTGCAGTTTTCTTCCCTCTCCCTCATATAAATGACATCAGCGAGTATTATCATTGGTATCCTTAAACCGTGAACTTCCGAAACTGGGCACTGAGTAATGAATGGGTCTGTTGTTGATTCATAGCACGTTCTGTCGTGGGACAATGTAAGGACGATACAATAGAACCATCTTACGGGCAAGTAAACTAAACGAAACCTTCATCATGAATTGCTACTAATCAGGCTCGTTCTCCTTGTTTCCTTGCAGGAAATAAAGAATTTTCAAGGAAATAAACAGAGCAGTATGTGAAAAATTATATGCATGTTATTTGTAAATAAGTTGTAAAACAGCAATGCTAGACAAAGCGGTAGGCAAGTTTACTTCCATATCTCCTTCTCCGACCCCAGGTTCCCTATCTCAAATTAGTCAGTGGAGCATCCTCAATGTACTGGTCAATTTTTGCACACTCTTATGGAAATAGTCTGTATAGAAATGGGAGAGACGTGTCCTGACTTGCTGGTCGAAAATTCTGGAATTATTGTTGGGCTTCGCACACCGTTCCCACGGGAAGGGCAAAGTTTATAAATTTGCACACACAGACGAGAGGCTATGTGTTTTGCTCGAGGAAACGTGTATGGAGATCACATACAGCAGCATAATGCCAAGTGGAGAGCTGACGACTCCACCGAAGTTTGCTAACAAGGCAGAGTTCTTACATCTTCAACCAGTGGATTCACGTGCTACTACTGAGGACACCAGGTTTCCGTTCTGCCACTCACTGTTCGCGGAAGTTTAGCCAGGAGCATAATCCCTGCTATGGCTCGTCCAGCTATACATGTGGCCCACTAGCACTCTAAATTCTGCTCATTCACCGAGTGGCGCGCTAGTCATGCAGCACTGTAGAAACGGCTGTTGCAAGCGGTTCTTCGTGCGATAAAAATTAGAAACTTGAACATAAAAAAAACTTTCATTACGCCTTAGCAGCTAAAATTCTGGCAGAACCTTTCTTTCGGTGTATTCTTCCTGTGAGAAAAATTTCAGGATAGGTTTAAACATGTCGGATTGGACCTTTTTCTTATTAGATAGTGGCCGAAAACGAAATTTCACATCGTATTTCCGCCAAAGATGACAAGTTCTACTGGAAATGCTCCTCCGTAAGACAAAAGCTCGTAGCTTTTGGTACCACCTAGGTATTATATCACATACTCTTGTGGTCGACGGTGCAACAGATGTCTTATCTAGAATGAGATTTTCACTCTGCAGCGGAGTGTACGCTGATATGAAACATACTGGCAGATTAAAACTGTGTGCCGGACCGAGACTCGAACTCAGGACCTTTGCCTTACGCAGGCAAGTGGTCTACCAACTGAGCTACCCAAGCACGACCCACGCCCCGCCGTCACGGCTTTACTTCTGCCAGTATCTCGTCTATGAGGCCTTGGCACGGTTTGCGCAGCTTCCCCTGTGGGAGGTTCGAGTCTTCCCTCGAGCATGGGCGTGTGTGTTGTCCTTAGCGTGAGTTACTTTAAGTTACATTAAGTAGTGTGTAAGCCTAGGGCCCGATGACCTCAGCAATTTGGTCCCATAGAAACTTACCACAAATTTCCAAATTTCTGAGATGTAAACCATCCATTTTCACCTTCATCAGTAAAAGATATACTGGTGGATTTAATTCAGGTGTTCTAAAAATCGTCGAAATTCTTACTGTCATGAGGCGAAACGAGAAAAGTATCGTAGCCTACAAGGAACTTTTTACAGTACTTTAAAAGAAAGACGTCAACCAAGTTAAGAGCCACAGGCCAATTAAAACGAGCTTTACAATTGGCAGACATAAGAAATGCATGACTAATTATATAACAAGACTTTGCGGCAGAGACCAAGCACAGTAGTAAGCAAAGTTTATATTGCAGGATGTCGGTAGGCGACACCGACAGTTAAGCTCAGTGGAGTAATCAAGGGAAGTAGCTGGCAAAAACTAGTCAGGCAGGCCACGGCCTACCTGACAAAATCTAATAAACAAGTGACAAATAATTCATAAGCAGCGGACTATTTAAAAAAAATATTAACGGCCAGAGATACTGATCGAAAGTACGTAGCTCGCCAATTCGATTACCAGAACAGATCTCTAAAAAGGAAAATGTTACCAATTCAGTTTGATATCTGTCAGAATAATACATAACCCATACCTACAGTGAGGCATCTCACAATAAAGCTTTAGTAATGGATTACATGTCCTACAATATACCAGGGGCGGCTCCTGTTTAGGTTTGCAGGTTTGCGCTACCCCCAAGGAATAATTTTCTTCAATTGTGTTTCCTTCTGAGCGTTCTATACCAGTGGAGAAGTGGCGCGCCGTTTATCTCTTTTGAAATGCCCGGGCTCCAAACGCTGAGCGCAGCGGAGTTGGACGGAATGTGACGACGGCGGTAGCGGGTTGCACTGTGGCTGCAAACGTGGACTTGGGTGTCTCAGAGGGGTTGCTGGGGCAACGCTTGGCATCACTGTACTCGTATGCGGACCTCATGTGTATAAACACACAGGGAAACGGAACTCTCGGACCTTCGAACAAAGCGGGATTCTTACGCCAACTTACCAGTTCAGGTGTAGCTGCGAGCGAACTATTTCCTGTGCGTTGTGTTAGCTATTTTAGCGTGTACTACAGTGAATTTTGAGGCTCAAGCGACAAGTGAATACGTGAAATAATGATTCAGGTAATTTCATTGCTCTCTGGACCCTTCAGTTCACGAAAGTTTGAAGAAAAATTAGAAATCAGGAGGCTAGGTAGGTCGACTCCTGCTTTAACAATTGCGCAGACCGTTAAAACAAATAGACGTCAATTCAATAGGAAATTTAACTCTGAATTGTACAACAAGCATGAATGGCTGTGTGGTCGTGACATGAAAAAGTCTTATTTTGTTTTCCTTGTTTATTATTTGGAGTAGATCTTTCTTGGTCTAAACACAGAGTCTGTGACATTCAACACCTCCATGACAAAATTAGAAAACACGAACTTTCTTCAGTCCATGTAAATAACGTTTTGAAAATACCGAGTCTAGGCAATGTAAATATAACTACCCAATTAGACAGTGGGTACAGAAGGTCATTGGCACTACACAACCAAAAAGTTGGCGATAATAGATACATATTGAATCTAATTATTAACTTATTCGTTTCTGTGGTGTGATGAGACTAAATCAACTTCCAATCCTGGTGTTTTTGTTCCTTGATTAATTTTAGTGCAGAATTAGACTCAGTATTAAATTCACGTTTAGAGAAAGCTACAGTTTTCAAAGGAACCTCAAAAACCACCCGGAATGAACTCCTCCGGTGCATGCCTCAAGCCTGCCAAGTGAAAATTAGAAAGAAAATTTAGGGTGCTGAGCTGAAAGATTTTGGGACCTCATAGCACCAGAAAAGCATGATGTCTTTGGCAACGTCCATCATCGAACAGATAAATAATCTTTTGGGGAAGTAAAAAATCTCATGGCTAAGCCATGTCTCCGCAATATCCTTTCTTTCAGGAGTGCTAGTTCTGCAAGATTCGCAGAAGAGCTTCTGTAAATTTAGGAAGGTAGGAGACGAGGTACTGCCAGAAGTAAAGCTGTGAGTACCGGGCCTGAGGCGTGCTTCGGTAGCTCAGATGCTTTCGGTCAGAGGGTTAGCTGCCCTCTGTAATAAAAAAACTGAGTTAATCGAGCAACAACGAACATAAAACGGATGTCTCGCCACGTCCGCACCGAGCAAATACAACGAACGAAAACGATCAAAATGAGATTAAAAAAAAAAGATTGTAGAGCACTTGCCTGCGAAAGGCAAAGGTCCCGAGTTCGAGTCTCGATCGGGCACACAGTTTTAATCTGCCAGGAAGTTTCATATCAGCGCACACTCCGCTGCAGAGTGGAAATCTCATTCTTTTGGGGAATTGTCCATGTAAGCTAATAGCGAAAACACATGATGGTGCAGCAGTCATGAGTGGGTCGTCACGTGGGGTGCAGGCTCTTGTTAAGGAAAAGTTTCCCAGCGGTTCAAACATTCATTGCTATGCCCACCAGTTGAATCTCATTATGCTTAAGCCGCTTACATTAATAAAAATGTGCGAATATTCTTCACTGAACTTCAGGGACTAAGCAGCTTCTTTTCAGCATCTGATCAAAGAACATCAGTTCTTGACGAAACAGTACGAAAACGACTGCCACGTTCAGTGTCTACTCGTTGGAATTTTCAGTCAAGAAGTGTCAATACCGTTTTTGCGTATAGTGTTTGAATAATATGAGCCAGGGGGGAAAACTGTGTAATGAGGACACGATCCTGCAAGCCTGTGGCTTAGTAACAATTTTGGAGGATGAAAAGTTCATTTTTGGCTTTCATTTTTTCATAAAATCATGATCCATGTGGATATTTTGTATAACCAGCTACAAAAAGGCATATTGACCCAACTTACGCGCAAAATCAGCTGACAGCTTTTAAGCGTAAAATTGCGAACATTAGGGAAGGAGTGAGTGAAAATTCAACAGGTTTACACGAGTACCATAAAAGAGGGAGAACTGAAGATGGCGCAGCGATGTGTAATCTACTGCGGGAGGCAAAATAAGTATGTGATGTCGTAAGTTACGAGAAAAAAAAAAAAGATTCAAATTCACTGTACACCTGGTTCTACCAGAGAAATTCGCTACTTACTCTCCCAGTTTTCCAGAAACTTATTTCAGAGCTGCTATTGAATGCTACTGTTTTTTAGAAGCAAAGAAACTTCGAACAGAACTCTCTGTTATTTACGGAAGAGAAGTGTTCAAAAGCATGTGTGGAGCTTCCAGCTTACTGGATTACATAACAGACAGTAATCTTTGCGATACACTGAGCGAATCTGTGAAGCTCCTGAAAGCGATAATTAAAATTCCAATGACCACATCAGAAGCAGAACGTTGTTTTTCTTCGCTGTAACGCATAAAAACCTTCTTGCGGAATACTATGGACCAAGAAAGACTATCAGCACTCGCGATGCTCTCTATTGCACGAGACGTCGTTTTATGGAATTGCAGACTTCAATCAAAGAGTGATTGAAAGATTAGCAAATATGAAGGAAAGAAGAACAGAGTTCCTGTACAAGTGATCACCACCACATCCAAATTCAGAGATATAATCGAACGGCGTTAGCATCAGTTCTGCTGAAAAAGGTTAGTGAGACATGCCTACCGGTTTTTGAATACATAGAGCTGCAGTTGATTTTAATTCCTTTTATTCTGCAAAAATCATACCTTTTTCTGTGTACACCTTTTGGTTTTATTATGAGTAGATGCAGGAGTGACACGAGCGAGCAATCTGTTTTTATCAGGCATTACAAAAATATTGAGCAGTGTACCAATTTTCTCTCTTTTGTTGATGTTTTCCTTCGTAAATAAATTGCACCACCATCTTCTTTGGTCACGAGCCGCCACTGCAATATATACATAAAATTTATCAGTATAGTATTCACAGCCAGTGCGTTATGTAAGTACAACAAGAGTTGTGTAAGCCTTTCTACACAACTGTCGTTGTGGGAAAGCTGAACAGGAGCAGAAATGATCACCGAACAAGATAACAGAACAAACAGAAGATTTAGTTGTATTTCTCCAAAAGTACTAAGACCCGCTAACATCGATGCAGCAAGAAACAGAGTTCAGCATTTACAACACCAACAACGATGGTGACGGAGCCGCGGCTAGGCGGCATCTGCGCACCATGTAGCGATGTGACTTGTAGGGGGAGTAGGACGGGTCGCTGGCCACGCTGTATCGCGGCGGCAGAGGGTCCTCGTAGTCCAGAGTTGAAGGAGGTGTGGCTCAGTGGGTGCGTTCCATTGGCTCCACCAGATCCCACGCGGCAGCAGCCGGTGTCAGATGGAAACTTACTATTCCGTTGCTGTGACGCCCGTGTCGTGGTATAGATACATCATAAGGCGACAACCACTAAAAGAACCAGAAAAACAATTTAAATAACACTGCTTTCATAAAATGCAGGACTCTGGATAACATATGATACAACCAAATATATGTAAGCTTATTAGTAGGCGCCTACAACACTGTTTAACCAAACAGTAAACGTCTCCATACACTGCCGAAGTGATGCAAAGAACAGAACTAGTAAACCTACTAAACTATGCAACAGAAAAAAACCGTTTACACACACCACGAAGCAGCCACGGATCTCAATAAAGAACAGGTTAATACTCACAACACACGATCATCACAAACCGCAAATACGTGCTCGGTTATGAAACAAAACTTGCAGCTTTGGCCCACTACATTAGACGGTAGTGAAGGCACAACTGTTAAGGAAGCGCATGAGAAGCCAGGATGCACGCATCAATTTAGAGCTTGTAATCATCTATCTAATAACGTGATAGAAGAAGAAAGAGGAATCGATACCGAAGTGACAGGGGATCCAGTATTAGAATCATAATTTTAAACTGCGTTGGAGGACTTAAGATCGAACAAGGCAAAAGAGAGTGATAACATTCCATCACAATTTCTAAAATCGCGGTGGGACGTGAGACAAGCCGACTATTCATGTTGGTGTGTGGAATGTACGATCTGGCGGAAAAACATCGTCCGCAAAATTTAGACTATTGCAAGAGCAGACAATTACGAGATTACCTCATAGTCGACCAAACAGCTGATGCATCCAAGTTGCTGACAAGAATAATGTACAGAATATTGGAAAAGAAAACTGAGAATGTGTCAGATGACAGTCTGTTTGGGTTTAGAAAAGATAAATGCACCTGAGGTAGTTCTGACGTTGCGGTTGATGATGGAAGCAAGATTAAAGGAAAATCAAGAGACTTTCATAGGAAAAAAGGTTTGACAATGTCACATGGTGCAAGATGCTCGAAATTTTGGGTAAGTAGGGGTAACCTATGAGAAAATGTACAAGAGGGAATAATAAGAGAGATAAACGAAGAGTTAAGAGCTCGCATTAAAAATAATGTAACAGGGATGCAGTCTCTTGCCTCTACTGTTCAATCTTATGCATGAAAAGACAATGACGGAAAAGAGCAGAATTCCAATTCAAGGTGAAAGAGTATCAACGATCACATTCGCTGATGACATTGCTATCCTCAGTGAAAGTGAAGAAGAATTACATGATGTGTTGATGAAATAAACAGTCTAATGAGTAAAGAATATGCTTTGAGAGTAAATCGAAGAAAGATGAAAGTAATGAGAAGTAGCAGAAACTTAACATCGGACAGGAAAATAACCCACGAAGGATAGATCAAGGAGGAAATAGAATGCAGACCAGCACTGGTAAAAAGGGCATCTCTGGCCAAGAGATATCTACTGTTGTCAAATACGCCACAATTTGAGAAAGAAATTTCTGAGTGTCTGCGTTTGGTCTGCATTATATGGTAATGAACCATGGACTGTAAGAAACTGGAGAGAAGGGAATCGAAGCATTTGAGATGTGGTGCTACAGAAGAATATTGAAAATTAGGTGTACCGATAAGATTAGCAATGAGTAGGTTCTCCGGGAAATCGCCGAGGAAAGGAATATATGGAAAACACTGACAAGAAGAAAGGACAGGATGATAGGACATCTGTTAATACATCACGGTATAACTTACATGTGGTAGAGGAAGCTGTCGAGGGTAAAAACTGTAGAGGAAGACAGACACTGGACTACTTCTGCAAATAACTGACTACTTAGGCTGGAATTGCTACTCTGAAATGAAGCGGTTAACACAAGAGAGGAATTCGTGGCGGCCCACATCAGACTTGTCGGAGGACTGATGTCTCAAAAAACAAAAACAGAACCAAGCAGCACCTGACCATAGTGCTCAATATGTGCAGGCAACAGGTCTGTAAGCAGGCCCATTTCCTCCAACGGTAAAATAGAACAGAATCAAGATCCTACCTAATACTACCGCGATGTCGCTGATAACTCTTAACAAGGAAAGCCGCCATCTTTCACCAGAGTTCGGCCTACATGGAACCCTTACACGTCCTCCAACAAAACGAGCCGTGATCAACCTCTGCCATGAACCAGTCGCTACCGCCAGCCACTCACCGGAATATAACCGCACCACGGCCATTCACACTCGCCATCCAGCGGGCCAGCGTCCACCCTGTCACAGAGCAATGTCCATACGAACAAGGCATAGCAAAAGTTTCTGAGTAAGAGAAATTTTTTAGGAATTCTTTTCTAAACGTGTTCGTCGGGAGTGTAGCCATGTATGGAAGTGAAAAGTGGACAATAAACAGTTCAGATGGAGAACAATAGCTTCTCAAATACAGTACTATATAAGAATACTGAAGATTATATGGGTAGATCATGTGACTAATGAGAAAGTACGGGACAGAAATGGCGACGAAAGAAATTTGTGGCATGAGTTGACTAAATGAATGGATTGATTGATATGACAAAATTTGTGACATCAAGGGATCAGTAATTTAGTATTGGAGGGAAATATGTGGGGGTAAAAATCGTAGATGGTGACCAAGAGATATATACTGTGAGCAGGTTTAAAGTTATAGTTTCCAGTAGTTATTCGGAGATAAAGAGGCTTGCACAGGACAGAGTATTATGGAGAGACACATCAAACAGGTCTTTGGACTGGAGGCCACAACAACAACAATATTTATATACTTTTTGTTTCCACAACACATAGAAGCAAAGTTGATCAGAATGCACAACTGAAAGATCGTCCTGATCTTATAAGAGTACGACGCCATCGAAGTCCGTAGTCATGTTGGTCGCGATGGTCATTACCAGGCACAAGTATACAGTCTAAGTTCCACGGAAATACTTGCAGTCCAGTGACAACGAGCTCCGGGAAGGTCAGTGTCGCAGGAGGCGGAGATTCTGAGGGAGATGGCTGGCAGCTAGGTATAGCAGCTATGGAATGTCATCCCCGGTGGCTGCAAGAGTTGCGGTCGCAGGTTCGAATCGTGCCTCGGGCATGGATGTGTGTGATGTCCTTAGGTTAGTTAGGTTTAAGTAGTTCTAAGTTCTAGGGGACTGATGACCTCAGAAGTTAAGTCCCATAGTGCTCAGAGCCATTTGAACCATTTGAAGTTGGAGAACACTATTTTTCATGTCAAGCAATCCGTTTCCGAGCGGATCAAGCCTCGTCTAATAGGCCATGCAACACGACAACAAGTACAATATTAGCTCAGCAATTTTGTTCCGACTTTTGATTCATGTGTCTAACTGTCGAGGTAGTTATTAAAGTAATGCTGATCGCTTTTCTTATTTTCTATGATAATCCAAAATTTCAAAGCAACGAAGATTTTACGAATAAATATTACTTTTTAAAAAAGTTTTATTTGAAAACCAGTAATTTTAATACGACCGCTATATCAAACTGATGCCCGATTTTTTACCCGATTATTAGTAAAAAACATAAAAACAGCTGATCTGAAGATCATACAAATACAGAAAAATATCACTTATTTATAACTAAAATACCGGTCTCGGGTTTCACTGGTCGGTTGTTCCCATCCCTAGGTCAGCATATCAAGAGGCGTTTTACTGTACATGTTTCCAAAACACGTGGTGTGCTAGCGATGCTCGGCGCGTAACTGTCTCCGAAACAGATACGCCTGCGGTACAGTTTTAGACTACCCGCTGATCTTTGGCGTTGTGCTGGAAGCAGAATTGGCCGGCGATCGGCCTGGTACAATTTTTCAATTTTACTTCTACGGCACTTCAGCATTGTGATGGCATCTCAGCCTTTTCTTAGAATCCAGCGAAGAGCAACCTACATTCCATTACATATGCGTTTCATTAGCATTATAGTCGCAAGTACGTCTTCCACTCTTCTGTGTTCCCTGATTCATGTGTTTTTCTTTCCTTCCACTCCTAATAATTTGTAGACTGTTTCTATCGATTATAAATAAGGTAAAGATATATACAACAAAGAGGAAAATTAAAGAGACTTTAGGAGAAAACAGAAGCAGTTGTATGAATATCAAGAGCTCAGCTGGAAACTGAGTACTGAAACAAAGAACCGAAGGTTAAAAGGTGAAAGGAATATATAGAGGGGAATGCAAGGGAAATGTACTTGAAGAGCTTATTATAGAAAGGGAAGATGGAGATGAGCTGTATCATATGTGACACTGGGAAACAAATTGACAGGCCCCTGGAATAGGAGACATTCCCTCAGAAGTGCTGGTTCCCTTGGTAGAGCCAGCCATGACCAAACTATCCTATCCCGTGCGCAAGATGTATGGAACATAGGTTAAAGACAGGCAAGCTTGCGTTTATAGCATTTGTAGATTTGAAGAACACTTTTGGCAATATGAACAGGAATAATCTTTTTGAAACTCTGAAAGAAGCAGGGATAAAATACTGGGAGCGAAATTTATCTACATTTTGTACGTAAACCAGACTGAAGTCATAAGAGAAATAAACGTGAAAAGGGAAGCAGTAGTGGAAAATGGAGAGAGACAAGATTGTAAAATATTCCAGAAGTTATTCAATTTGTGCTTTCAGAAAGGTGAGAAGGGAACCAAGGAGAAATTCAAACTATGAATTAAAGTTGAGGGAGAAGGAATTAAAAATTTTAGGTGTGCCGATGACGACATTATGCTTCTGTCAGAAACGCCAAGGACTTGGAAGAACAGTCGAGCGATGCAGGTAGTGGTTCAAATGGCTCTGAGCACTATGGGACTTAACATCTATGGTCATCAGTCCCCTAGAACTTAGAACTACTTACACCTAACTAACCTAAGGACATCACACAACACCCAGCCATCACGAGGCAGAGAAAATCCCTGACCCCGCCGGGAATCGAACCCGGGAACCCGGGCGTGGGAAGCGAAAACGCTACCGCACGACCACGAGATGCGGGCGATACAGGTAGTGTCTTGAAAAGAGGGTATACTATGAACATCAACAAAAGTAACATAAGGGTAATGAAACGTAATGCAGTTAAAGAATGAGATGCTTAGGGAATTACATTAGGAAATGAGGCACTAACAGTAGTGGCTGTGTATTACTGCTTGGGGAGAAAAATGACTTATGGTCGAGGTGGAAAGGTTATTAAATGCAGATCGGCAATAGCACGAAAAAAATTCATGAAAAAAGAGGAATTTGTTAACGCCGAATGTGAATGTTAGGGACCCTTTTCTGAAGGTATTTTTGGGAGTGTAGCCTTGCACGCAAGTGTAATCTGCACGGTTAACAGTTCAGTCAAGAAGAAAACAAAAGCTTTTGAAATACGGTGCTACAGAATAATGCTACAGTTTATGTGGTTAGAATGTGTAACTAACTGTGTAGCTAATGAGGAGATACGGAGCCGCAGATAGGGAACAAATATTTATTGTTCAATCCGACTAAAAGTACGTTTTGGTTGGCAGGACACATCCCGAGGCATCAAACAATTGGCAATCTTCTAATGGCGGGAATTGTGTGTTTGTGTGTGTGTGTGTGTGTGTGTGTGTGTGTGTGTGTGTGTGTTTTTAATGGGGACCATGGAAGGAATGGCGGGCGGATATATAATTGTAGAGGGAGACAAAGGCTCGAACACAATAAACAGGTCGAAGGCAAGGGAGTACACTGAAGTAGTTGTAAGAAGATGAAGAGAGACAGTTTGGACTATCGTAGAAGGTTGCATCAAACCAGTCTTTGAACTGAACATAGCAACAGAATTTTTCATGGTGAGGGAGGGAGATACGGATTTAACGTCCCGTTGACAGAGGTCATCAGAGACGTCCTGCACGATAGCCTCGGAAAGGGCGGAACACACAGCGGCTACTTGCTTATCATCAATCTCAACTCATTCGAACACATTCTCAAAATTACACTAGGTGCACGTAATGCTCGGAATGAAGACTAAGAATAGGCTGCCAGTACTGTAATCTACACCACGTTCTTCTCAGTAGATTGTGGTTTATGAACTGGACATGCGATAGACGGCATCTGAGATTGCGCTTTCTTCATGGTAACTTCACCCGTCACCTCCACAAGATAGGCGACAAAGACTCCTCATTCTGAACATCAGAAAGTAATTTGTCTCATGCATTCTTTTCATGTGAACGTAATGGCGATCAGAAAATCAGTTGGTGCAAGAAGTTATACACGATCAAACATCCGTTTCCGGCTACCACCACCACTATCCCAGGTTTCTGTCAGTCTTCGTAGACGTCTTCTAGCGTAGTCAGAGAAGACCAAAAAATGTCGACTGGGAGAAAAATTCATGTAAGCGCTAATTTTAGAACAGTAGTGTGGGCGAGTGTCATGAACAACATATTAAAAATTCCCGGGGCATGGGTGTCGGAGTGAGAGGAGGGTCGTAAAGGTCCCGTTTCTTGATTTATCTAGCATATCTCGAAAATCCCGGGTTCTACAGAGAATCATACTATGTAGGCACTCACGGCCGGTATTGTCGTCACTTAAAACTTCCAGGCTGATACGCCGTGGTCGATGTATAAAACTCTCCCAACACGTTTCGTCTCCGACTGCGGCAGACATCCTCAGAGATAAAGCGGCGAACTGCAATTAGGACTCGAGAAGGCGCTGATTATGCAGGAAGTGCAGTAGCCGCCACTGCCCATTACGTAGCGTTGGCTATGAGACTGTCTCTGGTAATGCCAACACACTCGGTTGAAAGTACTCGATCGTCACGCTTCCTATGCAACGCTGACATCGAAATTTTGTCCAGTTTAACACCTTCCTCTTTCCTGTCAATATAATTACGGTGCTTATCAATCTGGATAGCCTCTCTATACATGTGCACGTAATAAAGCGAGGTTTTAGATCTGATGCTCGTTTCGTTCAATTTTATTTCGTAATTACCTTTCTGGTAAACATATTCTTTAAAAAAATGGTTCAATTGGCTCTGAGCACTATGGCACTTAACATCTGAGGTCACCAGTCTCCTAGAACTTAGAACTGCTTAAACCTAACTAACCTAAGGACATCACACACATCCATGCCCGAGGCAGGATTAGAACGTGCGACCGTAGCGGTCGCGCAGTTCCAGACTGAAGCGCCTAGGACTGCTCGGCCACACCGTCCGGCGCGGTAAACATGTTCTGCTACAGCCGATTTATCCGTGTGACCCAGGCGGCAATTCCTCTTATGTTCAACAACAAGGGTGTTAACACTTCTCTTTGTGGTACCGATATCAACCTGTCCACAACTAAAAAGAATTTTATATACCCCGGTATAGCCAAAGGATGTTGTGCATCTTTTGCCGATGATAAATATTCTTTTATTTTCCTGGTGGGTCTGAAAATAGTTTCCACCCCATTCTTGCTTAACACATTCGCAATGCGATCCGTGACCTTACAAATGAACGGAAGAAAAACCTTGCTGTTGGGCGGCTGTTGTACGTCGTTGCTCCTAATTCTCTGACTAGAGCGAAATGCTCGATCTAATTCCTTGCTATAATAGCCATTGTTCACGAAAGTCGACAATTGATGTTCAGTCTCATCTTTTAAATAAAGAGGTTTAAAAATTTTGTAAGCTCTGTCTACCAAGGTTTGTATTACACACCTTTTTTGCCTAGCCCTATCAGCCCGGAAGTTTTGAGTGACGACAACACCAGCCGTGAAAGTCTACATTGTATGATCAAACGCCTCTGCGAGGAGGATGTGTCAGCATCGGTTCGACGATTCTAAGGAATGAGCAAGAAAAAAAAACACAACTGTGTTCCCTCTGTAACACTTGTGATGCTAAATGCAACTGGAATTTCCCTTTTGATGCTAGTAAATTGCCAGGATGAGCATGACTGCAAATGGCATTTGATTCTAACGCATTCTGTCAATGTTAAAACACTAAATTAATTAATTTTCTCTCTTAACAACATGTGGGCAGGGTGGGTTCTTCCTTGGCTCGGATATGACGTAGAATGAAACAGCATTTTTCATAAGATAACTTTTATTGAAGATTTGTACAACTGTTTCCTTACTCGATGTTCTGGCTCGGAGAACGGCAGCTGTGTCGTTTGCGGAGCCATCTGCTGCGGCAGCGGCGGCGTCTGATTACGCGTGGCAGTGTGATCTCGTGTCGCCGTCTCGCCCAGTTGACTGGAGACGCGTAGCGCGAGGTGGCCCGTTTAATTATTGCGAGCGAACTCGTGCATCGGATGGTGATACCTTGGATGTGGCGTCCCAGTGTTTCTCTTCTCTAAGCGGGTGCGTGTGTTGTGTGTCGGCCAACGGAGCGGCGCGGCGGGGGAAAGCCAGTGTCCCGGACTCGAACAACGGACTCCCGCTTGACAGTCTTCGGTTGTCAGATCTTCATCCCAGCTCACACGTTACTGGTGATGTGAGGCCGTCTCCTTCCCGTCCTCACGAGTCACCCGGGAACGTAAAAATAAGACTTCAAATACCTTTTAACGTCTGTCTTCTGGCGCCGAGGCTGCTGCTTGCTATTCCATTACAGCGGCGGACTTGGTGCGTCTGTATATGATGTAGTCTCTTCTTGCCTGACGGCCTGCAGCACTGAAAGTGAACTGAAAACTACTCGTGTTGCTCTTTCTTCGTCTGTCGGGCCCACTGCGTCTCGCATATTTATTCACTTCAGTTTACTGGCGGTGAACGACTTCACGGTCATTGCCTCTTCTGTGACGTTGAAAAGCTTCTCGAAGAATCTTCCTAACTTCGGTCATTGGCTCTTGGAATGTAGGCGAGGGCCTTTGCTCACGTGTGAGAACTGAGAAACGTGTGAGCCGGTCAGACGACGCCCTCACGGCTGAATCGACAGGGTCCGCTTATGTTGGAAGGGCGATGGCTTCTGAACTTGCTGACTTCACGGTCATTGTCTCTTCTGCTCTGCTGCTGTTTGCCAATGTGTAATTCTTCTAAACTAAACTAGGTTTTTTATTTATTTTCTAATTTCTGCTTCACTTTGATTTCACTCATTTATTTACTTAAGTACCACTCAACATTCCTCCACCCTTCGGAGAAATTCGCTCTTGAGTTTACCACTCAACACTTCTCCACTCTTCACACGGCAAAAGCACTAACACAAACAATGAAACCTCTCGACTTAGACGATTACACGCGTTTCACATTAAGTATGTTGAAAATACTTTATCACTTTATTAAAGCACTGTACGCTCAAGAATCACATAGATCACACATAATTCTTTGTAACAAGTGTAACAAATCTTGACGACAATGAATAAACAAAAATAGATTTTTCACTTAGAAAATTACATAGCAACACCTGTTTAATCTACCCTATATTAATGGAAGAATATCTATTCTACAGTATTGTTTATTTTGACATGAGACTGTTTAATAAAGACTGAAGTACAATAAACAAAATTAATTCACTAATGCTCAAAAGTAACCACTGAAGTACACCAGTTAAGAGTGAGGTATCCAATTAACAGGGATTTGATGAAGTGGTATATTATTGTTTGGCTTATTTTTTCGTCTCAAATAAAAGAAAAGTGTACAAAGCAGAAACACCAACACAAAGGTTCCAGATATACCCGTTACTAGCATTATCATTTTAGTTTTGTGTCCACTTTTTAATTTTAAGACATGTTACATCATAACATTGGCATCAATTTTTCCTTGCTATGAGTGTATGAACATATCTAATGACTTCAAAAGGGAACTGTCCAGGGAGTCATTGAGGTAGGATAGAATTTGTGTAGGAAGTGCTTGCATGGCGTCTTGAAAAAAACAACATGTTTATATACCTACCAACTTTGGAAAAACAAAAACAAATAAAAGAAGGAATACATTGTTAACTACAAGATCTACAAGTTTCACGTTCAACTTTTTTTAAAATAAACCATTATCATTTATTAATTATTTACATTTGTATACTATCCACAGTCTACTATGAGTCAACTAGGACATTCGCACCCGTGGTCGAGGATTGTATGGTGCCATGTCTGTATGTTGTGCTGGTGTGGCCACATTTTTCTTTTCGGGAACTTCCTCCACCCTTCCGAAAAGCAGACACTATTGTTGAAGGAATTACATCTGGAGGGCCCTTAAAAGGTTTTAAACGACTTGCATGGACAATAGTAGTTCGGGTGGGCAGATGCAATTTAACGTTGACTGGTGACGTGATCTCAATAATTTGATAAGGACCTCTGAAGTTTGTTACAAATTTCTTCCTTTTCCCTTTCGCAATGTATGGGGTTGACAGCATCACCCACTGACCGATTTTGTAATTTGGATATTTAGCTTGGGCATTACCTAATCTTTCCTGTCGTTCCAAAGCCTTTTTATTAGATTTTTTGATCCTTTTTCCATACATCCTTCATCATTCGACTTTTCCGTTTTTGTGCCTAATTACATCAAAAGGGGACGGCATTTTTCTCCCATAGGCCACTTCATAAGGTGACATGCCAGTTGCTTCATGTGTTTTGGCGTTGTATACCGACACGATTATTGATAAATACGTATCCCAATTAGAATGTTGTTCGTCAATGTAATAACTAAGCATCTTCCCAATTGTCCGATGAACTCTTTCTGGGCGTCCGTTGAACTGAGGGTGTAACGGAGTTGTGCGTGATATACGTATTTTTAGTAAGTGGCATAACTGTTTCATTAATTCAGACATAAAATTAGATCCCTGATCTGTGATAATAGCTTCAGGTACGCCAAATTTAAGTATGCAGTTGTTAACTAAAGCTTGGGCAACTGTATTTACTTGCTGATCTGGGAGACTCACCATAGGTAGATAGCGTGAAAAGTGATCTATAATCGTAAGAACATACTTATTACCAGCAAGTGTTTTATGAAATGGCCCGTAGAGATCCAGTCCCCAGATTTGAAATGGACATGAAGCCTCGGGGAGCCTCTGTAAGGGTATTTTTGAACGAGAAAGTTCAGCTCGTTGTGCGCACGCAATGCAATTACGAACGTACTGCGCAACATCCTCCTTTCTGGTTTGCCACCAAAATCGCACTGCTACGCGTCTTTCGGTTGTCCGCTGTCCACCGTGTCCTGCAAGGATGTGATCGTGCGCCTCTGCCAGTATTTCATGTCTAAGATATTGGGGAACAACAATTCGCGGTCCAAGTTTTGTTTTACGGCATAATACGCCATCTTCAAAGCAAAATTCTTTTTGAGTTGCGTATTTTTTGCATTCTGTATCCTCATCTTGTGCCTTTCTCCAGTCCTCAGTATCTCGGCCTGTTGCTTACAAAAGTGCTATTTTCCGACTTAGACAATCTGCATTCGTGACTAATACGATGCGAGACCAAAGAAACTTTGTACTTCCTTAACGCGTTGTGGTGTTGGGAAGTCCTAACTGCCGAAATTAATCGAGGATCTGTTTTAATTCCTTTTTTTCACTAATGACATGGCGTAGGTATGTAACCTCTGTCAATGCAAAACTGCATTTTTCCATATTTAATGTTAATTTAGCTTTTCTAAGCCTCTGAAAAACATTACGCAAACGCACAGTATGCCCATTAATGTCTGTGGAGAATACAATAAAATCGTCTAGATATACGCAACATTGCTAAGTTTTGAGTCCTCGCAATACTCCATCGAGTAGTCTTTAAAAAGTTGCTGGTACATTTTTCAAACCGAAAGGCATTCTTTTAAATTGCCAATAGCCTCCAGGGGTAGAAAATGCTGTTTTATACCTATCTTCAGGTGCAACTTCCAATTGATGATATCCGCTACGTAAATCGATTGTTGAAAAGTATTTACTGTTACCCAAACTGTCGATGATATCTGTAATGTTTGGAAGAGGATAAACATCTGAGATAGTTTGTTTGTTAAGGTGTCTGTAGTCACAGCAAAATCTATATCGTTTCGTGCTGTCGGGACACTTCTTTGGAATAATTACAATATTTGAATTATAAGGCGAATCAGAATATTCTATAATTCCATCTTTTAGATGCTGTTCTAAAAATTCATCCAGTACTGGCTCTAAGTGATGCGGAACTCTATAAGGCTTCCTATAAACTGGGGGGCTTTTTCTGTTGGGATTCTATGCTGTGTGATATCTGTTGCTGGCAGTGGACCTTCTGCATTAAATAAATCTTGGAACTCAACTAAAACTGCTTCTATCGTGTCTCTATCATTTCCTTTCAAATGCTCAATCTTCTGGCGTAATGCGGTTTTATAGGCGTCTGGTTCCTGACCACCAGTAATACCTGACCAAATGAAATCTTCTTCTTCAAAAGTACTGACTGTAGCTACTAATATTCCCTTATGCAACTCTCTGTCCTCCACTCTGAAATTGTTAATATGTACCGATACTTTTCTTCCTCCCTCAACGTCTTGAACCCGTACAACACTTCTATGTACAAAACAATGTGATACATCTAATTCCTCATCTTCCTCTGATGGCTCTATTAGACACACTGTATCTGTAGGTACCTCGGGGTCAACGGTCATCCAGAAAAGTTTTCCTGAGCCAAATGGTATCGTATTCCGCGAATCAACCTTCAAGGACGTTGCACGCAGTGTAGTTGATTTCGCCTTCCGGTTAGGGAAATCTTGCGGCAGCGGGCCTTTTTGCAGCGGTGTCACCTACCTGAAACACTATTCCGCTAAGTTCCACAGTTTGCTGTCTGAGGTCGATTTTAGCGTGATGTTTATTCAGGAAATCCAGCCCTAGGATCGCGTCGTACCCGTCAGTTACCTTTGTAACCACTTCTACATCTTCTTGAAATTGTACGCCATGAATATAGAAAATCAATGATGTACATCCTAATGACTTCACTGTACCTCCTCCTACCCCACTCAATCTATACCTTGGAGGGTCATATTTCTTTTCTCCAATGCATTCATTACCACTATTGATACGTTTGCTCCTGGATCCACCTGGATCCTTGCCTCTTTATCCTGTATGGTAGCAGATAACCAGCTTTCCGCCTTCACATTCGCCTTAATGGCATGAAATTTTGTTGGGAACACCTGGCGGCGGCTCCGACATTCCCGTTTGAGTTTAACTGATTTCTATACCTGCATTCCTTGAATGCGTGACCTATTCTTTGACAATTAGTGCATTGAGGTTGTCTGCAGTTTTTTGCTATATTTCCCTGTCGATTGCACCTAAAACATCGTACTCCCGCTGAAAATACATTCCGCTTCTCCTTGTATCTGGTGGCAATGTCTTTTTTTTTTTTCGAAAGAAATAAACAGATACAGCTTCCGCTAAATTCTTAGGAAACTCTGCCCTGACACGACGGGACGTTTCAGGAGGTAACCCACGTAAAAATGTATACAGAGCTCTATCTTCTGCCTCTTGTAAAATAACTTTATTTGCTTCATCACTAGTTGTCAACTGATAGGTGTTAATATTAACTTTTCTAATCCTATCTACAAAGCTTTCTAACAACTCGTTTTGCCTCTGAGTGATAGTGTTTAATTTTTCCTTATAAAATCTACAGCTGTTCTGTTTTTGAAAACGTTTAAGTAATCCTTTCTTCAATTCCTCAAATGTTGGAGCATTCCGTAATTCTTCATGGTATAATACGTGTGCTTTAGCCTCTCCTATCAATCTTAACGTTGTCATATGTAAGAGCTGTTCATCTGACCATGATCCTAACTTTGCAGCTGCTACTAAATCATTAAAAAAGGCTGTTATGTCTTCGCCAGGTTTACCTGAAAAAGGAGTTACCAAGGCTGCTGCTGAGGAATCTAGTGTGGGAGGGATTGAAATGGTTTGCCTAACCTCACTCAACTGGTTAAATAATTTATTATTATCATTTTTAAGCTGTGTTATCTGATTAACAATGCTCTGAATAGTTTTCTCAGTAGAAACCGCTTGTGGGGCTGACTCTGACCTTGTACGATTTCGTGTCATCATTTTACAGACTATTAGTTAAACAATCTTACTACACTGAATTAAAAAGATGTTTAAATATGCTCGACAAACTCTTAAAATTATGAGAGAGAATACAATTCTAAATAAAGAAAATATTACGACTGCTATGCAAACCTCTGTCCTTTCATACATTAAACAATACTAACTGTGGACCTTTAGTGACTGTCAGTCACACCTCATATTGAGCCAAGGGCTTTTTCTCTGACACCAAATGTAACACTTGTGATACTAAATGTGACTGGGTTTTCCCTTTTGATGTTAGTCAATTGCCAGGATGAGCATGACTGCAAAGGGCATTTGATTCTAACACATTATGTCAGCGTTAAAACACTAAATTAATTGATTATTCTCTCTTAACAACAAGTGAGCAGAGTTGGTTCTTCCTTGGCTCGGGTATGAGGTAGAATGAAACAGCATTTTTAAGTAAGATAACTTTTATTGAATATTTGTATAACTGTTTCCTTATTCGATGTTCTGGCTCGGAGAACGGCAACTGTGTCGTTTGCGAAGCCTTCTGCTGCGGCAGCGGCGGCGTCTGATTACGCGTGGCAGTGTGTATCTCGTGTCGCCGTCTCGCCCAGTTGACTGGAGACGCGCAGCGCGAGGTGGCCCGTTTAATTATTGCGAGCGAAGTCGTGCATCGGATGGTGATACCTTGGATGTGGCGTCCCAGTGTTTCTCTTCTCTAAGCGGCCGCGTGTGTTGTGCGTCGGCCAGCGGAGCGGCGCGACTGGAGAAGGCCAGTGTCCCGGACTCGAACAACGGACTCCCGCTTGACAGTCTTCGGTTGTCAGATCTTCATACCAGCTCACAGGTGACTGGTGACGTGAGGCCGTCTCCTTCCCGTCCTCACGAGTCTCCCGGGAACGTAAAAATAAGACTTCAAATACCTTTTAACGTCTGTCTTCTGGCGCCGAGGCTGCTGCTTGCTATTCCATTACAGCGGCGGACTTGGTGCGTCTGTATATGATGTAGTCTCTTCTTGCCTGACGGCCTGCAGCACTGAAAGTGAACTGAAAACTACTCCTGTTGCTCTTTCTTCGTCTGTCGGGCCCACTGCGTCTCGCGTATTTATTCACTTCAGTTTACTGGCGGTGAACGACTTCACGTTCATTGCCTCTTCTGTGACGTTGAAAAGCTTCTCGAAGAATCTTCCTAACTTCGGTCATTGGCTCTTGGAATGTAGGCGAGGGCCTTTGCTCACATGTGAGAACTGAGAAATACGTGAGCCGGTCGGGCGATGCCCTGACGGCTGAATCGACAGGGTCCGCTTATGTTGGGAGGGCAATGGCTTCTGAACTTGCTGACTTCACGGTCATTGTCTCTTCTGCTCTGCTGCTCTGCCCGCTGTTTGCCAGTGTGTAATTCTTCTAAACTAAACTAGGTTTTTTTTATTTATTTTCTAATTTCTGCTTCACTTCGACTTCACCAATTTATTTACTTAAGTACCACTCAACACCTCACCTTCCTGTAACACTGCAGGGACACCTCGACGGTTGCGAAGTTTCTGAAGGTGAAGAGGATGTTTCGCTCGGCTCAGGCTCATCGTATTTACAACCGTATGGAATGTGAAATGTTACCGAAGAGGATTCATCAGATGCGGCGAGCACTGGCGGAAACCAGCAGTAAGCTTCTTCATTCCCACTTGGTTATTAGCAAATTTTATGCAGTGTGGTAATTGGAATAAGACTGACGGTCTAACATTCAGACGTATGAAAGTTAGTGCAAAAATATCAGTATATAGGCAGAAGAAGAAGTTCGCTAACTTACAAAAGAACATTTCGGGAGGTTCTGTCGAGGACAGTGATCGAACTGTTATTAACCTGTCTGATAAATATTTGTCAGAAGTTGTAATTTCTGTGCTCGCCAAAGAAGGCAATTTTGCTGTGATACCCAAAAACGTACCCACGGAGGATATTGAAGCAAATATTGAGGCAGGTATCCATCAGCTTCCGCAACAGTTAGTTGATGCAATTAGGATGGAAACAGCTAGGATTTTACGTACATGTAAGTTACGTAAAGAAAGGCGCTAAGGGATATTCAAAATGGTTCAAATAGCTCTAAGCACTATGGGACTTAACATATGAGGTCATCAGTCCCCTAGACTTGGAAATAGTTAAACCTAAGGACATCACACACATCCATGGCCGAAGCAGGATTCGAACCTGCGACCGGACTGAAGCGCCTAGAACCGCTCGGCCACTGCGGCCGGCTGAGGGATATTAATCCAGGTAAAAGCATTATTGTTCTTACTGCAGTTGAGGGTAATTCCACCGTCATATTGAAGAGTGAGGACTATCAGGGAAATATCAATGATATTTTGGCTCTCGAAATAACAAAAGCTGTAGGCGAGCCCACGCACGAGTTAGTTACACACCTTGCCTCATTACTGCAACCTTATGTTGGTAGGACTGAAAGTCATATTAATAATTTAGCTCATTTCACTGACAAGTTAAAGGAAATGAGCGTGGTACCGGATGATATCCTCGTGAGTTTTGATATTGTGACGTTATTTACCATGATTCCGGTAAACGAAGCTATATCATGCATAGCGTATATTTTTCCTGCCGATATTGTGGCATTATTCCTGGACTGTCTCAGCACAACCTACTTTCAATACAACAGTGACGTTTATGAACACATTGACGGGGTGGCAATGGGGAGTCCTTTTAGCCGTGCTGTGGCTAACTTGTTTAGGGAGACTTGCGAACAACGGGCGTTGCAGACTGCCAGTAAGAGACCAACAAGATGGTATCGCTATGACGATAACACTTTCGTAGTATGAACACACAGTGCAGAGGAGTTGGATACCTTCCTGACACATCTAAAAAACATTAATCCTAAAATCCAATTTACTATGGAGACGGAGAGTAATGGGCAAATCAATTTACTAGATGTGTCTTTGATTAAACGACGGGACGGAACGTTGGGCCATAAGGTGTATAGAATGGCCACACCATACATAGTGATCGTTATCTGCATAAAAAGTCTAACCATCTCACTAGACAAAAAGAGTGGTGTAATAAAAACCTTGGTAGACAGGGCGCACAAAATCTATAAACCTGTTTATTTAAAAGATGAGTTTAAATATCTACTTGTCGACTTTCGTGAAGAATAGCTATTCTAGCAAGGAGACAGATAGAGCACTTCGCTCTGGGCAGAGAAACAGGAGCAACGACGAACAACAACCGCCCAACGGCAAGGTTTTTCTTCCATTCATTAGTAAGGTCACAGATCGCATTGCCCATCAGAAAACAAAAGAATATCTAACATCGGCAAAACACGCACAGCATCCTTTGGCTACTCCGGGGGTATAGAAAATTCTTTGTAGTTTTGGACAGGTTTACATCGGTACCATAAAGAGAAGTGTTAACACCCGTCCTATTGAACATAAGAGGAATTGCTGCCTGGGTCACACGGATAAATCGGCCGTAGCAGAACGTGTTTACCAGAAATAAAATTGAACGAGACGAGCGTCAAATCTAAAACCTCGCATATTATCTGCACATGTATAGAGATGCTATCGAGATTGATAAACACCGTAATAATATTAATAGGAAAGAGGAAGGTGTTAAACTGGATAAAATTTGGATGTCAGCGTTGCATCGGAAGCGTGACGATCGATTTCTTTCAACTGAGAATGTTGGCATTACCAGAGACAGTCTCATAGAAGACGCCACGTGATGGACAGTGGCGCTCTCTGCACTGTCTATAAAATCCTCGCTTTCTCGAGCTCTCCTTGCAGTTCGCCTCTTTACCTCGGAGACGAAAGGTGAAGGGAGAGTTTTGTACATCGACCACGGCCAATCAGACCGGAAGTTTTAATTCTAGGGAGAATGTTACCCAGTACAAAATTCGACTGCCCAGTTCATATTTTCTCTAATAGGAATGGCTTACGCGCTCAAGGGGATGGAAAAACCTAAGCTCAAAATACTGTCAACGACAGACAGACTGATGCCACATTTACCAATCCAGGCAAGTACTAAATAAACTTAAAGTAGTTCCACTATATGAAAACGAGCTTATTGAAGTTATTTTGTCTGCCCACATAGCAGTACTGGACATAAAAAGCTGGGAAGATATAGTCTCTTTCAAACCTGAAAAGCGAACAGCGTCGGTGGTGGAGGAAGTCGTCTTTCCGGAAGAACGCTACTGCTGCCGTACAGGATTTCCCTTGTAGTAGTGTAGAACAGCATGCAGATGTTTATGTAGAATTTGCCTAAATGGTTTTCTTACTTTTGTACTATTAGCAGCTCAGATTCGTATTTAACGTAATGTTAACATAGTTTGTGGAAAATAGTCCTTCCCCCCCCCCCTCCACCCACCATCCACCACCTGGGAGTGTCTGCTCACAGAGTTCCCAATCACTCATAAGGCGAGCAGCGAAAGGGTTGGTATAACTTGTGGAGTTCTATGTAGTTGCCCTTGTGCCGTAGTGCAGTAGTGGAGAGAATGGAGCATTGCGTGCTGGCTTTCATTTTGTAGACACATGAGGGAGGGAAGTTGCGACGGTACCTAAAGGTTACTGCTGTGCAGCTGCTCCTCACAAGAGCATTCCATATGAACAAACCAGTTGCGTCTTTACCTGTGGTTACTCGTACTTTATGTACTTGGGCTTTGCATCGCTCTGTTTAAAAAGAATAATTCAATTTAGTCATAGAGTCGAGTTACGCGTGTGTGCTTTCATGTCCCGCAGCTAATTAGCTGCAAGTAAAAACATGTAGCTGTGATCCTTTAGTCAAATAGTCTATGCACTGGCTAGAAATGCGAGTTAATGAAATAGGCAGAAACGACTAATTTAATAACAAGGGTTCTATTATAATCTCTTTAATTGATGTAGACTACAGAGAATTATATTGAATGATGGTAATTCAAGTAAGGACATCTCAAATAAACGGGAAGTGATTCTACGACATTCAATTAAAATACAGACAGAAACACCCTTACCAAACGCAGTAAAGTTACGTCGAGAGAGTTACTAGAATGGTAGCAAAATCCCCGAACTAAATTTTAGTTACAGATACATGAAAATTAAGTCCATTTCGAAATCACAATACACGAAATATCCAGCAGCTCAAAACAGTTCCGAGTTCAAAAGTGATGATTTATGACTAACACACACAATACAAAGAACAGTAACTCATACTCTGTCTATCCTCAGTTCCAAAATAAAGGCGAGAAAAGTTACAGCCTTACACTGCAGCACATTCAGATCTCTCGAAATAATAACTCCCTTCAGAAGTTAAAGTTTGGTAGCGGCCGTTCACCACTCAGAATCAATCACCTATACGACCGAATCACGCACGTTACCTCAGACAGGTTTACCTGCTTCAAGAACCTGACATAATGTGTACCGAATCGCTCCCCTGATCTCTTCATTCGAGAATTCCCAGTCTCCTCTTGAGTAGCGTAGTGTTCCAGTACAGTCTGATTGAAGGAAGGCTAGTTCGTTGAATGTACCGCACTATCTGTTACAGTAATCGAATCAAAGAGTCAGTATAGCGTCGTAAAAATTTTATGCATTGAAACTTCTATGTAATTTTCCTCTTTACATTCAGTAGGTGCAAACAGATATTTGCCTACGAAAAAGAAGAAGCAAGTTACAAATGTTTGTTTTTAGTTATCAGAGAATAAAAGAAATATAATTATTCAAAATGTTAAATATTCGCAGTGAAACGTACTATGTAAGCTGCATTTGGGGTCGAAAGTAAAACTTAAAACATGTGTACAACTTCGTCACACTGGGAAAATTGTCCAACCAATAAAGGTGAATGTATGCAGGGTGGCACATGTCCCCCACGTGCTCACTGTCATAGCTTGTTAGATGAAAATGGTAATTTAACAGTTACAGAACATGCTGGTAGTTGCCGTTTTGTTATATAAGCCTTGACTGTGAGAAAAGCTTTTTCTGTTCTTTGTTTCTGAAAACAGAAAGTAATTAAATTAAAGTAGAAGTATATTGGAAGGATAAAGTAAACGGAACTAAATTACAAAGTTTGAGATTAAAGACGACTATAAATGTAATATGGGTGAAATGGACGAAGAAAACAAATGAGCACTGTAAATTTTTAAGCGACCAAATGCATCATAACTCATTTTCAAAACCACATATATTAGCAAATTTATTAGTCAGTTCATAACATGGAACAATTAAAGACGTATATTTAAAATTAGCTGCAACGTATTAGGAAGATACTCCATCTTGTGAGATGTGGCAGCCAGTGAATTCGCAGTGAAAGGACAACGTGTGTAGGTAGTTACTACGTGTGACGATATTTCAACACATTTCACTTGTTTCGGATTTGCTATGAACGGAAATGTACTTTCCATGGAATACAGCATTTTTGAGCAGCCGTTTGAAACCTCTCCAATAGCTCCAACCGCTTATCACTTACCCATTAGGTTATAGTTATTTAAAATAAAGATAACGTGCTACATTATTAGACCAGTAACAATAGCATAATTTAATCGGGGCTCAAAATCTTAAGCATGGCTGCGAAACAGCAACTGGATATTCATAATAGATTGAAAATCAACCAACCAGTTGCAAATAAAGGTTTATTACCCTTGAACATGGTGTCGATATTTGTAAAAATATCTTCTTCAGAAGTACTGGACCTGTTTAAAAAAAATTAAAAACAGGTCCAATACTCCTGAAGAAGATATTTTTACAAGTATCGAAACCATGGTCAAGGAATAATAAACCTTATTTGCAACTGGTTGGCTGATTTTTCTGTCTATTCTTAATCGGGGGTGTTTCATCTTATCGCCATGTTAGGGACGTAATGTTTCATTTCGGCTACCGTGCGTGTGACCTGTTGTTTTGAACGAATAAGAAGAAATACTGAACGGTAGTAAGTGTAATACATCATAATGTCGAAAGCCAGAAGTAACAGGATTTTGCATTGCAATAATATCTTATATATGGTGAATAAACTTGTTTTCATCATACAAAACAGTAGGAACAGTGTCAAAGAACTTTGTCTAAGAGTGTGAACCTTAAAATCCGCGTGAAAAACTGTGAAATTCAGTTGCTGAAGAAAGACATGTGTGGACGTTACCGCGTCTAAAGAGACGATGTAAGAAGATAACGGGGTATTTGGAAATTCTCGTTACAAACTGCTACGACTTGTAGAGGCGAGTGACTACTTACTATTTTGAATTAGAACCGATGTCGCTTCCTTCTATGACGGTTTCAGTGCAGTTTTTTAACTTATCCACTTCAGCTTGAGGAATTGAACTAGCGTTACGCAGAACAGTCGTTAGGTAAAATTCGAAATGAAACATTTATTTTTCACTTAAGCACATTTGCCTGCATTAACACATAAACATTACATTCTATACGTATAGTATGCGCTGGTCTTTCTTGCTTTGGAATGCTGTAAACACGTATTGTTGAAGTGTTAATACAAACAAAGGTGCTTAAAGGATCGGTGGACATTTCGTTATGTTTGCTTACTAAATGTTATCTAGTAACTGTACTATGTCACTCCTAATTCAATTCCTCAAGCTGAAGAGCATGAGTTAAATATCTGCACTGAAACTGTCGAAAAATGGAAACAGCGCGTTTAAGGACATAGGTTCCTGTTCAAAATATTATGTACCCACTCCACTCTACAAGTTCTAGAAGTTTGTAAAGAGAACTTCCGAACACCTTCTATATTAGGGTCACAGTACCACTTTCCCCAGTTCGAAAATTTGGGCCAAATAGGTAAAATACCGTCGAAAACTACGAAATTTCTAACAAAAAAGTGTTTTGTAAACGGCATGAATCACATTTCACGAAAGATAATCAAGGAATATTTACTGAAATAGTGAAAAACGTGTAGCACCGAATGTTCTTTCGAACGCCTCTAGCCTGTGTACGCGACTCTTCACGAAGGCTAACTTCAGAATTAAGTGAAGTGCTTCATTGGTTGGAGCCGTTAATAAGTACACAGGTGAGAATGAAGATCGTCTTGTTGATGTGCATGCTCTCCCCATAAATAACGGTATATAAGACGTCGTTGGTGATGGCCATTCGCTTCAGTTAATGTACTTCTGTAGAGTATGACGGAGCAAAGAATCTCGGAACTAATCTTTTTTTTACGTTCAAATGACACGCTGTAAATCGACGTTCCACCGTTGATGACGATCCACACTTCATTGTGGAAGGTAAATAGGTGCTTGGGGTCACTTTATTATGAAGAAACTTTTGGGGTAAATTTGTTAGGGCCTATATATCGGTCCATAAGATATCGTCAGTTGGTGGAATGGTTTAGAATGCCATAGTACCAAGGAACGTGGTATCTTATACTGATGTCATGGGGGGTGGGGGTGGTATCGCAAAGTGTCTACTTCGTTCTGCAGGGTCGTCGTACGTTTGCAAAACTGCTTCGAGTGCTGTATTCATATGGAGGGATACAGTATCTTCGAGTGAATTGATTTTTTGTTGTTGTTATTTTAAACACCTTGTACAAAGGTGGGCTGTCAGCAGCATAGTACGCTGCTCTTCAGCCGCGAGTGGTACAATATATGACATAAAGGAGGTACAGATAATACAACAAAAAAGGCGGGCAAAAACTGTAGACACGGAAAACAATATACACGAAGCAGTTCACGCTGGACAGGGAGGGGGAGCTGGCGGAAGCCACCTTGGGAGAGGGTAAGGAGGGCGGAGAGATGGAGACCGGGTAGGACGTGGGAATGCAGGCGTGGCAACGGGCAGGGTGGGAGAGGATGGGTGAGACAAGCGGGTGAGGAAGATCGAGTTTACGGGAGGTGTAGAGGATCCGTATCCGTTCGAGGAAAAGGAGGAAGTGGGGGAACAGAATGAGGTCGTACAGGATCCGCGTGGAGGAGGGGAGACGGATGCGATAGGCGAGGCGGAAAGCATGGCGTTCAAGGATCTGAAGGTATTTGTAAAAGGTAGGGGGGGGGGGGGCGGAGATCCAGGCAGGATGGGCGTAACAGAGGATAGGGCGGATGAGGGATTTATAGGTGTACAGTATGGTGGAGGGCTCCAGACCCCACGTACAGCCGGAAAGGAGCTTGAGGAGATGGAGGCAGGAGAGTGCCTTGGCTTGGATTGTCTAGAGATGGGGGTGCAGGAGAGGCGACGGTCGAGGGTGACGCCAAGGTACTTAAGGGTGGGGGTGAGGGCGATAGGACGGCCATAGATGGTTAGATAGAAATGAGGAGGCGGAAGAAAGGGGTGGTTTTGCCTACAATGATAGCCTGGGTTTTGGAGGGATTGTCCTTAAGCAACCACTGGTTGCACCAAGCAGTGAATCGGTCAAGATGGGATTGGAGAAGGTGTTGGAAACTCTGCAGGGTGGGGTCAAGGGCAAGGAAGGCGGTGTCATCGGCAAACTGGAGAATGTGGGTGGGGGGTGATGGCGGTGGCATGTCCGCCGTATAGAAAAGGTACAGAAGGGGGGAGAGGACGGAGCCTTGGGGCACATCGGCGGAGGGAAAAAAGGTGTAGGAATCCGTGTTATGGATGGTGACGTAGGAAGGACGTGGGAGAGAAAGGAGCCCATCAGACGGACGTAATTAATAGGAAGAGCGAAGGTTAGGAGCTTGAAGAGGAGACCGGAATGCCATACGTGGTCATAGACATGTTCGAGGTCCAGGGAGAGGAAGATAGTGGAGCGACGGGAATTAAGCTGTTTGGAAATGAGATGAGTGAGGTTAAGGAGAAGGTCATCGGAAGAGAAGGACGACCGAAAGCCACACTGGGTAATGGGAAGGAGGCGGTGCTGGTGGAGATGTTGGTGGATGCGGTGGGCGAGGATGGATTCCAGGACCTTGCTGAAGACCGAAGTAAGGCTGATGTGACTTTAGGAGGAGACGGCGGACGGCGGTTTACTAGGTTAAAAAACATCAGGATATGGAAGGTGTTCCACAGGTCAGGCTAGTAGCTGGTGGACAGAACTACATTGTAGAGCCTGGCCGCAGTGGAAAGGAAAGAGACAGGAGCTTCACGAAGGTGACGGTAGGTGACACGATCGTGACCAGGAGCGGTGTTGCATTTTGTGCGCATTGTAGCAATGAGATCCTGTGTAGTGATAGGGGCATTGAGTTCCGTGTGTGCAACGTTGTCCAAGTACTGGAAACCCGGAGCGAGGGGAGGTACAGAGGTCTCAGGTCGATCGCGGACATCTGCAAAGAGGGAGTAATCGAACAAGGGATCATCGGGGATGGAAAAGACATTGGAGAGGTAGGAGGCAAAGTGATTGGCCTTACTAAGGGTGTCAGGGAAGGGGTGATCGTCATGGAGGATAGTAGCGGGGGGGGAGGGGTTAGGTCCGGTAAGGCGACAGAAGGCTGACCAGAACTTGGACGAGTTTATAGGTAGTGTAGCATTTAAACGGGTGCATGTCTGTCGCCAGTCCCGGCGTTTCTTAGCCGCGGGCAAGTTTCGAATGTGTTGCTGGAGTTACCGTTGGTGCCATAGTGTGTCCGGGTCACACGTGTGGAGAAAGCCACGGTAGAGACGGTGGGATTCATGGAGGAGGAGAATGGCCTGTGGAGGTAAGATAGGATGGTGGGGGTGGATGGTGACAGTAGGGACGTGGGCCTCCACGGCCTCAAACAAGGTCTGCAGGAGAAAGGAGGCGGCATGGGTAATATCATCAGGGCGGTGGTAGGTGAAGGGGTGGCCATCGACCTGGGTGGAGGGGGTATCCTGGTAGGCATTCCAGTTGGCATGGGAATAATCATGGACGTACTTTGGGGGAGGGTCATGACGGGGGTCGAGGCAGGGGCGACGACCGTCTGAAATGGTGAGGAGGACAGGGAGATGGTCGCTACCAATGGGGTCCAGGACATCCACCATTATGCACCCAAAGAGGTTAGGGGAGGAAAGGACGACATCAGGAGTGGAGCTGGATTTGGGGTGGGGGTGCTGGGGAATGGGGATGAGGTCACCTTGGAGGGAGGAGAGGAACCGATGCCACTGAACTGGGCGGCGGAACGACTATGGATGTTGAGGTTGGCGGCAATCACGTAGGAGGAGAAGGTACGGTCAATGTGGGAGAGGAACTCAAAAGGAATAGGGGTGTTAGGGCGGACACAGATGGTGGCGTAGGTGATGGTAAGGCCAAGGAAGAAGAGACTAAGGATCAGGTGTTCGGTGGGGTCGGGAAGGAGAGGTTGAAGCCGAACTGGGATCTGGCGGTGGTGACCAACGGCAACTCCGCCACGCGCTATCGGGAAGGGACTGTCGGAGCGGTGAAGGAGGTAGGGCAAGTTGTGGACGGTGTGGTGGGGCTGAAGAAAGGTTTCATTAAGGTGGAAGAGATGCACCCGGTGGGTGGCGAGGATGTGCATGAAGAGGTTCTTGTTGGCGGGAAGGGAACGGATGTTGTTGAACAGAGTGAACGAAACTAACTACCTGTATATATAGAGCATCACATCAGTAAAACTTCATTCAGATCAAGCCATTTTCATCATTTTATTTTCTGCAAACACACGATATTTTTAAGAAGAGAAGAAATATGACCAAGGCGTAAATGTAAGAGTGGATACACAAATTTTCGTACAAAAAGAGTAATTTTCTTGTGAAAGTAAGCATCGTACAGTGCTAAAAACTTGGCATGTCTCGAAAGAGACATCTATCGAGACTTCAAGAAACTATTTCTTCGTGTACGACTGCAAGGAATTACTACAGAACGTATAACACTACCGTCCGCTACTGCTATACCATAACCTTAAAGTTGGAAGCAGATCGTGAATTAAAACTATCTTGTTAAAGCGATTATGGTATAAAGCAACAGAGCAGTGTTACCCTCTGAGAGGAATTTTGTTGTGTTGACCGTGTTGTGCCTAACGGAGGTGGCTTATCGGAAGTGAAAGTCAGAATTACGGAAATATTTGAACAGTAACAACCCAAATTTTGCCTATCTGCCCTGTTTAACGGGTAAAGAAAACGGTCGCCAGCCTAACTAGGCAAGAGAATGATAAACATTCTCGTTCAAGAAAATAGTTATTAGTAACTTTAATGGATAAACACAACCTATACTTTATCACACGCGAGTGCAGTGAACATACATATGTTTACGGTAAGATTGAAACTAAGAGTTAAAGCAGCACAAACTATTTGCAAAGTTATAACAGATACCGAAACACACTATTACTTTCAGGGCTTACACAGACTGAATGGTCTTTATAACATTATTATTACTATTCACTGCAGAATCATTAATTGGATATAGATTAAGTCTCTCTCAGTTAAATACTTTATTATTTAAAATGAAAGTTAATTGGAATCAACTGACAGGTTGTTTCTCACTATCTTTTGAATAAAGAAATAATGTTTTTTTTTATAATTAGTGGTCTTCCCATTGCTTGTTATCTAGCATTAACACAATAGACGAACTGTGGAGCCTGTTATATTATTAATATGCACATCCAATACACAAGAGAGACAACCACTTAGCAAACATGAGTATATAACGTTCCACACTGCAGTTTTCCACTTTTACTACATTGAGACACAAAATTAACATATATGTAAGATACTGACTCACTTTCTGCGATTTACAACATGCAGTAATGTGATCATTTACTAAGGAAAACTTTGTAAGCCACAGTCTTAAGAACCTTTAATTTGAAGTTGGCAACAACAAATTAATAAGCAGTTTTACTAGGAAAATTATTTTCATCAAACATCATTAACTCACTCTCTTGCCACATTAACTTTAACTTTCTTTTTACTATGTTCAAGAGGCATCAATTAGCAAAACACTGGGCTTTAATGTTATTTCAGTAAGAACACTCGGAAATCACTTTAGTTCAAACGGAGGGGAACCTGAGATGTGTTATGATCAGGAGAAAAATCAAGGTAGGTACATAAATTCAGTTGTAAATTACCTTATATTTGAACACTCTAACACATCCATTTAGCTGATCCTTCGCTGTACATTGCTATAGTGCTCCATTATAGTGATTGCGCAATGTGGTGGCGATTGCATGTCGGTAGGTGGAATTGCAGGTAGAATTGCTGGACTCTGTCATTTCTTGGTGGCGATGATAGATACACATTCCAGAATAATTCCAGCTATTTATCCATCCATCCGAGGCATTGGAAAGTAGCAGAAAAAGCCTCTCTCGGAACCAGCACAATAAGCATCTATTACATGGCAGCGCACAATTTGATAGCTCGTCCCCGACTCGTAGCTCGTCCCCGACTGACTCTTGTTTCACCTTTTCTACCTAGGTCAACCACAATTTGCGTGTGCTACACAGTTCCGTTCCCGAGGGGAACCACAACACCTTTTACATACAAACTAGTTAAAACCCTAAGTGACAATCAGCAGTTTACATAACAGCATACAAATACAATAAATAAAACAGAACAATTGCTCATATTGACATTTCTACCAAAAATTATTCACACAATTATACACAGTAAGTTTTGTTCCCTCCAAATGGGAGAAAGAATTTAAATGACAGATACACTACTTTGCATAGAACCAAACCATGACATCAAAGTTTGTACAAAGAAAGGAGAATACAATTCTGTGTTATCTATTCACTCACACACATTTACAGAAGCTTAACGATGTAATATTAAATGAAACAAAAACAAAATAAATCAGTACGGCATTAGAGTTATGGTGTTACAAGCGGGACAGGAACACGTGGTTTCAATAAGCACGAGTGACGGCCTTTTCATATCTACAACGGAAGAGGAAGTTCCTACCTGATTTCCCTTCATCTGATGGCGTATGCCAGACGTGTCCGCATTGTTTCCTTACGTTGTTCTTCTTATAAATGACAACGCGAAGAATTCACAGTAACTCATCTTCGCGCCAAGTTGAAGGGCGAAGGACTTACGACATATAGTATATTGTAAAAAATAAATTAATTGCACTTATTCTTAGAGATCAGGATGACCGAAGAAAACTTAAAAGAAATCTTTGGAGAGAACTGCCCTACACAAAACTTGAGAATGATGACGAAGTCTTCAAAAGTGATGAACCCACACAACCGGAGGAATCACCAAGAATGACGAAATCTTCCAGTTTCACAAAAGTGTCTTCGGAAAACAACGAAGAAGAAAAATTGGTTAGAAATACCTAGTCAGCACGACGTTTTCCAGCAAACTACATACGACAAATTTTGAGAACAACCACAGTCTATTCGAACCAAACTTTTTCTTAAACGTATCGAGCAGAAAAATCATGAAAATCGTAAAAATTTGGCTAAAGGTTCGTCATGGGCAGAAGATCAATCTTTTCCTCTTCTGTGAGGTCAGACTGGAACAAAGTGAGAGAACCGTGGAATTTGGTTTCCAGACTTAAGACAACAGAATGAGACTTTCACTCTGCAGCGGAGTGTGTGCTGATATGAAACTTTCTCGCAGATCAAATTTGTGTATCGGACCGAGACTCGAACTCGAGACCTTTTCCTTTCGCGGAGAAGTGCTCTACCAATATTTTTTAAATCTCATTTTGTTCGTTTTCGTTCGTTGTATTTGTTTGGGGTGGACGTCGGAAGACACACGTTTAGGTTCGTCGTTGATCCATTCTCAGTTTTTATTACAGACGGCAGCTAACCCTCAGACCGAACACGCTGAGCTACCGTGCTGGAATTCAACTGAGCCACCCAAGCACGACGACGAACTATCCTTACAGCTTTATTTCCGCCAGTACCTCGTCCGCTATCTTCCAAACTTCACAGAAGCTCTCCTGCGAACCATGCAAGACTAGCATACAGTTTTAATCTGCCAGGAAGTTTCATATCAGCGCACACTCCTGTGCAGAGTGAAAGTTTCAGTATGCACACATTTCCCAGGCTGTGGCTAAGCCATGTCTCCGCAATATCCTTTCTTCCAGAAGTTCGAGTCTTGAACTGTTCGCAGGAGAGCTTCTTTGAAGTTTGGAAGGTAGGTACTGGCGGAAGTAAATCTGTGAGGACGGGTCCTGAGTCGTGCGTGTGTGGCTCAGACGGTAGAGCACTTTCCCGCGAAAGCCGAAGTTCCCAAGTTAGAGTCGCGATCCGGCACACAGTTTTAATCTGCCAGGAAGTTTCAAAAAATAACAGGACCACAACGGAGAGAGATTCACTCAGGTTCTGTAGAAGAGCCAAAAGAAAGATTTTATCGAAAATGCCTGACTTCCAAGCGCGTGGATCAGCCTGGTCGTTGAAAAGAGTCACTGACTTAACCTGGCAGACAATCGATGTGTTCCACTGAGAGGATCATCATACAATGAACTGTCAGAAAAAATAAGAGACAAACAAGCTTCCATCAACGTGAGAAATAATGATCAGCGTAAAATCCAGTAGATCGTAAAAAATGTAAAAATTCTGAGAGAAGGAGTAACTACAAAAAATTTCTAGCAGAATTTGAAGTAAAAATACACATCTCATTTCCCAGAATAGTTTATGATATTCTCAAAGCTGAGGGAAAAATCAGCATGTCCATCAATGTTTACTCATCTGATGAAAAATTTCTGGTGTACCCATTAAAGACAACGACGAACAAGAAAGAAATGCACTTGTATCTACTATATTGCAAAGAAGGTGTGAACTCTCACTACTGTTGGATAAAAGATCTATCTCGTCTTGTTTCTATACAGATCTCAAAGCACAAGGAATCTCAATTTATCTGTGACGTGTGTCTACTTCACTTCAACAACACACACCAAACTGTCTAGCCAGCAAGCCACTCAAAGTTGAATTACCTATGAAAGGTCAACAAATCGTCTTCAAAAATTTTCAACTCACGATGGGAGTTCCCTTCGTGGTTTATTCAGATTTCGCCAGTTCCCTTCGTGGTTTATTCAGATTTCGACAGTTTACTCTTTAAGACAGAAAACTGTCAACCGAATCCAGAAGCCTTGTATACTACGAAATATCAAAAATATGAGAAAAGTGGATTTTGTTACTACATCAAATACATCAACGGAAACGGCAGGTAATCAGACGTCTATCGAGGAAAAATTGTCATGAAAAATTCATCGAGTGTATGAAAAGAGAAGTTGAAGAAATCGAAAGAGTTTGCTCTGAAATTGAAGAAATTAGACCACTCACACAAGAAGCGCAGCCAATTATCGACAAGTGTAGGAAATGTCCACTGCGTCGAAAACTTACGACGGAACTGAAAAATTCGTCACCACGATCGTTTAACTGGAAAATACCTTGCCCCCTGTGCGATCAGTGTAATCTACTACTGTGGTATCCGACGTTCGTTCTTATTTATCTTACACTGACCATAATGTGGATTCTTGGAAGATATTTGAAGAAACACGACTTCTACCGAAGGAAGAATTTCACAACAACCTGAATGACTGCGCCATAAGTGATGAAGTTTAGAAACATGCACAGTTTGTTCGAAGAAAGTTTAAAGTAGTAATTCTTGGTGAATGCCGTGAGTTTAAAGTAGTAAGTCTTGGTGAATACCGTGATCTTCACCTAAAAAATAATGTCCCGCTGTTGGTTGACGTGTTTGAAAATTTCAGAAATACTTGCTTGAATGTTTGTGATCGCGAGCCTTCTACACAGCACCAAGATTATCTTGGGATGCAACGCTGAAAATGTCTAAACAACCAATTGATCTTTTTCATGATTACGACATGAGTCTGATGACTGAGAAAGGAGTAAGAAGAGATACATCAAGGCACACAAAAATTGTTTTTAAGGAACTGCGATTCAACGAAGAGATTACGTTTTTTGACATATCTCGATACAAACAACCTCTATGAAAATGCCATGAATTAATTTTTACCTTACGCTGAGTTTTAATGGGATGAAACAACTTCATTCGATTCTGAAAGAAATGTATGAGATTTCGGAGATTCCCAGATTGGATATATCTTCGAAGTTGATCTAGAATAGCCGAAGAAATTACGTTATCTTCATAAAGATTTACTACTAGCTCCAGGAAGTAAGCTTGTAAAAAACACTAACGGAAGCTACCTGTTGACTACACTGAAATGCAAATGTAAGTAAATTACACACAACAGAAATCTCAAAAAATTCCTAGGGATGAAAATGACAAAAGTGCACAAAGTCTTGAAAGTCACGTAATCTGACTGGTTGAAGAAGTGCCTAGACTTGACACAGAAATGAGGACAAAAGCAATGAATGACTTAGAGAAAGATTTGTACAAGCTGATGAACAAGTCAGTGTTCGGTAAGACGATAAAAAACATAAACAGAGTGGACAAGAAAATGGTCTCGAATGTAGAAATGTGTGGAAACCTTATTGCAAAGCCAAACTTCAAAGGAAAAACAATTTTTATGAAAATCTCGTTCCTATTCACACGAAGAAGACGAAAATCACGTTCAACAGAGCTATTTTCGTTGTTATGAATGTACTCGACTTATCTAAAGAATTGATGTTTGACTTCCACTAGAAGGTGATGACACTAAATCAGGATTAAAAAATTAAACTTTTCTATCAATAAACGGTCAGTTTCATCTACAACATATAGACTGTAGATTTCTATGAATCCATGGAGACGATGACTGAAGAAATTGATAGAAATATCTACCCAACAGAGAATATCTGCATCCTACAAGTGTACAAGCTGGTTGAAGGAAAGATGAAGTATAAGTGCAACGGAAGGATACTGGAAGAATTTTGTGGTTTGAGAGCAAAAATGTATGCTTCTAAGGTTGATTACAAGGAAAAGAAGAAATCGAAAGGATTCCAGAAGTGTGTGATCAAGGATAAGACATGCCTTTAAGACTACAAAGACTATATGTTCAATGATGTTAAAAAATATAGAACTATTAGCTTCATCAGATGTGTTAGACATGAAGTTTACTCAATCGGAATAAATAAGATAGTGTTGAGTTCTCTCGAGACAACAAGAAATTTGTGTTGGGAAATCAGGTACACAGACTACCATACAGACATTACATTTTTTAGTAACCACCGTTTCTCATAACATTCAAAAACCGCACAAATTTTAGCACCCTCCAGGACAAAGAAATGAAGAACATGTTCGTCATTCAGCTAATCTATGAAGACAGGCATTTCCTCATCATCAAGATAACAACAATTAGAAAGAAAGAAAGAGAAATTTTTTTCAGTTCACGTCGATCAAGTTATGTCGAAAGATTTTTCGGATTTTTCAACCTTTCTTGTTCTACCTCGAGAAAATACTCTGCTTCACATGTCACTACAGCAACGTAGATTTTCATGATTTCCACAAGAATTTTACCTTCTTGTGGAGTTGCAGCCTGGTCCAAATTACCATTGTTGATGTCAGACCATTGGAAAATGCCATGGTTTGTTCTTGAACTCCAGGCGAAACTTTGATCACTTTCCCACCTGACTTCATTATTATCTTTGAAGAACTCACGAAGCATGTCTAGTAGAAAAAGTACTTAATTTTGTTACTTTTCATCTTCCAATTGTTGAGGATGTGACCTCCGTTGCTTAAGTGATTGGCAAGAGATGAAGTCAAATGTTACAAAACTGATGAAGAAATGCACAGATGCTCCATCCTAGACAAGATATTGTTCCCTTTCTTGATGGTGATAACCTTGAACAACTTCATCACATAGTTGTCAATCTACTTTTTGTTGGATTTTCCATTGCATTTTGGAAACTCTGTGGCAATGGCCTTCAAAATCATGAAGCAGTTAATTTATGTGCTCTTGCTGGAAGATATAGGGTACGTTTCTTTGACTTCTCGTTCACTGGGAACGAGTAAAGCTGATAGCTCTTGATTTTGATAATTGATGAAGAAAAATTTGATAATTCAGTTCTAAAATAACTGTGACATGTGTTCATCTTCATAATTATGGTTACTTCTAGTAGGGTAATGGTACTGATGGTGTTCTTTGTGCATGTTACGTACATTCTGTCCAGGCATATATTTGGGGGCAAACCTGTTGCTCTGTAAATTGATTTATTACCCCAAGAGCGTTGATTTATGACCCCCCCCCCCAGCGATAATCTGCCCTTCTGAGAAACCCACCCATCACTCCCCATCCACCTCCACCTCCCTCACCCCTCTGGGAAATCATCTGACCATACCCCCTCTCCCTTGTCAATACAAGTCCACTTTTGATATCTAATTATTTGACTAATTAACTAAATTGAACAGTTAATGAACCTCAACCTATCTAGGATATCCCTAAGTACTCCCCTCCCCTCTCCCCCTTCTCCACCCCCATCTGGGTATTGATGGGAAAGATGCTTGGTCTGTGCTGGAGAGGAAGCATCTCACCATGCAAATTTCAAATCAATGTCAGTTACATAATAGAGGATATAGTGTTTACTTATAAAACTCAGATTTCAGGGGTTGGAGCGTGTGCAGGCTGTTACAACAATGTGTGGTGATACATCAATTCTTTGGACCTGTGTTGAGGTTAGCCACGAATGGAAATGCATGACAATAGTAGTGAATGTCTCCCACCGTGTTTAAACTGGATATATATAATTTTAGTTTCGCAACGTTTTGCAACTTTGATAAGTACAGACCTTTTTCCTTGGAATACAGCATTACTGATCAGCAAACCCGATTGAAACAATTTCTGTGGCAGTTAAACAGACCAACACACACCCATAGGTTATGTTTATATAGAATAATGGTTACCTGCTATATTATTACACCGCTAATAATTACATGCGTTAATCTGGGGACTTTCATATTCCATCTCATCACCAAGACAGGGATGGCAACTTTTCAGTTTAAGGTTTGTTGGCAAGTCCACCCCTCTCTCTGCAATGTCTGTTCTGTTTCCTTGTTATTTTCAATCGAAGTGTAATTTTAAACTAACTTTTCTCATGTTATGTTGCACTGCTCTGCACATGAACTAAACTTATATGCTGTTTGTAAGCATTTATTTCCATTGTTTACTTTCAAGATATCCCTCGTAGGACTTAAAAATTTGTCCTTTCATCGAAATCGTATGTCTGCTGCGTTTTCTAAACGAGCAGTTTATCTTCTGCGTGTCTTGATAAAGTTTCCCTGCACCTATGTATCTTGAAATTAATGTGTACTCTTCCTTTGTCTACTTCTTTAAATTGGTATCCGTAGTCAAATTTGTAATATTTCTCATCATAGATCGGTTCCTTTGCTTCAAAATAAGTGTTGTTCTCTCCTGACTCTACTCTGTCAGTGAAAATGACAAGCTCCTTACATGGTAGTCAAAGTTTCTGTGAACTTGTGTTTGATGAATTTCACCACAGGGATACGCTAACTGGGCACAAAAATCTCAAATTTTGTGCACCATGTTATCCCAATTCTACTGTTACAGGTCGATGAAAAGTCTGTGCTTGCCACACTAAATTAAGCTTTCCCATGACTTGTTATGCCCATTAAATTAGCTATTTTTTTTTGTCTTATTCCAGTTTTCAAGTATTTTCGTACAAGCTGATCTCGGGCCTCGATCTTCTGTTTTATTAAAGTAATGACACTTTTAATTAATGTATAAAACTGATATTGTGTAACCTGATTTTGCAAAACTGATACAAAATCTGCGTTGATTATTGCTGGTATTTGATCTTCTGTTAAATAGTATTGTTTTACACTGGTTTTTGTGTAACTGGTGTTGTGGAGCCGGTACGAACCACCAACTATAATTTAAAACATACTCTTTTTTCAAGGTTTTCTTAAGAGCACATATGCGAGGCCACATTGCTGCCCCTCCATGCTCCTTGTAACAGCACACCCTGTCTCCTCCCTCCCTCCGTCTTCTGCGCTTTGCAGTTCGCTACCCCTCTGCTCCTTTCTCCTCAAGTGGAACCCATGACTTTCACAGTGAGGAGTGGCCCTTCCCTACTGGCCAATGCTGGATCAGCTGTTACTGTTTTGGCGACGCCACACGTCTATAGAGCGACCCACGTCGTTGTCCTCTGTAAACGTGACGTATGTTTACATCTTCCAGGGCTTTGAACTGCATTCTAGGTGCGTCGTTTTTATTTTCAGTGCATACTTTGTTTTCCTTCGTATAGTGTTAGCATTTTAAGCAACGTTTGTGTTAGTGTATTTGCATTGCTTTAATTTTGTAGTATGTATGCTGACAACATTATCCATAATGATAATGATATTATTACATACGTTAATCTGGGGAATTTCATATTCCATCTTGTCACCATGACAGGGACGGTAACTTATCATTTTAAGGTTTGTTGGCGAGTCCACCGCTCTCTCTGCGGCGTCGTTCTGTTCTTCGACCATCATCAGTTATTTTATCTCCCAAATAGTATCTCATTTCCTAATATAATTCCCTCAGCATCACCTGATTACCCTTACTTTGTTTTTGTTAATGTTGATCTTATAGTCTCCTTTCAAGATATTGTCCTTTCCGCTGATTTACACCTAGAAATGGAGGCTAGTTATAGTAAAGAGGATGTTTAACAGATCACGCTAATAATAAAATTTTTAAGAACTATGTTTTACGGGGGTGCTATGAGAATAAACTGGAGTAATGTTGGAAAAGATTTGGATGAGAGGGTGAAAGTGTTGGACACGTACTGCATTTTCGTGAACTGAATATAAATATGCGGCTGATAGCGACCAAGTTGATGTGATGGATATGTTACACAGAAGAGGTGTGAGGAAAATGATGAAGCCTATACTGTTGATATGGATACTAGTGTTAGGGTGTGTTAGGGGTCTTGGTACTGAGCTGTAGACATATGTTGTTGTTGCTGTTGAGGTTTTCAGTCCAATGACTGGCTTTATAGAACTGTCCATGCTACTTTATCCTGTGCAGGTCGCATCATCTGCGATAACTACTGCAAACCGCATTAATTTGAACCTGCTTAGTGTAGACGTCCCTGTCCAATACGATCTAGCGATTTAATACACAACATTCTTCTGTAGCACCATATTTCACAATCTTATTCTCTCTCATTGTCTGAGCTGCTTATTGTCTACATTTCACTTCTGTACAAGCAAGACAAATGCCGTCATAAGAGACTTCGCAACTCTTAAATTTAATTCGATGTTAACAAATTTCTCTTTTTCAGAAATTCTTTGCGAGACATTGCCATTCTACATCTTACATCCTCTCTTCTTCGACCACCATCAATTATTTTACCTCCCAAATAGTGTCTCATTTCCTAATATAATTCCCTCAGCATCACCTGATTTTATTCGACTACATTCTATTACCCGTGTTTTGGTTTTGTTAATGTTGATCTTATAGTCTCCTTTCAAGATACTGTCCATTCCGATGAACTGCTCTTCCAAGTCCTTTACCGTCTGTGGAAAAATTAAAATTTCATTGGCAAACCTCAAAGTTCTTCTGTGTTCTCCCTGAACTTTAGCACCTTTTCCTGATTTTTCTTTGGCTTTCTGTTCTGCTTGCTTAGTGTACACATTGAGTAACGGCGGTGAGAGGTTACAACCCTGTCTCACTCCCTTCACAACCACTGCTTCCCTTTCATGGCCTTCAACTATTATAACGCCCAGCAGGTTTCTGTAGGAGTTGTATACAATCTATTGCTCCCAGTATTTTACCCCTGCTATCTTCAGATTTTGACTGTGTTTTCCAGTCAACACTGTCAAAAGCTTGATATAAGTTAGCAGAAACTGTAAATGTGGGTTAGCCATTCCTTAACCTATCTTCTAAGAGCAGTCGTAAGGTCAGTATTGCCCCACATGTTACTACATTTCTTTGGAGTGCAACTCCCAGCACCTGCTTTCTTTGGATCTGGAATTACTACATTCTTCATGTCTAAGAATATTTCGCCTGTCTCAGACATTTTGCGCAAGATGGAATAGCTTTGTCATGGATGGTTCTCCCAACAGTGTCAGGAGTTGTGAAGGAATGTCATTCACTCTAGATGCCTTCTACAGTCGAATTCTTCTCATGGTATCATATGTCTCATCCCATCTTCATATAATTCCTTTTCCATTTCTACAATACTGACTTCAAGTTCATTTGGATTGTATAGCCATTCTACATAAACCTTCCACCTTTCACCTTTCCGGTATTGCTTACTACTGGTTTTCATACAAGTGCCTCTATTTTTTACAACACCCTCTTTAAATTTCCTGTAGGTGGTATCTAGCTTGACCCTATTATACATGCTTACATTGACAAACATTTATCCTCCTAGCCATTCTTTCTTAGCTATTGTGCACTTTCTGCAAGTTCCACTTTTTAGAGGTTTGTATGCTGTTTCAGCAGCTTCATTTGTTGCATTTTTATATTTCCTCCTTTCATCAATTAAGTTCACTACGTCTTATGATATCCGTGGATTTTTACTTGGTCTTGTCTTCTTAAATATTTGACTATCTCTGGCCTTCACTATTTCATCTATCAAAGCTACTCATTCACCCTTCACTGTACTCCTTTCCCCTGTTCCATGTGAAACATCCAACAACAGCCGGTTCTTTCATCTTACTGTTAGTCCCATCCGCTTAATCTCCTGCCTTTTATAAATTCTTCAATTTTAATCATAACCAATAAATTATGATCAAGGTTTAAAATATGGTTCCGAAATCTCTGTGTTACCTTTATGTAATCAACCTGAAACCACTATCTCTGTATACAGCCTTCCTTCATGACTATCAAAGCAAATATTAGCGATTATTAAATTTGCCCTTTACAAATTCTACCCGGCTGGCTTCCTCTTTCATTTCATTCCCCCGTCCATATTCTCCCACTATTTTTCCTTCTCTTCGTTTCCCTACTACCGAATTCCAGTCACTCATCAAAGTTAAATTTTCCTCTCCCTTAATTATCTGAATAGTTTCTTTTTCTGTATCTCATCATACTCGTACATTTTTTCAGACTCTTCATCATGTGTGCAGCTAGTATATTTTAGCTCTGATAATGTTTTCGCTATGCTGTTAATAGTAGCTTACCTGCATTTCTATCTTCTTATTCATTATTTGACCTACTCCTCCATTATGTCTATTTGATTTTGTATTTGTAAACCTGAACACACCCAACAAGAAGTTCTGTTCGTCCTAGGCCCTACTGTATCTAACTTCAACCCATCCTTTTACTTTTTCAGATTTTCTAACCCACCTATTCAGATAAGGGATCTATTATTCTAACCTATAAACTGTATGAAGCTAGTTTTACTTTTCCCGATGACAAAGCCCTCCTGAATAGTCCATGCCCTGAATACTTATATTCATTTATACATGTGGTCTACATTTATAGCAGATCTACATCTACGTCTACATACTTACTCCTCAAGCCACAGTACGGTGCGTGGCGAAGTGTACCCTGTACCACTACTTGTCATTTCGTTTCCTGTTCCACTTGCAAAGAGTGTCTGTATCCTCCACAGGAGCCCAAATTTCTCACATCTTATCTTCGCGGTCCTTACCCGCAATGTACGTTGGCGGTAGTAGAATAGTTCGTCAGTCAACTTCAAATGTCAGTTCTCTAAATTTTCTCAGAAGTGTTTCTTGAAAAGAATGTCACCTTCTCTCCAGAGTTTCCCATTTGATTTCCCGAAGCACCTCCGTAACACTTACGTGTTGTTCGAACCTACTGGTAACAAATCTAGCAGTCCGCCTCTGAACTGCTTCGATGTCACCCTTCAAACCGAACAGGTACAAGTTCCAAACAGTAGAGAAGTTCTCAATAATAGATGGCACCAGCGTCCTGTAAGCGGTTTCCTTTACAGGTGAACAACTCTTTTCTAAATTTCTCCCAATAAACCGAAGTCGACCATTTTCCTTCCATACCACCGTTCTCACATGCTCGTTCTTCCTCATATCGCTTTGCAACGTTATGTCCAGATATTTAAACGAATCTACTGTGTCAAACCGGACACTAGTAATACTGTATCCCCACAATCTTCCTACTCATCTGCATTAACTTACATTTTGCCACATTTAGGGCCAGTTGTCATTCATCACACTAACTGTAAATTTTGTCTAAGTCGTCTTCTATCTTCCTACAGTCACACAACTTCTACATCTTACCGTACACCACGGTGTCATCAGCAAACAACTGCAGACTGCTGCCCACACTTTCAGCCAAATTACATGTTATACAGAGGACAATAGCGGTCATATCATATTTCCCTGAGGCACTCATGACTATTCCCTTGCCTCTGATGAACACTAGCCATCGAGGACAACATGCTTGGTTCTATTATTTAAGAATGTTAATTTATTCCATATTCTCGTACCTTCGTTAATAGCCTGCAAGGGGGCACCGTGTCAAATGCTTCCCGGAAATCTAGAAATAAGGAATCTGATCGTTGCCCTTCCTTCATAGTTCTCAGCATATGTTGTGTTGTGGTCTTCAGTCCTGAGACTGGTTTGATGCACCTCTCCATGCTGCTCTATCCTGTGCAAGCTTCTTCATCTTCTAGTAACTATAGCAACCTATATCCTTCTGAATGCTTAGTGTATTCATCTCTTGGTCTCTCTCTACGATTGTTACCCTCCACGCTACCATCTAATGCTAAACTAGTGATCCCATGATGCCTCAGAACAGATGATGATGATGATGATGTTTGTTTTGTGGGGCTCCGAACTGCGTAGTTATCAGCGCCCGTACAAATTGCCAACATTTGCTCAGTCCAAACTCGCCACATTCATGAATCATGATGAGAACAACACAAACACCCAGTCATCTCGAGGCAGGTGAAAATCCCTGACCCCGCCGGGAATCGAACCCGAGACCCAGTGCTCGAGAAGCGAGAACGCGACCGCGAGACCACGAACTGCGGACGCCTCAGAACATGTCCTATCAACCGATCCCTTCTTCTAGTCAAGATGTGCCATAAATTTCTCTTCACTCCAATTCTATTCAGTACCTCCTCATTAGTTAAGTGATCTACCCATCTAATCTTCAACATTCTTCTGTAGCAACACATTTCGAAAGCTTCTATTCTCTTCTTGTCTAAACTATTCGCCCATGTTTCACTTGCGTACGGGGCTACACTCCATAAAATACTTTGAGAAACGACTTCCTGACACTTAAATCTATGCTCGATGTTAACAAATTTCTCTTCTCCATAAACGCTTTCCTTGCCATTGCCAGTCTACATTTTATATCCTCTCTACCTCAGCCATCATTAGTTATTTTGCTTCCCAAATAGCAAAACTCATCTACTACTTTAAGTGTCTCATTTCCTAATCTAATTCTCGCAGCATCACCTGATTTAATTCAACTATTTTCCATTATCCTCATTTTGCTTTTGTTAATGTTCATCTTACATCCTCCTTTCAACACAGTGTCCATTCTGTTCAAATGCTCTTCCAGATACTTTGCTGTCTCTGACAGAATTACAATGTCATCGGCAAACTTCAATGTTTCTATTTCTTCAAATGTTCAAATGTGTGTGAAATCTTATGGGACTTAACTGATAAGGTCATCAGTTCCTAAGCTTACACGCTACTTAACCTAAATTATCCTAAGTACAAATACACACTCTCATGCCCGAGGGAGGATTCGAATCTCCGCCGGGACCAGCTGCACAGTCTGCAGTGCCCTAGACCGCTCGGCTAATCACGAGAGGCTTTTTTCTTCTCTATGGATTTTAATTGCTACTCCAAATTTTTCTTTTGTTTCCTTTACTGCTTCCTCAGATTGAATAACATCGGGGATAGGCTACAACCTTGTCTCACTCCCTTCCCAACCACTGCTTCTCTTTCATGCCACTTGACTCGTATAACTGTCATCTGATTCTGTACAAATTGTAAATAGCCTTACGCTCTCTGTATGTCACCCTTTCCACCATCAGTTCTGAGCATAGCACGTGAGAAAAAGGCACAGCGATGCTTTCTAAAACCACGCTGATTCGTGCACATAAGCTTCTCAGGCTCAAGAAACTTTATTACACTCGAACTGAGAATATGTTCGAGTATTATGCAGCAAACAGAAGTTAAGGATATTGGTCTGTGATTTTCTGGGTCCGTTCTTTCATTCTTCTTTCATGCCGGAATCAGATGCGCTTTTTTCCAGTCGCTTGGGACTTTGTGCTGGACGAGAGATTTACTATTTAAAACTTCAGCTTTCATTTTTCTGCCTTCAACTGCCACACCAGTCTGCCAACAAGGGGGCTGAATGGAAGCCTTAGACCCACTTAACCATTTTACATACGACCATAATTTTCTCGGGTTCTCTGCGAGATCTTTTGCTAAGGTATGACGGTGGTAGTTGTTGCATGCTTCGCGCATAAATCTTTTCACAGACGTACGAAGCTCTACTAACCTTCGTTTGTCGTCATTTATGCGTTTCCTTTTGAACCGAGAATACAAGAGCCTGTGCTTGCTCAACATCCACAGAATTTCGTTATCAAACCATGGTGAGTCTTTTCCAATCCTTTATCCACTTACTTTGCACATATCTCTCTAGATCACGATTTACAATCGGCTTACACTTTGTCCATAATTCCTCTACATTCATCTTACTGGAACTAAGTGATGCCAATTCACTGGCCATGTGAGATGTTAATAACTTCTTATCTGCTCTATCTACCAGAAACACTCACCTAGCCTTCTTGAGAGATTTTTAACTTTCGCAATCATAGCTCCTATAGTGACGTCATTATCGCTAATCTTCGTTTCTATGCTATCATTGTCGATAAGATCCGTCATTTTTGTAGCAACAAGGTTGTACATTGCGTGTGGGCTGCCAATATAGCAGTTCAAGACAACTTTCAGAAAAAAGGGTTCAAAAGTATTTCTGTAACCCCCGCTATGAATCTGTAGATACCCCAGTCTATACTCGGCAGGTCAAAGTCGCCTCCAACAAGTATTGCATGAACTGGGTATTTGGGCGCTATTGACCGTAGACCTTCTTTGAATGACTCTATAACTGTCATAGTAGGATCGGGTGGCTGGTTAAATCATCCAGTAATTAACCTGACATTACCTACACCTCTTATACACGACCAGATGACTTCAATGTCACACTCAACTTCGACCTTAATAGAGACAATGTTTTTGTCAGCTCCAACGAACACTCCCGCTCCCTCCACGGAATGAAATAACTTTGTGATGTTTTGACGGTCGATCTGTTGGTTATGAAATATACATATGTAAGTGTTCTAGCAGGAACTGGTATCTGTTATTCAATTAAGACCTGAACAGGATTATATTTTTTAAATATCAGTTCAAACTGGAATTTGCATGAATTAATAACTTTTGATTGAAAAGTAATTTCCATATATCGTGCTGCATTACCTATTAGTGGGAAAACCAATGCATTCGCATAGATCTGAGAGAAAAACGGAATTAGAAGTTTGCACATGTGTTTCTTTTTGCCTATAACTTTAAGTTTTGTAGTTACAAAAGAAATTTTTTTGAAATTTATTAAATTATTAGTCATAGTTTATCTGAGGACAATTGATTAAAGTTCATTGCATTTGAATGACATGAACTTCATGACTAAAAGGTTACACATGTGTTTTTGTCACTGTATTAGTTGATGTGCTATATGGGAAGTGGTGTTCTGAAAAGCCTTCATGTACCTTTGGTATATTAAGGCCATTACACATTGTCGTAGAGTCTGTAGGAATACTGTTTGCTTTTATGAGTAATTCAAGTGTATCAGTTTGTTCATGCAGATTTGAGTTTTATTTTTGGTAGGAACATAATGTTTACATTTTAAGAGTAAGATGTGTATTTTTGCCTTCCCTCTCTCTATGGTAAGGTGAGGGAAATTCTGGTATTTTTGCAGTGGTACAGATTTTTCACATTGCTGAATCAATGGGACCGTCATCGTCCATCTGCTGATACTGGTGGGCGGTGCCATCTGATAACACCAAACCTTTCTCCTCTTTATTACTTACCCACTGTGCCTAGTTTGTAGACTTTTTAAACTTGTCCATTAACTTCGCCTTTAAACTTAGCAAATAATAACTTCAGGTCTTGTTTATTGCAGAATATGCCAGTTTTATGACAGTTGTATAACGATTTTAATATATGTTAAGGGTTGTAATTCACTGATAAAGGGAATTGATTACCACATTGGTATTGGTCAGTTTTGTATATGGTGCAACCTTTCATTGGTGATCGCTGTTAATGTGGCCTATTCTGTCTTTATTAGGAAGAAATATTTTTTGACAATTGTGAATAGAACTGTTTCAGATTTTAAGATCACATTTATCTTCCCTGTATGGATGGGCCATTTGAGACTGCAGACACAAATTTTACTAGGTAGTATCGTCATTTAAAATTGCAAACCACCCGTCGTTAAAACAGTACTTACTTATTTTTTCACAAATTGTCATTTTAAAGATGTTATATTGAAACAATACAATCCATTTATCTGCTGAGGGCTATTATGTAAACTCAAAAAGCAGAGACAGGATTCAACCGTTTCTCCACTACTCGAGAGATATAATTTATTATGCAGGAAAAATATTTCGCACATTTATTTTTAATTGATGTGGGTGTAAGTTACGAGTTATAAAATGATGATCGATTGAAAATAACTTCCTAGAGGTTACATGTAATAACATATTAAGTGCACGCGTTTGTTTCGTTTTTGTGATATAAGAGGAATTTTGGAAAGGAAATAATGCAGTTATGATTAAAGCAATCAGTGAATTTACGCTTTACGATTACCAATTGAGGCTTTTTGCGATAAATAGTTTATTCGGTGCGAACACCCACAACATTGGTATATAGTTGCTATATTGTACTTCAGTAGTGTATAGTGGAAGATTACTTCATTTTAGAGCGGTCTCATTCGAAAGTTTTTGCAAAAACCTCTGTTGCCAAATTAGAAATATCAATTAAAATTCTCCATCCATGGTATTTGAGTGCCTGGCTGGGCAAACCGCCTATCCGAGTGAATGTCTGGCACCCTTATGTAAACACTGGGAACCATAATTTCCTACAGACGGGGAATGAATGCACGCGATGGCCAACTAGTATCGGAATATTTAGGATTTTTAGACATTAAATTTTACTTCAAACTGTGTCTTTCCATCAAGTCTTTCAAACACTCTCCTAAACAATTTCTAAAGTTTCCCATTACCTGAGAGCCGCAAAGCCAGCATCTCGTTTCATTTACTTTTGTTTGCTGAAGTTAGTCACGCCTGTGTGCAGTGGCTTTACTCTCTTGTATTAGAGACTTCTCTCTGATGCTCGCGCATCGTGCACCACACCCCGTACAATGCTGTTGGAAATACGTCACACGTGTTAGGTTGCCTATCACCACCTCAGGGGACGGTGGAGATGATTTTTTGCTCAGCCACTTCCCTCAGTGTTCATCACAGCCGAGTCGAACTGTGGCAGTCAGTTCCCGACCATTTATGTAGAACTTTGCAGTCTTGTAATTTGCCCCGCAGTAGTTAGCACTGGCAGTACTACAGGGTGAGTCGAAAATGACTTTGTAATTTTTGAATGATATGGAAATTTATTGAGATAACTTACAGAGTAGATAGATGTATCATTTTGCAGCAAATAACCTCAAGTTCGATTCACGTAGTGTATCAGTACCCCATTCCGTCACCCATTGCACCAGCGTTGTTCACAATTAAAATGGCTACTTTCACGGAATGGAGCGTGCACGCTCCTTGTTTTGGTTTCGTGAAACGAGTCTGCAGCAACTGTCCGGCGTAAATTTCGCACCAAATGCGCTAAAAAAACCTCGCAATCGGTCTCCAGTTTAGCCGAACTAAAAAATCGACTCTTCGCTGGCGATGGGCAAGTTACGCCCAGTTTGTTGCAACGAGCGTGGGAAGAAAGTGATTGCTGGTGGATTGTTTGTGGCATCAGAAATTGTAGTCACATCGAACCGAAATGGCACTTCACACTTTTATGTGAAACATCAGGTTCTTTGCTACAAAATGCCACGTCTACGGATTCTGTGGGTTACCTGTAAAAAATTTCTGCATCGTGCAGCAACTCAACCCGTATACTTGAATTTTTTGTACAGTCCCTCTGTTCCCCCTACGTGCTTCCTCTCAAGTATCTTCTTCTGCTCCTAGACAGAAAATATGGTGCGTAACTTCTGAACTGTTGCTTCCTTGGGATTTTCATTTTTCCTAAGACGCAGTAAGGGTGCGACTACTATAGGACACATAGTGACCTCGAGTTTGAATGTTAAGCTTGGCCGGCCGGAGTAGCCGAGGGATTCTAGGCGCTTCAGTCTGGAACCGCGCTACCGCTACGGTCGCAGGTTCGAATCCTGCCTCGGACATGGACGTGTGTGATGTCCTTAGGTTAGTTAGGTTTAAGTAGTTCTAAGTTCTAGGGGACGGATGACCTCAGCAGTTAAGTCCCATAGTGCTCAGAGCCATTTGAACCATTTTGTTAACCTTGTAGCACGTAGAAGTTGACTGCTCGCAGTGCCTAATGATGGTGCATATAGGTCCTGCTCACAAAGGAAAGCTAGTGAATGGGAAGGAGAAGGGCGCAAATGTAACGAAGTTGAGCGAAAAAATGAAAAACTTCAAATCTACAGGCTTACGGCGATATTTTATTTCGAAAAAAGTTATCATGGTACTGTCTTTCGTGTATTGGTCTCTCAGGTGGGCTGATTGGTGGGGTTTCGCCACTGTCTCTCGAGGTTTGTTGCTGGTCTGTCGGTGGGCTTCTTGAGATCGAGCTCCAACTGCTCTTGTAGTCGGTTCAGCCGCTGGCGCACCAGTGGGGTGTGGTCGGAGACGGAGTCCTTGATCTGTGTGGTATTGGTGGTCGTGGTGGAGCGCTGGTAGCCGGGCGATCGGCCACTGCTGGGCCAGTACCACACCAAACGAGACACCCATGCCCTCAGACTGCTGCGCAGCTGGCCGTTGCACAGCACGAAGAACACGAACAGCGCCATCCTGCAGACAGCACGGAACTATCAGTGGTTGAGTTGGTAATAAGCGAGGACAACAGGGTTGGGAGACGATAGTGGAAAAAAAAGGCGCAAATTTTGTACATGATTGTTTTATTGTCATATTGTACTGGGCGATAAACTGCAGGGATAGATTGCTGACTGGAAATGGAGGAGAAATGCTCCCATGAACATGGTGTCTGGAAATGGTCGGTGTGCGTGAAACAACAATGAATCATCAAGGAACACTGTACAAAGCTGCATTGCATCCACGTCACAACAGATGTACAAAGTGGTACCCATGTGATGCAATGCAATCGTTCACAATTTTTTTTCTGTATTGTTATTTTAAACACCTTGTACAAAGGTGGGCTGTCAGCGGCGTAGTACGCTGCTCTTAAGCCTCAAGTGGTACAATATAAGACATAAAAGAGGGGTGGGGTGGTACAGATGATACAAAACAAATGGCGGGCAAAAAACTGTAGACACAGAAAACAATATACACGAAGCCGTTCACGCGGGACAAGAAAAAACACGAAAACCTGTTGACACCTCGCAGGAACACTGATGACTGCGACGGCACATGTGAATGACGGGGTGTGACGGGGAAAGAACACTAAACACAAACACGAAGGCACACACACATGACACTGATGGCGAAAATCTCTGGCGTGCGGATGTCCATTGAGCATATAAGAGTCTGGGGACCTGCCAAGAGAGGAGGAGGGGGGTGGGAGAGGGAGAGGGGAGAGCAGAGATGCCAAGGGCAGGGGAGATAGGGGAAAGGAAGGAAGCGAGGAGGGGGGGGATAGGGGAAGACCAGGGGAAGAGGGGTGGAGGAAGGGGGGATGGAGGGAAAGGAGAGAGAAGGTAGGGATGGTGCCCAAAGGAAAAAAAACACAGGAAGAGGGAGGAGGGATCAAAGTTGATAGGAGGGGTAGATGGAGGGGAGGAGGACGTCATCAGGGAGGAGGAGCTGGCGGAAGCCACCTTGGGAGAGAGTAAGGAGGGTGGAGAGATGGAGACTGAGTGGTATGTGGGAATACAGGTGTGGCAGTGGGCGGGGGTGGGAGAGGACGGGTGAGACAAGTGGGTGAGGAGGATCGAGTTTATGGGAGATGTAAAGGATCTGTATCCGTTCGAGGAAAAGGAGGAGGTGGGGGAACGGAATGAGGTCGTACAGGATCCGTGTGGGGGAAGGGAGAAGGATGCGATAGGCGAGGTGAAGAGCATGGCGTTCAAGGATCTGAAGGGATTTGAAAAAGGTAGGGGGGGGGGTGGAGATCCAGACAGGATGGGCGTAACAGAGAATAGGGCGGATGAGGGATTTATAGGTGTGGAGTATGGTGGAGGGGTCCAGACCCCACGTACGGCAGGAAAGGAGCTTGAGGAGACCGAGTCGGGAGTGTGCCTTGGCTTGGATTGTCCAGAGATGGGGGTCCAGGACAGGTCGAGGGTGACGCCAAGGTACTTAAGGGTGTGGGTGAGGGCGATAGGACGGCCATAGATGGTTAGATAGAAATCGAGGAGGCGGAAGGAAGGGGTGGTTTTGCCTACAACGATCGCCTGACCGTTCACACGTCTCATTATAGATTTTTGATGACAGAAATCCCATAGCTGTCATGGTCTGGTGCAAAAACCAGACAAAACCCTTCACCTGGGGGTAAGTCCGCTGCTGATAATGCTTGCACTCGTTGCAGGCGATATGGATAGCAGCAGTTGTGATGTAGTATATACATGGTGATCCATTGAACATGACCAGGCCAAATATCTCACGAAATTAGAATCAAACGAAAAAACTACAAAGAACGAAACTTGTCTAGCTTGAAGGGGGAAACCAGATGGTTCTATGGTTGTCACCGCTAGATAGCTCTGCCATAGGCCAAACGGATATCAACTGCGTTTTTTGAAATAGGAACCCCCATTTTTTACTACATATACGTGTGGTGCGGTAAGAAATATGAATATTTTAGTTGGACCACTTTTTTCGCTTTGTGATAGATGGCGCTGTAATAGTCACAAACATATGGCTCGCAATATCAGACGACCGGTTGGTAACAGGCAGGTTTTTTAAATTAAAATACAGTTGTTCCAATGTGATACATGTACCTTTGTGAACTTATCTTTTCTGAGAAGGCATGCTGTTACAGCGTGATTACCTGTAAATACCACATTAATGCAATAAATGCTCAAAATGATGTCCGTCAACCTCAATGCATTTGGCAATACGTGTAACGACATTCCTCTCTACAGCGAGTACTTCGCCTTCCATAATGTTCGCACATGCACTGACAATACGCTGACGCATGTTGTCAGGCGTTGTCGGTGGATCACGATAGCAAATATCCTTCAACTTTTCCCACAGAAGGAAATCGGGGACGTCAGATCCTCTGAACGTGCGAGCCGTGGTATGGTGCTTCGACCACCAATCCACCTGTCATGAAATATGCTATTCAGTACTGCTACAACCGCACGCGAGGTATGTGCTGGACACGCATCATGCTGGAAGTACATCGCCATTCTGTCATGCAGTGAAACATCGTGTAGTAACATCGGTAGAACATTAGTAGGAAATCAGCATACATTGCACCATTTAGACTGCCATCGATAAAATGGGGCCCAATTATCCTTCCTCCCATAACGCCGCACCATACATTAACCCACCAAGGTCGCTGATGTTCCACTTGTCGCAGCCATCGTGGATTTTTCGTTGCGCAATAGTGCATGTTATGCCGGTTTACGTTACCGCTGTTGGTAAATGACGCTTCGTCGCTTAATAGAGCACGTGCAAAAAATCTGTCATCGTCCCGTAATTTCTCTTGTGCCCAGTGGCAGAACTGCACACGATATTCAGTGTCGTCAACATGCAATTTCTTGTGCCTAGAAATATGGTAAATGTGCAATCTCAACACCGACGGTTTTGAGATTCCAGATTCTCGCGCAATTTGTCCGCTACTGATGTGCGGATTCGCCGCGACAGCGGATACAACACCTACATGACATACTGAATGGAATGAACAGTTTACTGAGCACGGAATATAGACTGGAAGTAAACCAAAGAAAGGCTAAGTCGATGAGGAGTAGAGAAATGAGATTAGCGATAAATTCACATCAAAACTGTGAAGCGCGAAGCAGACAAAGTGAAGGAACTCTGCTATCTTGCTACTAAAGTAGCACATAAAGGCCAAAACAAGATGGCAGGCTAGCACACGACAAATTTCTGAGAATGTGCTTTTGGAGCACAGTGTTCTGTGGTAGTGAATCATGGATTCTGGAGAAACCAGACGAGAACCGAAGCGTTTAAGCCGTAGTACCATAGAAATATGTTGAAAGTTTACCGGACTGGAAAGATAAGGAATACATTGGTCCATCGCAGAACTGGCGAATACAGCAGCATATGGAAAATTCTAACAGGTAGAAGAAATACAATGAAAGGACATGTATTCATACATCACTACCATAATAGCAAAGGGAGCTGTAGCTGGTCAAAACTGTTGCGGAAGACAGAGACTGGAATACAATCAACAAGTAATTGACGATGAGGGTACATGTGCCACTCTGTGATGAAGAGGTTGGGACCAAGGAGGAATTCATGGAAGGCCACTTCAAACCAGTCAGGAGACCGATGTCTCAATAAAATCATAAGTAAGACGAGAAAAAAGACGTCAAGAAGGTTATGCAATAGATTCCAGTCTTATAAACGTATGTAGACAGTGGCTTGTAGAAGAAAACTGGAACTAAAACATTATTTATTAGACGAGTGGCACTCTGAGCTGCATTAACACTGAAGAGCCAAAGAAACTGGTACACCTGCCGAATATCGTGTAGGTCCCCCTCTAGCACGCAGAAGTGCTGCAACACGACGTTTCATGGACTCGACTAAGTAGTGCTGGAGGGAACTGACACCACGAATCCTGCAGGGCTGTCCATAAATTCGTAAGACAACGAGGGGGTAGAGATCCCTTATGAACAGCACGTTGCATGGTATCCCAGGCGTGCTCAACAATGATCATATCTGGGGCGTTTGGTGGCCAGTGGAAGTGTGTAACTCACAAGAGGGTTCCTGGAGCCACTCTGTAGCAATTCTGGACGCGTGGGGTGTCGCACTGTCCTGCTGGAATTGTCCAAGTTCGTCGGAATGCACAATGGACCTGAATGGATGCAGGTAGTCAGACAGGATGCCTATGTGTGTTTCACCTGTCAGAGTCGTATCTAGACGTATCAGGGGTCCCATATCACTCAATCTGCAAACGCCCCACACCAATACAGAGCCTCCACCAGCATGAACAGTCCCCTGCTGAGTTGGATTCATGAGGTTGTCTCCATACCCGTCTACGTCCATCCGTAAACGTTCATCCGCTCGATACAATTTGAAACGAGACTCCTCCAATCAGGGAATATGTTTCCCGTCATCAGGAGTCCAATGTCGGTGTTGAAGGGCCCTGGTGAGGCGTAAAGCTTTGTGCCCTGCAGTCATCAAGGGTACATGAGTGGGTCTTCGGCTCCGAAAGCCCATATCGATGATGTTTCGTTGAATGTTTCGCGCGCTGACACTTGCTGATGTCCCATCATTGAAATCTGCAGCAATTTGGCGAAGGGTTACACTTTTGTCTCGTTGGACGACTCTCTTCAGTCATCGTTGGTCCTGTTCTTGCACAATCTTTTTCCAGCGACAGAGGTGTCGGAGATTTGATATTTTACCATATACCTGATATTCACGGCACGCTCGCGATACGAGCGTATAGGAAAATCCCTACTTCACCGCTACCAATCGCTCGTGAGCCGACTATAACACCACGTTCAAACTCAAATCTTGATAATCTGCCATTGTAGCAACAGTAACCGATTTAACAACTGTCTTATACAGGCGTTACCGACCGTGGCGCCGAATTCTACTTTTCCACATATCTCTGTATTTGAATATGCATGCCTGTACCAGTTTCTTTGGTACTTCAGTGTATATACATTGGTTGTACAACCAAAGCATTGTAGAGACTTCGTAAATGTTCACCAAAACTTCAGTAACTATGTGTGGTTTTTAGAAGAGATGAAAACGTGAATATTTGGCACATATACAAAATAGATTACTGAAACTTTTTATCACATAGTGGAATATTCCTATTGGATATACAAAAAAACCTGATTTGGTTGTAAAACATAGAGTTAGGAGAGTGAAACAACCACTGGTGACTAAATGTTTGGACGATCACGATTCTACACAGAAAATGGACTTCGGGGTATATCTTTCATCGTACATTGTTTGACATGGAGCTCTGCAGCAGACCACACCCTTTATGATCACATGTCGACCTAACGACATTGTCAGTCACGACTGCGGTAGGCACGAGACCATCGGGAGTCGACCGTCGACAGACGGAAACATGTCGGCTCTTCCCGTGATTCACATTTTTGCTACACTAGGTCGATGGTGGTCTTCACAAACGCCGCCATCGCGGTGGGCGGCGGCTCGAAACGTGCAGCGCGCCACGGAAGCAGGCTGGTGGGAGCTGTATTTATGCTGTGGGCGACATTACCCTGTGCTTGCATGGGACCTGTGGTGGTAATCGACAACACGTTGACAGCTGCGAACTAGTTCGGCCCCTCCATACTTGATTTCTTCCCCGAAGGGAATGTCATCTTTCAGTAGTATAATTCTCCGTCTCTCGGAGCCAGAACCATGCTACAGTGATTTGAAGAGCATTATAGTGAACTTAGGTTGATGTCTCGGCGACCAAACTCGCCTGATGTACATCCTGGGGAGTCCATTTTGGTTGCTGTCGGGCAACGTTACCGCGTACGCCAACCATCAGCCCCTTATTTTCGCGAATTACATGACCTGTACGTAGACATCTGATACCACGTACCTCCACAAAACTATCAACTAACTGTCGGATCCGTGATGCGCATAATCAGTGATGTATTTTTGTTTCAAAGACGGACAAAAAAGCTATTAGGCAGGTATGTACGTATTCCAGAATAATTTACAGATTTTCTTCACGTGTTTCATAATTGAAAAACAACGACAGATGACAAAAGCAAGGGTGCTAAGTGGGTCCTGATATATGCAGAATTGTTACCAGAGTTTTTATGATGTCACTGATAACATCACAATACACTGTTGCAATACTTCTACCTCCGCTCCACCTTCACACCACGCCTCTGACGTCATGGACTATTGGCGTGTGTATAAAATGAAAGGAAAATTTAAGAAAGGCGTGAAATTCAAAATATTTCAATCGTGCTAAGTGTAAAATGATGAGAAATTCAAAAATCCAAGATGACTAACTTTATCATAGCTGTATTCCATCTCAGTCCGAGATGGTGATATGAGATAGTGGACGTTAGTACAGCCTGCATGGATGGCAATCCGAGATCAGATGCAAGATGGTGGATCTTAGCGCGGTCTGGAAGGAGGACAGTTCATCATGGCTGACATTAGCAGAGACTGACAACATCACAATCGAAGATGGCGTTCCAAAGAGGCGGGTTTTGGCTTACTAGCATAGTCTGCGTGATTGTTAGCTCACTTATACTAAATATATATTCCTATATGTCGATCCAAGGCGGCGAACATTGAGCACTTGCCCTACTGAGCTGTCCTGAGCCCCACGACGCCAGAATTCAAGATGGCTGACCTGTTTGATATTGGCACAGCATTCACTGTTGCCAGAACACTTGTGACAATTACAGAATACAAGATGGCGAACTGTTGGATACTGGCCCACAGTGGCCATTTGTCAAAGCCATGATTGCCACTTGTCCTATGCAGTCACAGCTCCCTGGCACAGCCTTTATGGTTGCCAAATAGATTGCGCCAAGTTCAGAATCCTATTTCAAATCTAAATAATTTTTACTGTAACATAGTGATATATGACAGTGTAAATGGTAATTTGTTAGAATTTTGCTTAATGTTTTAAATAAATTTATTTATCTCAATTCATATTATTACATGTTAATGTAAAGCACAGTCAGTACCAGCTGATAAATGATTGACACGCAAGTATTGTGTAAACAGTTGTTGTCATACATGTTTTTCAGAACTTAGATACCACACTGTTGTGTTATTTCTGCTTCATATTGTGCCAAGAAATCTAAAGGTGTGATCGATTAACTATCAGCCAAGATGAAAGTATACACTTAAAGAGGATGAACACAGATGATCCAAAACATTATAATTACACGCTTAATAGTACGTTGCCATGCCTTTTACACCCAACATTGCAACAGAATGCGCATTAACGTCGACTGTTTGGAGAATGGGTCGTCAGTGAGATGTGTTTCTTGGATAGCAACACAGACAACAGAAGAGGATGAAATTAGTAGATGTGGTAAAATCCGTTGATTATCACGTTAAGGCTGTCTCTGTTAGGCGTGAAATGGCCTGCAGGAGAGATCACGCTCATGAGGTAACTGTTGCTGGTGGTACGAGATGAAGGAACGTTGCTTTCGAGTTAGATGGCATTTGAGCTGAGAGGTCGTTTGGTAAGTATTACATCGGTTTTCTGTGACCTAGAACAAATTATATAACTCATCTGCACTCAGTAGTTTAACGGTTCTGGATGTTAGGGCTACAATAATTTATTGCGACTTTAAAGTTTTCATGTTAAAGATGCACAGTTCTTTCTAGGTACCGTGGTGAGATGCAATAGTAAGAATGATTACCTGTAAGGGATGCATTCACAATCAATGTATACATATCCATATGTTTGAAAATATCCCACTCATTGTGTAGAACTACAGCTATTATTACATACACTGTGCTTTACATCGTGCCTTTTGATTGTCAGTAAATCTAGCATGCTAGTGAAGCTGTGTTACAGTAGATTTCCAGAGGTATATCTCATCACATGTTTACAAAATTCCCTTAAACACCTGGCATAGAGCTACATTACGGATGGAGGGGGCGATACGGAACCAACTGCATTACGCCAATATATGGCAACTGCATATTGGTAGAGTTTGTGCTTGCCACAGTATCGTGACTTATTCGTCAATATGATGAATCTTTCATTTCATCGTCGAGGTTTCACTTGAGTTAGCCGGCCCCTATGGCTTTATAGTCATGGCCCCTCTTCAGGTAAACAGTTCCGCACTTATTTAGTTTTTTGGACTTGTTGCTCTTGTTTAGATAAGAAACTAAAATAAAAATATAAATGAATAAGCAGGAACTATTAAGTACCTGGTTTCGTGTTCACGGTTTTCTCGGTGGCATTACCTTTTTTCTCTTCATGGTTTGCCCTCTTCATGATTCGAGGAGCAAAAGAAATTTTTCTTCTATCAAGCTTGGCTCAATCTTCGGTTCAAAACTTTCCATAGAATGCTGTTAGTGTTTGAAAAAAAAAGTAGAGGTATACTCTTGAACTAGTAAGCAAAATATCATGGGTCCTGGCAGCCCAAGACTTCCAGCATAAGCAGTCACCCTCGCACTGCCAACAGCTTCATCAAAGAGGGCGAAGTAGCAGGCACAGTTTCAAGACACTCTCTTTAAATTGGGGTGGCAAACTGCAGCAAAAACGTGGAAGAATCAGCAATGATCAACGGCTTGAGGGTGCAGAATGTATCGGAAACCATTTCATTAAAAACACATAATGTGTATCCACAGAACACGTGGTCTGTAATTCAAAAGAAGTATCATTGATGCTCTCTCCATTCTTAAAAGATTCCTGATGATTTTCCCAGTCGAGTCTCTGGTAAGGAACAGCAAAGGAGAAGGTGACTACCAGAAAAAGATGGAACAACCAACGAAGGGGGTAACATTTTATGAATCGGAGCATGGAATGTCAGAAGTTTAAAGTAGTAGGAAAGCTATAAAATCTGAAACGGGTAATGCTGCTGCCCAATCTACTAGACATAGTGATGGTCAGTAAAGCGAAACGGAAATATAAGGATCACTGGCCCATAGGAATATAGGGTAAAATAAGCTGCAGCAGAAAATGGTGTAACGGGAGTAGGATTCGTTATGAGCAGGAAAGTAGGGTAGTGTGTGAGTGACTGTAAACAGTTGAGTGGTAGGTTTGCTCTCATCAGATTCGACAACAAACCAATGCTGAAAGTGATAGTTCAGGTGTACATGCTGGCGTCGTACCTAGAAGATGAAGAGATAGGGACAGTATAAGGACAGTGAACGGGTAACTGAGCATTTGAATGGAGATAAAACTCCGATAATCATTGGGGACTGGAAGGCAGTTCTAGGGGAAGGAGCAGAAGAAAAGTGTTACTGCAAAATATGGAGTAGTCAGTGGGAATGAGAGACGAGAAAGATTAGTTGAGTTCTGCAGTAAATTTCAGATGGTAACAGTGAATACACCGTTCAAGAATCACAAATGGAGGAGGTATAACTGAAAAAGACCTAGGGACGAAGGACGATTCCAGTTGGATTACGTCATCGTCGTAGTCCGAAATCAGATATTGGATAGTACACTGAAGGCCTCAATGAGGAGGATGACTTGTCTACTGACTTGATAGATGTCGTTAAGGAAGACATAGGGGATCCAATATCAGAGCAGTGGAAGACTTGAGACAATATAAAGCGAAAAGGGTAGATAACATTTCATCGAAATTTCGAAAATAATGGTAGGTAGTGGCAACAAACGACTATTCAAGTTCTTGTGTAGAATCTATGAGACTGGCGATGTACCAAAACACTTTCGGAAAAATATCATCCACACAATTCCGAAGATAGCAAGGGCATATAGGTACGAGAGCTATCGCACAATCAGCTTAACATCGCATACATCCACGCTACCGTTAGGAAAAATACACAGAAGGATGGAAAGGTAACTGAGGGTGTCTTAGATGACGAACAGTTTGACTTTATGAAAGATAAACGCACCAGAGAGGCAGTTATGACTTTGAGATTGATAATGAAAAAAAACTGAAGAAAATTCAAGGTACTGTCACAAGATCTGTCAACTACAAAAGTGTTCACCAGTGTGAAATTGTACTAGATGTTCGAAATTGTGAAAAAATAGGAGTAAGCTACAGGGAACGACGGGAGGTATAAAGTATGTACAAGAACCAAAAGGAATAATAAGATTTGAAGACCAAAAATAAAGTGTTCACATTAAAAACGTTGTGAGAAACGGATTTAGTCTTTCGCCCTTACTGTTCAATTAGTACAACAAAGAAACTATGCCGGAAATAAAACAAAGGTTCAGAAATCGGATTAAAATTCAGGGTGAAGGATATCAGTGATTAAGATTCGTTGATGATTTTGCTATCCTCTGTGTCAGTGAAGAAGAATTACAGGATTTGTTGAATGGAATGAACAGTTTAATGCGTGCAGAATATGAACTGAGAGTAAACGGAAAAAGGCAAAAGTAATCAAAAGTAGGCTCTTCTTCCAGTAACTAGCAATTTGTATTAACTTTCTCCATACAGTGCATTTCTTCCAATAATCTATTTGCCAATTCTTCTTCAATAAACATTGTATGGTGGCCCATACAAATACCCTTTCGTAAATTCACAATGCCTTACCCTAATTTGGATACCACATCGACAATGCACTTAATTTTGGATAATCACTTTGTGTCCATTCTGAATCACAGTTATCTTGCAGCTCTTTCTGTGCCTGTGTGTCCTTGTATTTCTACAATGTTAGTGCCATGCCCTTAACAGTGCCTTTTGATTCTACATGATACAAGATCTCTAACATTGCCAGTGTGCACACATTTCTTTATAGCCTTGATTTCAAATTACTTTGCCATAACTATTCATTACATACTTTCGGTCAAATATCATTGATAATGAAATAATAAGATACACATATTTAACGTCAAAACATAATATCCAGGTTGAAAAAATAAATAATGTGATAATTTTGAGGTACTGTGTTGTGGTGCCCCATTCATAGATGTATTACACCCAAAACTGTAACAAACCTCCCCATACATAATCAAGTTATAGCAACATTTCATTGCAACAAGTTGCTGCTCTCCCCCCTCACCCCAGAGTCATAGCAGAATTGTAACGAATTTCCCGTATTATAGAGAAATTATAGCATATTTCTCGAATTACATTGAAATTGTAATAAACTGCCCACTTTTACAGTGAAATTTTACCAAATTTTCCCCTGTTACACAAAAAATGTAACAAATTACCCATAGCATCGTCATGTCGTCACAAAAATTATAAAAAAAAATTGCTCAGTACACCACTATGTTAGCGCAAAATTCGCTGAAGGCCTTCAAGCTGCAGGACAGACGACAGACCCAACATGCCCTGTCTGTACAAGTTTTGTGTTACTCACCTACCAATTGTGTTGACATGGATGTAATAACAGGTGCAAATACATAGATTTCACAAGTGTTGAGTGCTTTCACGAGAAAACCTCTCAGCCCCCACACTCTCAAGTCCTATTGCTTTTTTCCGTCATGTTACAACAAAAGTGTCCGCCCCCGGTAGCTGAATGGTCAGTGTGATGGATTGTCAATCCTCTGTGCACGGGTTAGATTCCTGTCTGGGTCGGGGAATTTTCTCCGCCCAGGGACTGGGTCTTGCGCTGTCCTCATCATCATCCTATCATCCTCATCGACTGCAGGTCGCCGAAATGGCGTCGAATTGAAAGACCGGAACCCGGCGAACGGTCTGCCCGACAGGGGGCCTTAGCCATACGACTAAATTAAATTCAAATAACAGAAGTAAGTCACTTGTTAATGATTTTTGATGACATACTTTGAAACCAGTAACCCAAGTTCAGGTTTCATAATCAGCTTTGACTGTAAAATATTTTATTCATTGTAATGGCCGCAGCGGGATAGCCGCGCGCTCTGAGACTCCTTGCCTCGGTTTGCGCGGCTTCCCCCGTCGGTGGTTCGAATCCTCCCTCGGGCATGGATGTGTGTGTTGTCCTTAGCGTAAGTTAGTTTAAGTTAGATAAAGTAGTATGCAAGCCTAGGGAACGATGACCTCAGCAGTTTAGTTCCATAGTAACTTACCACAAATTTCCAATTTCGTGGTAATGGGTTTCAGTCTCTGAGGATCATCTTCAGATCAAAAAGTGTCTTATTTAGCGATCTGCTGAGGTGGCACTATTTACAGCTGACCTGTTTTACCCATGCAGCAATGACATATTTCCATACCACTAGTCTACATAACCCATTCATCTGTCGAACTTCCTGTTATTATTATTATTATTATTATTATTATTATTATTATATATCGTGTGTAAGTGTGTGTGTTTTGACGCTTTTAATTTAATTCTCCCTATGGTATTGGCTATCTGAGATGTTGAAGAAGGAATCAACTGAGTGTGCAGACAGGCTCTCTGACGCAGAGAAACACACAGAACGGTTTCCAGACGAGTTCCATGAGACAGCACTTGGTACAACGGAGCGGAACACGGAATTCTTCCCAGATTTTGAGTTTTCATTATCTCCAACCTCTGCACCACTCGTCAAACTACTAGCGTTGCGTAGTGTGCTGATGAATGTTGTGTTATAACTCAATGTAATGTACAAGCTCAATTCAAGTGAGACTAAACATGTTGTTATAGGCTGTTATAGGCTTCTAATTAGACTGAGAGTACAATGCAGTGGTAATTTTTTAAAATACACAGTTTAGTGACACGAATTTAGTGCTATTAGAATATGAATGGTTTCAATTATGTCAATATCTGGCACAAATAACTGCAATGTTCAGCCATCAGAGTATTACTGGTATGAGTTAAGGACTACCCAAGAAAAGTCAAAATAAACAACAAAAATACAGTGCAGTGCACTCACTTTCAGGAATCCACATTCAGTAACTTGATGTATGCTGGGAAAGCAAACTAGCGTGTGTTGAACGATTGGACTAAGTTTTGTCATTAAGTGTTTGAGTATAAATAGAAATATTTGGCATACCCTTGCAGACCTTAACCCATCACAACCATCCAGAATATTTAGAAATTTTGACACTTGTTGTCCTTAATTACACAGCACGTGCAATGCATCAACATCATTGCCTAATATAGATACTCCTAGTTTGTATACTCAAACATGTTGTTGTGATCCTCAGTCTGAAGATGATTTGATGTAGCTCTCCATGCTTCTCTGTCCTCTGCAAGCCTCTTCAACTCTGAGTAACTACTGCAGCCTATAATCTACTGAATTTGCTTACTGTATTGATCTATTGGTCTCCCTCTACGATTTTTATCCTCGAGACTTCCCTCTGTACTGAATTGGTGAGTCCTTGATGTGTCACGATGTGTACTACCAGTCAATCCCTGAGTCAGGTTACGTCACAAATTTCTTTTCTCCCCAATTCTATTCGTTGCCTCCTCATTAGTTACATGTATTCCCCTTCTAATTTCAACATTCTTCTGTAGCACCGTATTTTAAAAGCTTCTATTCTCTTCTTGTCTAAACTATTCATCGTCCATGTTTCTCTTCCATACATGGCTACACTCCATACAAATACTTTCAGAAGAGACATCTTGATACATCTATATTCGATGTTAATAAATTTCTCCTCTTAAGAAACGCTTTTCTTGCCATTGCCAGTCTACATTTTATACCCTCTCTACTTCTGTTACTTTGCTGTCCAAATAGCTAAACTCACCTTCTGCTCTAAGTGACCCATTTCCTAATTTAATTTCCTCAGCATAATATGATTTAATTAGACTGCTTTCCATTATCTTCTTCGTTTTGCTTTTGTTGATATTTATGTTGTATCCTCCTTTCAAGACACTGTCCATTCAGTTTAACTGCTCTTACAAGTCCTTTGCTGTCTCTGACAGTATTACAATACCACCAGTAAACCTCAAAGTTTTGATTTCTTTTTCCTGGGCTTTAATTCTTACTAAAAAATTTTTCTTCCGTACCTTTACTGCTTGTGCAACGTACAAATTGAATAATATCAGGGGCAGACTACAACACTGTCTCCCTGCCTTCTCAACCATTGCTTCGCTTTCGTGCTCCTCGACTAATATGACTAACGTCTGGTTTCTGTTCCAGTTGTAAATAGCCTTTCGCTCCCTGTATTTTATCCCTGCCACCTTTAGAATTTGAAAGAGGGTATCCCAGTCAACATTGCCACAAGCTTTCTCTACGTCTACAAAGGCTATATACATAGGTTTACAGTTCCTTAACATATCTTCTATGAGAAGTCGTAGAGTCAGTATTGCCTCACGTGTTCCTACATCCAAACTGATCTTCCCTGAGGTCAGCATCTACCAGTCTTTCCATTTTTCCGTAAAGAATTCGTTTTAGTATTTTGCAACCGTGACTTATTAAACTGATAGTTTCGTAATTTTCACACCTGTCAGCACATTCTTTCTTTGGAATTGGAATTATTGTATTTTTCTTGAAGTCTGAGAGTATTTCGCTTGTCTCATACACCTTCCTCATCAGATGGACGAGTTTTGTCATGGCTGACTCTCCCAGGGCTGTCAGTAGTTCTATCAAAATGTTGTCTACTCCCAGGGCCTTGTTTCGACTTAGGTTTTTCTGTGCTCTGTCAGATTCCTCACGCAGTAGCATACCTACCATCTCCTCTTCATCTGTGTCCTCTTACAATTCCATAACATTGCCTTCACGTACATCTCCGTCGTACAAACCCTCCACATATCCTTCCATCTTTTTGCTTTCCTTTCTTTGCTTAGGACTGGTTTTCCATCTGAGCCCTTGATATTCATATAGGTCGTTCTCTTTTCTCCAAAGGTCTCTTTAGCTTTCCTGTAGGCGGCATCTAGTTTTCACCCAGCGATATGTGCTTCTAAATCCTTAGAAATTATCTTCAGCCAATCTTGCTTAGCCATTTTGCAATTCCTGTTAGTCTCGTTTTTTAGACGTTTGTATTCGTTTTCACGTGCTTCATTTATTTACTGCATTTTTATATTTTCTCCTTTCATAAATTAAATTCAATATCACTTGTGTTACGCAAGGTTTTCTACCAGCTTTCGTCTTTTTACCTACTTGATCCTCTGCTGTCTTCACTGTTTCATCTCTCGAACCTACTCGTTCCTTTCCCTGCTCTTTTACTCCCTAATATTTCCTCGCTAACTCTCTACAAACTCTCGTTGTTTCAGTTCCCATGTCCTTAAATTAATACCTTTTTGCAATGTTCACTTTTAAACTACAGTTCATAACCAGTAAATTGTGGTCAGAGTTCACATCTGGCTCGTGAAAATGTCTTAGAATTTAAAATCTTGTCCTGAAATTTCTGGCTTACTACTATATTATCAGTCTGAAGCCTTCCGGTGTTTGCCGCGCGGGATTAGCCGAGCGGTCTCAGGCGCTGCAGTCATGGACTGTCCGACTGATCCCGGCGGAGGTTCGAGTCCTCCCTCGGGCATGGGGGTGCGTGTTTGTCCTTAGGATAATTTAGGATAAGTAGTGTGTAAGCTTAGGGACTGATGACCTTAGCAGTTAAGTCCCATAAGATGTCACACACATTTGAACATTTGAATACCTTCTGGTGTTTCCAGGACTTTCACGTAAACAACCTTCTTTCACTATTCTTAAACCAAGTGTTAGCTATGATTAAATTATGTTCTGTGCAAAATTCTACCATGCGGCTTCCTCTTTCATTCCTTTCCCCCAGTCCATATTCACCTACTATTCTTGCTTCTCTTCCGTTTCCTAGCATCGAATTCCAGTTCCCACGAGTATTAAATTTTCGTCTCTCTTAATCGTCTGAATAATTTGTTTTATCTCATCACACATTTCTTCGATCTCTTCATCATCTGCGGAGCTAGTTGGCATATGTTATGTCAAGTGCCGGCATGCCAGTCGGGAACAACAGGGAAGAGAAGGCTGTGAGAAGGAGTCAGCCAATCACATGCTGACCAACCCCCTTCCAGGATGACAACGCTCAGTAGCTGCCCCTATGTGAAGAGGACATAAGCCCCGCGCCCGACTGGTGGCGGTTCAATCCGATAGCAGCTTCAAGATTAGCCACTTGGATAGCAGCGTCAACGTTAGGTACTTCGATAGCAGTTCAGGAAGACTTAAGTCAGTTAGAGATCAGCAGTCACTGAAAAGACTGATGATTTCGTATATCACGCTTTGCTTGCGACGCATCTGCGTAGCTGCCAAAGTTAAATACCTATGATTTTCTTATTGTAACAAAACTCATTAATACCACTTGTTTGATTGCTTGTCTAGCGAACCGAGTAGGCAGGATTCCTACACACAACAGCATATAAACTTGTAGCTTCGTGACTATCTTGGCTACAATAATGCGTTCACTATGCTTTTCGTAGTAGCTTATCCGTGTTCCTATTTTGTTATTCATATTAGACTTGCTCCTGAATTCGTTTTGTATTTATAACCCTTTATTCACCTAAACATATTGAACCAAATAACAGATACAACGAAAGCCCAAAATACCTGGGAGTCATTCTAGACAGAACTACCTTTCCAACTTGGCCAAGAAGATACAAAAACCAGCGAACCTTGTGAGAAAGCTGGCAGGTAGTACATGGGGAGCAACCACATCAGTTCTTCGAGGAGCATCCCTTGCACTGGTATACTCTTCAGCAGAATACTGTGCACCAGTTTGGCTCCGAATCACCCTCGTAGAGAAAGTAGACGTCCAGTTGAACTTAGTTACGAGAGTACTTAGTGGTACAGTCCGGTCTACACCTAATTGCTGACTACCAGTGCTTTCAAACATCTGTCCTCCAGACCTCCGTCGAAATGCTGCTCTTTACAACCTCTGTCAGCAAGTTTCTGAAAACAACTCTATCCCTCCTAATGACGATTTTCTATCACTGCCCGGGAGACGCCTCAAATCTAGAAGACCAGCATATGAAATGGGGGTCCAAATGCTATCCACAGGATTGGACCAGGACGCAGAGTGGAAACGTGAGTGGCAAGCTACAAGAACCCGAAACCACAAACTTGTAGTTAATCCAACAGTTCCAGGATTCCACCAACGAAGGGAGGCGTGAGTGGAGTTAAACAGATATCGGACCGACGAGGTTAGGTGCAAATACAAAATGCTCAAGTGGGGCTTTTCAAGTGAGAGTGTGTGTGACTGTGGTGACATCCAAACAATGAGCCACATTGTGAATGACTGTCCAATCAGACGCTTCCCTGGTGGCATTGAGAAGCTCCATCAAGCACCCCGCAATGCACTCTGCTGGATCGAGTCCATCAACATCGGAGTGTAGTCTGAGTCGTTTTAAAACTTGTGTACTATATATAATTTCACATGTTCGGTTTTATATTTATTTCTTTGTTTTGCTAAATGTGTATTACTGTAATTGATGTATACGATAATAATAATAATTGAACCAAATTTTAAAAAATGATTGTCTATCGCTCTGTGTACCATTGCAGGCAACTTCCAAAATGTTGCATGAAATATGCAGCTGTGATTACTGAAGCATACAAAGGGGACTAGAATGATTTGCATCTTTGATAGTGTAGATAAGTGAGACAGTCATGTCATATCTCAAGGAGAAACTAGAAAAATTTACCTATAGCCAGGATCATACAAAAGAAGTGTAGCACAAGTACAAACGAATAGTTGTCTATCTAGTGGCTACATACGTATTTACTAGAACCGTTTTCTGTGAGGATTCGTGACTTTAGAGTCAAGTTGTTGTTATGTCTAAAAGACTTTGCACATTTCACATTAGCTGAAACTTAACAGTTGAAGTGTTGTAATGTCAGAGTGATACTTTACATTTCATGTATTGTCTATTGTTTTTGCTGCGTTAGAGACACTTAGCAGTTCATGACTTTCATTTGTCGTTGTTGGAATTAGAACTTCATTGATAGAAAAGACAAAATGGTTAAGGTCCTTACAGCCGAGCCAGTTAGGGGAATAATAAACTATTTTTAATACAAATCGATTTGAATCATTTCCCGCAGTTGGGAGGATTGTAATGGATGTAACATATTTTTTGCCTGAAACTCTATCACCCTACTGGATGAGCTGTAACTCCCACCCATTTTGGTGACCCTATATAAGGACGTTATCTCTCCACAGGTAGATATTGATCTAAGATGAAAGGGATGGATTCAACTTTACCGTGCACACATCACCCCTAGGCAAAAAGAAACCGTCTGCATTCGCTGAAGGACTATGGTTGCACAACAAAATTAAAGTATGTGTGAATGAACCATATAAGAAGTATGTGGGAGGAAAGTTGTTCATCATGAGTGCGACAGCATTCTGCACCATGGCAGATACGTGATCAGGAACCATGCTACTCACTGCATAGCCTGGACATTGCATCCAGTGCATCGTGCAATATGCCACATAGTCCACGCATTTCACTACATATTTCACAGTCGAGGTATTTTATTTGGTGAACCATGCAGCACACTGCATAATATTGGTGTGTCAGGTATCACGTTGTACTACATTGTCCGGTTGTCTCCACATCGTACTACAACGTACACATGAATGGCTCTTGTAGGAGGCATCCTCCCTCCCACAGAGGACAACTTCATCTGAAATCTTTCATTGTAACCTACATAAAATAAAAATCCCTACTACCTTGAATATTTCTATGTTCGACGATTGTCGGAAATACGTCTGTGTCTCAGTACAGTAGAACATATTTCAGTGTACCACACACTAGCAGACTCGCAGAAATTCTCGAAGTCCAGGCAAGCAGCATCTGCTGACACTTGCTATCACGAGTGTCCGCGACCTTGGCTCTCACGATTTCCCATGGAAATGCTGTTGATGGAGGAATTACACCTACATTCATCAGAAAGTATAAAGAAACCCTATAGAAGCCTCTGATGTATATACCACACTTCCATATGCGTCACCCAGGGCAACTATTGCTTTTAATCCGAACTATATCCACATTAAATGATTTATCTGTGAAAACTCGTCACGCTGTTTGTACATGCACAACACATAGTAAAGCAAAAACGCTTAGATGTAAATATTCTGTGACGTGATTTCTGTGTAGTGTCAAAAATGGCTCTAAGCACAACAGGACTTAACATCTGAGGTCATTAGCCCCTAGACTTAGAACTACTTACACCTTAGAACCTAAGGACATCATACACATCCATGCCCGATGCAGGATTCGAAGCTACGGCCGTAGCAGCCGCGTGGTTGCGGATTGGAGCGCCTAGAACCGTTCGACCACTGCGGCCGGATATCAGGTGTCATTAGCAGAGCTTAAAACTGAGTGAATAACGCCATAGGGTTCTTTGATGTACAGGTTCAACGGTAAGCGAACAGATTTGACACAAAATTCGCTGATTTCAATCGAAATTGAAAAATCAATTCGCATTTCCTCCTGATATTTGAGTCTCAAAAGAACAAGCGATGGGTGGATGTGGTCTGCATCAGCTCTCTGTTGCATCTGGTTTTCTTGCAAGCAACTTGGACAGACACACTGATGTGGTCGTTACCTTTTCGAATGAATCACACAAAGATTGATAAAAAGTGAAAGACACCTTGCTATCACGCCACACCAATAGATTTTAACCATAAAAATCTTTCGCAATAAATGCACACGCCTAGATTCCTCTGCTGTCTCCGTATAAAGAGATCTTCTTAAAATACCTGATGCCATTTGTACGATTAAAACACATGCAATTCTTATGAGAAATTATTTAAAAAATCACTTAAAATGTAATTTTAGCTGGTACACTAGATATATAACTGTAAGGAGTGTTATAGTTTAACATACTGTCTGCATCGAGATCATTAGAAGCAAAATTATAGCTCACACTAAAGAGTGTATAAATCAATAGTGGCCTTGTTGGAGGATCCACGTCAACATAGCCACCAAATTCGTCTGATCTGAACACATCTTGGACGCTGTTGAATGCCAGGTGCTATGCCAGCAATTTACAGGAAGTAATTCTTCATGCTTTCCCGGCGATCTGTTGACATCTTGGAAATTCGGGAATCCAGCCGGATGTTCGCGTCGTTCTCGCACGATATTTCATCAGCGTGCCTCGCTGTCTTCTTCAGGTGCTACCTCAGACTGGTCCTTGGGTCGATCGAGTCCAGTATTTATGCCTGAGAGGAGCTGGGCGTTCCCTAAGCGGTCCGCGCCGAGTCGAGTGTTCCATCTGTGGTCCGCGCCGCTAGACTCAGTTTCAATGAACCCCTCCAAGCGCGGATGTTACGACTGCCATCGGTGGCGTTTTGGCCGTCCTCAACGGTTGTGGTTGTTATCTGCGGTGTGTCAGACCCGATATGAGATGTTGGGTACTCTATCTCATGACTGTTACTATGATTTCCACTTCTGTTTGGTGCTGTGCGGTCCCTAATCGGTCTGCGCCGCGCCGTGTGTTCCGACTAAGGACGTCCAATGGGACGGCCCTTATAAGCCGTTCGAGCAGAAGATCACTCGGGTGGCGCCCACTGCCAGCGTCAGGACTGCCGGCAATGAGCTTTACCGGCTCTCCATGAGCACTGATGAGGAGCACCGTGCAGTCATGGATGTCATCTGCAAAGATGGCCTCCATTGCTACACGCACCCGTCGGAGCCGCTCAAGCTGTTGAAGGTGGTGATCCGTCGCCCCCGACTCCAGTTTGGGGCGGATTACCTACGTGAAGAACTGGAGGACATGGGCTTAGGCATCCGCACACGGGGCTCATGAACTCCCCACGCACCCACCGCCCCATGCCGCTGTACCAGGTCGTTCTTGTCGACAACCTGGAAAATCGCAAGATCTTTCAGGTGCGGTGGGTTGGGGTGTCGACATCGAAGTGGAGCCACTGTGGGCCAAAGGCAGGAGGGCTCAGTGCTTCTCATGCAAACGGCTCGACCATGTGTCTCGCTACTGTTCGATGCCGCCCCGCTGGGTCAAGTGCAGGGCCCAGCATCAGAGCAAGGAATGCACGCTCTCACGAGAGGATAAACCGACTGGCTGCAACTACGGCGGCGGGCACATCGCGAGCTACCGTGGATGTCCTTCCTGCGTGGCCGACATCAGCATCGTGGCCGGGCTGCCCCTTCCCGCAAGGTACAGCCTGGCACCAGCTTCGCTGATGCCGTCAAGGGCGGGGGGGGGGGGGGGGGGGGCGCCCGCTCCCACCCCTCAGCGGCCTGCTGCCCCCGATGGCTCTGCGCCGCAGCGGCCTGCCTCATCCGCAGAGGCTGCTGCCCCTGCACCCACGCCTGCCGCACCAGCTGCCGCCCCCCGCTGGCGCCGCCGACGGCCGCGGCGTGACGTCCTCGCGACGGAATGTCTGGCCACTGATGCCCCACTGGAGCGACGGCAGTCTGTGCCCCCGCAGCCACCGCCTCCTGCGGTCCCACCGCCGCCTACTGTTCCTGCCTTGGATGCCGCCCCAGGGGCCCCAATGGCTCCCGATGCCGCTGAGCTCCGTACGCTCCTGCGCTCCTGCGCCGGCTGCTCGAACAGCTCGTCACCACCGTCACGTCCGCCCTCCAGGCTGGCGTTTTTCCTGCTGACCGCCTTGGCTAATGAGCATGTCCATGGGCTCATGGTGTGCGGTTTTAACGCACGCGTCTTGGTTCCCCAAGAAGGGGAAATCCGCCAATTCCTCCGGGATGAGGCGATAGACATTTGTCTCGTCTGCGAGACGTTTCTGAAACCTGGTGTGGCCGTCGGGGTGGCGAACTATCGGTGCTACCGTACCGACCGGCCCACCCATGGAGGAGGCACCGCCATCTATGTGCAGACTTCACTGAAGCACCATGAAGGCCTGATGCCGCCTCTTGCTGCGGTAGAAGCCACTGGGGTGGCTGTCACCACCACGGCGGGGGTCATTACCTTCGTCGCCGTCTACAGGCCACCGAGGGGCCACCTCCTGGAGGCCGACCTTGATGCCCTGCTCACGCTGCGTGGGAAACTGTTCATTGCGGGTGACTTGAACGCCAAGAGCCCGCAATGGAACTCTAGAGTCACAAACGTCAGCGGGCGGCGCCTTCTTCGCATCATTCAACGTCACGGCGCTGTCGTCCTGGGTCCATTTAACCACACCTTCTTCCCCAACAGAGGCCAGTCCGAGGTGCTCGACGTCGCAGTCCTGAAGGGCGTCGGGCACTTTACGTCGGCTACCATCCGCTGCGTCTTGTCCTCTGACCACCTTCCGGTGGTCTACGACATGGACGTCGTCGGCGCCTCTCTTCCGCCTGACCGCCGCACCTTCCGCTGCATTGACGAGGCCCGATTTCGGGCTGAACTGCTCGGTCGCTTCGACGGTGCCCCAGATCCTGCCCTGGAGGGGGCCGCTGCTGCGCTGGCCTTCTTTATGCGGCTCACTCTCAGCGCTGCTGCCGCTGCGTCTCCCCGTCAGCCGCGGCGGCCTGGCAAGATGTCCCGGCGGCTTCCGCCGCACATCTTGGAGGCTATAACGGCCAAAAACCGTCTCTTCCGTGAGTGGCAGTTCACTCGCCAGCCTGCGACCAAGCGCCGCCTCAATCGGGCACGGCGCGAAATCCGGACCGCTATCGACCAACACCGGAACCGTGACTGGGCTGGCGGGCTGGCCTTGTGGCCACCCTCACCACGGCTGATGGGAGTGCCTGGCGGACCGCCAAGCACTTCCTCCCCCGCCATCAGTCTGTTCCTCCGCTCCACGTCGGCGACGAGGTTGTCTGTGCCCCAGACGCCAAGGCCAACGCCCTCGCCGACGTGTTCGCCGACAACTTCCGCCCGATCGCGGACGTCTTCGATGCCGACCACGTCCGTCTCGTGGAAGCCTGAGATTTGCAGTACAGTGCAGTGCGGACCACAGATGGAACACTCGACTTGGCGCGCACCGATTAGGGAACGCCCAGCTCCTCTCAGGCATAAATACTGGACTCGATCGACCCAAGGACCACTCTCAGGTAGCACCTGAAGAAGATAGCGAGGCAAGCTGTTGAAATATCGTGCGAGAACGACGCGAACATCCGCCTGGATTCCCGAATATCCAAGATGTCGATTTACAGGAACTTTATAAACATGTGGTGACATTTATCTCTGGAAATTTGTAGCACTGATCCACTAGCATTCTAGATCTGCCGCCATCCCAATACAGCATGTAGAGCAGAGTGTGTGTCATAATAGCAGTAATTCTGCACACTGAGAGGGATTTTTCCATATAAATGGATGCATTTCCAGTGATTGTCTATGTATCTCTCAGAGATAATTATTCTTATGATTGCATTTGTCAATGGTATCTCAAAATAACTCTGCCTTTGTAACACGAAGAAGATTTGAAATTGGTAGGAGGTTACTGTAACCACGAAATACTGAACCTTTACATTGGTGAGTACAGTTGACTTAAATTAAGTGTTCTGTGTCAACTAGTTTGTAAGGTAGCAGCTTGAATGAATGTTAATTTCGCAGAATTTGATATGTTGCAACAAGTAGATGGATATATCATCTGACATACTTTAGTGATAGTGAGCAGAGTTGCCTATCAAAATGTACAGTATGTAATGCATACAGGTATGACACTCGATTCTACAGTATTAACACACTGAACCCGAATCCTGCTTGTCAATGAGAAAAAGGTGAAAAACCTGCTGGAAGAAACGCTTTTGTTGGGACAGACTCGAGTCGCGCAGCCACAGCCTGCATACAACGAAAGGCTCCTGTCAAGGGTTCGGTGACCTGTAGTGAGGGAGACAATGAATGCAACAGGCGATACATCGAATGGATCAGGTAACGACCCAGTACTGCCTGCGACGGAGAAACTCTTTAGAAAATTGCGTTGGGGAATTCCCAAATGCATAAAAACAGGCCTGAGATGCAGTTAAAAGACTGTCGCATTTACTGATCACATGAAAGGTTCTTGGTACTCTCGTGATGTATACGTGTAACTTTTAGGCGTAAGGAGCGGACACAAAATGTCTGATTGGCTGAAATAAGCTCGGAAGAAGTAGAAGTGGCGAGAGTACAGCGCAGTTTGAAGGTGAACCGTTTGCGACTGTCGGGGGTAGTTTCCACGAGATGAAAGGAACGCTTCAATTGCTCTGAAAATGCTGTGACGCAAAGCATGGAAGGACACAGGTGGAGGACAGTTTACCACGAAAGACAGAGTACCGAAAACTTTGGGGACTCTCGTCTGGACCAGATCACGAGCTGGTCGTGCCGGAAAGCGCTGACGGTAACAAGGGCATCATCATCACAGAAGCCGTAAACACACACCTTATCTGCATATTCTTCATTAATTTAGATGTGTGGCATTTTAGCAAGCGCTTGTACAGACACATTTAAACGATGCTTTCCCCTAATACTCTCTCAATATCTCGAACTATTTCGCTCACAGAACAACATGGACAACTGCACGTTCAGCTGGATAGTTTACGAGTAGGAACACGCCCTGAGGAAAAAAGTTGAAAGCAACGAAGTAAGTTGGGCTAGAATAAAACGACAGAGACATATACGTGGGTCAGACGCATACGTGAGGGCCATTAGCCCAAAAACAATGTACCTTAAATGTGTTCCATCTCGGAAACCATTCTTGTATTTTGGGAATTAATACTGAGAAGACTTCAAGAACTTTCTTGACTGTCTGTGACAGGATTCACGTCTTAGGCTCGTAAAAGACAGGGAAATCATTCAGCTGTGTTGCAGATCATGCGACAGTGCGCAATTGTACGGCTGAACTATCGACCACGGTCACAGCCGACCTACAGCTGGTGGTTGCTGAAGGTCGGTGGATGGCACCTCCCATGCAGCATCTCTTCTTGTACTCTAGTACGACTGGACCTTGAAAACTTAGCGTCGACGGCCGTCTGCCAGAACAAACCCCCTTCCTCTTCCAAACTCTCAAATATTTAAGTCTCCCCCTAACTCATTGGTGTGGAGATTTTAGTAAGTTTCTGATCTCATACTACATTACAGAATGCGGTTCATTCTTAGGGGTTGTTCATCCGATTGCCCTTCTAGCTCCTATTGCCTACACTTCGGGGTTGTCAACTTAAACATCCATTGGTAATCGTTTACTTGTTGCGAGATAGATTCTTCCCTGCACCCTCACCTTTGGTATCGCTGAGACGGTTGGGAAACAGGATTTGTCATTGTGCAGTTCCTGTCAGGGCCTCGTCAGAAAACTTTACCTTTTAGCCGTGACTCCAGCTCGTCGTAATTGAGGTGGAAAGTTTCACATGTGATAGGAATGAAAAAAAGACCTTGTAACCACTCTGCCGGTTATATATATTATTTAGGAGAAGCTGTTCTCCGATGCATCTTCTCAGAAAGGATATTCTAATAAATCGGAAGTGTCTCATGTGATTCCCATGAGCTACTAGCAACATGACCCTTCATCATCATGGGGTAAGCTACGACCCTAATATGTTTGTTGTAATCAAAATTCAGACTGTCCTTTGGTTGGGAAGAGATTTTGCACTCTGACTCCAGTTATGCTAAGCTACCAGTTCCTTGGCCCTATATGCCTCTTAAGTTTCTGTATTTCTATAATTATTTGGATTCGATATTTTATTGTTATTGGTTTAAGATATCATTCTCTTACCAGTTATCAGTTACTTTTTGTCCGTATACCGTCGATAAACCTGGTCGAGCAGATTTCTTGTGAAAGCTTCTGGATTTGCAATTGCGTCTTCAGATGCTGTGATTGGTATGTCATTGGAAAACACAACAATGTCAATCTGCAACACATCCTACTCCTACTCTGATCACCGCCAGCGTATATTCGAAAACAAAATCTCAAAAGAGATGTCCAAGAACGTCTTGCACACACTCTTTTTTGAAAGTATCTCTAGCATAATGCTACTGTTACACACTCATATACTTGCAGAAATCGACCGAGTTGTAAAAGATTCCACCTGCGAACCCAGAACGCTCAATAGGATCATAATATTATATCAAGAACCTCCTACATGTCCAATGTTATCACTGCATCTGACCTTAGAGAGTTGTCAACATTCACAGAGCTTCACTAGACGTTTGTTCACTTGCCTCTGGGTGATCGACGTAGCTTATGACTCCCTTGAGACGGAACACAAAATGCGCTGATGTCTTTGTTATCACATTTTCTGATCGGTATAACTCGTATCCCAGTGGGCTCCATTGCACGCAGGGATGGTACATGCCTCTCTCTCCATCTAATATAAACATGGTAATTTTTCGAATATATACGGAAAATCAAGAGACGTACAGTTGCTCCTGACAAAGGCGATGGAGGTAACTATTTTCTTTTCTTTTCTTTATTGTTATTTTAATACCTTTACAATAAAGGTAGGCCGGCAGCCGCCTATTTACGCCGCTCTTCGGCCACAGAGAACACATACAGGACAAGAAAGACAGAAAAACAAACGAACATGGTGAACAAAAACGGGGGAGAGACATAGTAAAAATAAATGAAGCCATTCACGGGCGCACTGTTTGGATAAAAAACGTTCATTACTGTGAAGCACTGACGCGAAGACATACGAACATTGGCGACGACCTCCAGCGCACGAAGATGCACTGTTCACGCACAAAGCCAGGGACCTGCCAAAGGGATGAGGTGCGGGTAGGAGGGAGAGGGGGAGGGTGTTGATGCCAGTGGGAGAGGGGAAAGGAGGGGGAGAGGAGATGGTAGGGGGGTTGTGGAACCCCGGGGAAGGGGAGGGAGGGAGGGAGGGAGGAGGGAGAGAAGGGAAAGAAGGTGCTCTAGAGGAAAAACACTGGGGGAGGAAGGGAAGGATCAAAGTTGGTAGAAGGGGTAGATGGAGGGGATGAGGGCATCATCAGGGAGGGGAAGTTGGCGGAAGCCACCTTGGGCAAGGCTATGGAGTGTGGAGAGATGGAAAGCGGGTGGGACATGGGAGTACAGGCACGGCAGTGGAGGGGGGTGGGAAAGGATGGGAGAGACAAGCGGGTAAGGGGGATCAAGTTTGCGGGAGTTTTAAAAATGGTTCAAATGGCTCTGAGCACTATGGGACTCAACTGCTGTGGTCATTAGTCCCCTAGAACTTAGAACTACTTAAACCTAACTAACCTAAGGACATCACACACATCCATGCCCGAGGCAGGATTCGAACCCGCGACCGTAGCAGTCGCACGGTTCCGGACTGCGCGCCTAGAACCGCGAGACCACCGCGGCCGGCTGAGGTGTAAAGGATCTGTTTCTGTTCGAGGAAAAGGAGGAGGCGAGAGAACGGAATTAAGTCGTAGAGGATCCACGTGGGGGAGGGGAGCCAGATACGATAGGCGAGATGGAGCGCACAGCATTCCAGGATTTGAAGGGATTTGTAGAAGGTAGGAGGGGCGGCGAACCAAGTGGGAAGGTGGGATGGGCATAGCAGAGGATAGGGCGGATGAGGGATTTATAAGTGTGGAGGACGGTGGAGGGGTCCAGAACTCATGTGCGTCCAGAAAGGAGCTTGAGGAGGCAGAGTCGGAAGCATGCCTTGGCTTGGATCATCCAGAGATGGGGGGTCCAGGAGAGGCGACGGTCAAGGGTGACGCCAAGTTAGTTGAGGGTGGGGGTGAGGTTGATAGGACGGCCATAGATAGTGAGACAGAAATTGAGGAGACGGAAGGAAGGGGTGGTCTTGCCTACAATGATCGCCTGGGCCTTGGAAGGGTTTACCTTGAGCAGCCACAGGTTGCACCAAGTGGTGAACCAATCAAGATGGGATTGGAGAAGGTGCTGAGAGCTTTTCAGGGTGGGGGCGAGGGCAAGGAAGGCGGTGTCATCGGCGTACTGGAGAAGGTGTAAGGGAGGTGAAGGCGGCGGCATGTCCGTCGTGTAAAGAAGGTAGAAAAGGGTGGAGAGGACGGAACCTTGGGGCACACCGGCGGAGAGGTAGAAGGTGTAGAAATCCGTGTTATGGATGGTAACATAGGAAGGACGGTGGGAAAGAAAGGAGGCAATCAGACGGACGAGGTAACTGTCGAAAGGTCCAGGTTTTAGCATGAATTGACACGGCAAGAAGTCCGAGAATGTTTCATACAAGAGACGTAAAGATAACGCAGAACGAATTGAAACGGTATGTATCACTTTTCATTTAAAGTAGTTTTTACGGAGCTTCTGGTTCCTTTCCGTAGCTCGCAAACAGAGGTCGGAAAAACATAAAAGTAGCTCTCGCGTAAAATTATGACAATGATTTCTTGGACCTGCTTCGGCTAGAAGATGTGTGAAATGTTTCAGTAGTGCACTAATAGAGAGATAGTTATAACTTAGGAAACACTGTATGCTTCGGGCACCACAAGAAGCTCTACTTAACGACGGTCGTCGAGCGAAGGTAACGTACTTTTCCTGGTAGGTATCCGCCACCTATTGGCAACGCGAACCAGGAAGTGCCCCCCGCGACTGCTTCTTCCGACAACCACGTGTGGCTTCCTGTTCCTGCCATATTTGGTTTCCTAAGGTCATTTCTATGAACAAAAAACTCCGACGTTAAATATTTTCGTCTGCCCGGTATGTCCACTGTGTTCAGGCCACGGTGCCGTACGCATCGAAATGTCACGCTTTACGCAGCATGTTTGAGCAGCACATGCACATGGACAGTAAACAAATTCCTTAGGGACAAATTTAGGATGTCAAGTGAGTTTTCGGAGAGCTACGCACATAGACAGTAGTAGCCTTGTAATGTGTAGTCAAGAATCAATGAGAAACCGCTTATTATGAGGCAACGAAAATTGGCATAGAGCTAAACGCTTACAGAACACATTACCATAAAAGGTCGTTAAGGAAACTGCAACCTTGTTGCATTTAACAGGGATTTTCTCTGTGAAATTGAGAAGAACATTGTATCACAGAATCTGAAACAATTGTTCATGTTTGGGAGTTGCAGGCAGAAAGCAAATAAAAGGGTCGTCTTTTTAGTGATAATACTAACGCAGTGTAATGCTAGTGTTTAGTGTAATGCTAATAAGTGCTTTCCTGTGTGTTACAGGGTGGCAGTTATTTAACTATATGAAATAAAAGCGACATAACTTCTGAACAGTTTGCATTAGGACGTTCAAACTGCACGGTTGGCCGTGGAGCCTGATGGGAATTATTAAGAGCGTGGTTTTGTTTAGCCCACTTTCATTTGGATGGGTTCGTCAATAAGCAAATTGGCGCATTTGGGGGACTGACCATCCGCATTTTGCGATGGAAAAGTCTCTGCACTTTCAATGGGTGACTATTTGGTGTGCAGTGTCCAATCACAGAATACTCTAGCGATATTCCTTCGTGGCTCGGTGACTACCGAAAGATACTTGAACGTTTTGGAAGATGATTTCATCCCCATTATTCAAAGTGACCCTTATTTCGACAAATGTGGTTCATGCAAGACGGAAGGCCTGTCGCTACCTTCCCTTCCGACCACGACACTTACGTGGGAGCCGGTCAGAGTGACCGAGCGGTTCCAGGCGTTACAGTCTGGAACCGCGCGACCGCAACGGTCGCAGGCTCAAATCCTGCCTCGGGCATGGATGTGTGTGGTGTCCTTACGTTAGTTAGGTTTAAGTAGTTCAAAGTTCTAGGGGACTGACGACCACAGGAGTGAAGTCCCATAGTGCTCAGAGCGATTTGAACCATTTACGTGAGAGAAAGCACGGTGAGCTTGTAGCGCAGGCTGGTTCAGTTCGAGTTCCTGTTCCCTCTTCAATTACCTCGGTGTAACACTAATTGCTTACACTGTTCCTTTTAGGATTCCTCGTTTATGTAATGCCGTGAGCAGTAAAAACATGAGGAGTGTAAACGAACTAAATTTTTACTGTGAAGAGGAGTGTGTGCTGATATAAAACTTCCTGAGAGATTAAAACTGTGTGCCTCACCGAGACTCGATTCTCACCTTTCGTGGGCAAATGGTCTACTGAGAGCTTCCCAAGCATGACTCATGACCTTTCCTCACAGCTTTACTTCTGTCACTGTCTCATCTGTGAAGTTTGAAAGGTAGCAGACGAGGTACTGGCGGAAGTAAAGCTGTGTGGACAGGTCGTGAGTCGTGATTTGCAAGCTGAGTCAGTAGAGCACTTGTCTGCGAAAGGCAAAAGCCCCTAGTTCGAATCTCCGTGTGATGCACAGTTTTAATCTGCTATGAAGTTTCAAGAGTGTAAAAGACTCGCAAAGAGTTCACTTGGATGACTGTCCCTCCAGTCAACCCTGAGATGAGACTGTGGTGAGAGCACGTGCATCCATAGAACAAATACGTGTGGGGGTCAAAATATCCCTAATGCAGAGCACTCTCGGCAGCCAGAGAGGTTGAAGTCAGGATGGAAAAATTAAAGCCGCCGTAGAATGTGAGAGGTGGCACTTACCCCTGTGGCGTGGCGACGATGCAGAAAAGGTAGGCGAGAGCCGGCACCCGGGCCGGCGGTCCCAGCAGCCACGGGAGGCCCAGCAGGAAGAACAGCATCACGGCATAAAGCGTACGCCTCCTCAGCTGCGTCGCGCTGCACCTGCGACACACCGAGCCGCCCCCGTACTTGAATTATTACTCTACTTTATTTGCCGCCACTTACAAACGACCTGCCACGCAGTAACTAATGTTAAATTATAATTATAAAATTATTATTAATTAAAATATAATTTAATTTTTATAATTAAGTTTCATTATTAATTATTAACTATTAATGATTATTAAATTATAATTATTACTTAATAAATTATGTATAACATTAAATTATGCATGTAGGTACCACGAAATTTGATTTCTTATTATGCTGAATCTTAGAAATGTTTAAGATTAACAATTTATGTATTGAGAAGATGCAAAGGTGACAGAAAGTTTACATTTCCAGGTTGCCACTACCTATGCTGTCCTGAAAGACATTGCGCCTCTCACTCCTGGGCAGCCACCTCCCAGTCTACAGTGTGGCCCGCAAATCTATTTACATTTGAAAATGCCATAATTCACGGAAGAATATAGGCAGAGGTGTATAAGTTGACGCACGCGCCTGAAATAACACGAGGTTTTTTATTTGGTCTTCAGCCTTCTGACTGGTTTGGTGCGGCCCGCCACGAATTCCTCTTCTGTGCCAACCTCTTCATCCCAACTAGCACTTGCAACATACGTCCTCAATTATTTGCTTTATCTATTCCAATCTCTGTCTTCCTCATCAGTTTTTGCCCTCTACAGCTCCCTCTAGTACCATGGAAGTCATTCCCTCATGTCTTAACAGAAGTCCTATCACCCTGTCCCTTCTCCTTATCAGTGTTTTCCACATATCCCTTTCCTCTCCGATTCTGCGCAGAACCTCCTCATTCCTTGTCTTATCAGTCCATCTAATTTTCAACATCCATCTGTAGCACCACATCTCGAATGCTTCGCTTCTCTTCTGTTCTGGTTTTCCCACAGTCCATGTTTCACCACCAGACGTACATTTTCAGAAAATTCTTCCTAAAATTAAGGCCGATATTTGATATTAGCTGACTTCTGTTGGCCAGAAATGCCTTTTTGTCATAGCTAGTCTGCTTTTCATGTCCTCCTTGCTCCGTCCGGCGTTGGTTGTTTTACTGTGTAGGTAGCAGAATTCCATAACTTCGTCTAGTTTGTGACCATCAGTCCTGATGTTAAGTTTCTCGCTGTTCTCATTTCTACTACATCTCATTACCTTCGTCTTTTTTCGATGTACTGTCAATCCATACTGTGTACTCATCATACTGTTCATTCCGTTCAGCAGATCATGTAATTCTTCTTCGCTTTCTCTCAGGATAGCAATGACATCAGCGAATCGTATTATTGATATCCTTCTACCTTGAATTTTAATTCCACTCCTGAACCTTTCTTTTATTTCCATCGCTGCTTCCTCGATGTACAGATTGAAGAGTAGGAGCGAAAGGCTACATCCCTGTCTTACACCGTTTTTAATACGAGAAATTCGTTCTTGATCGTCCACTCTTATTATTCCCTCTTGGCTGTTATACATATTGTATATGACCCGTCTCTCCCTATGGTTTACCCCTACTTTTCTCAGAATTTCGAACATCTTGCACCATTTTACAATGTCGAACGTTTTCTGCAGGTCGACAAATCCTATGAACGTATTATGATTTTTCGTTAGTCTTGCTTCCATTATCAAACGCATCGTCATAATTGCCTCTCTCGTGCCTTTACTTTTCCTAAAGCCGAACTGATCGTCACCTAGCGCATTCTCAATTTTCTTTTCCATTCTTCTGTATATTATTCTTGTAAGCAACTTGGATGCATGAACTGTTAAGCTGATTACGGGATAATTCTCGCACTTGTCAGTTCATGCCATCTTCGGAAGTGTGTGGAAGATGCTTTTCCGAAAGTCAGATAGTATGTCGCCAGACTCATACATTCTACACACCAACGTGAACAGTCGTTTAGTTGCCACTTCCCCCAATGATTTTAAAAATTCTGATGGAATGTTATCTATCACTTCTGCCTTATTTGATCTGAAGTCCTACAAAGCTATTTTAAATTCTGATTCTAATACTGGATCCCCTATCTCTCCTAAATCGACTCCTGTTTCTTCTTCTAACACACCAGACAAATGTACTCCCTCATAGAGGCTTTCAGTGTATTCTTTCCGTCTATCCGTTGTCTCTGCATTTAACAGTGGAATTCCCTTTGCGCTCTTAATGTTATGGCCCTTCCTCTTAATGTCACCGAAGGTTGTTTTGAATTTCCTGTATGCTAAGTCTGTCTTTCCGTCAGTCATTCCTCTTCCGATGTCTTCACATTTTTCATGTAGCCTTTTCGTCTTACCTTTCCTGCAGTTCCTATTTATTTCATTCCTCAGCGACTTGTATTTCTCTATTCCTGAGTTTCTCGGAACATATTTGTACTTCCTCTTTTCATCGATCAATTGATGTATTTCTTCTGTTATCCATGGTTTCTTCGCAGTTACCTTCTTTGTACCTATGTTTTCCTTCCCAACTTCTGTGATGGCCCTTTTTAGATACGTCCATTCCTCATCAACTGCACTGCCTTCTGAGCTATTTCTTATTTCTCTATAGCCCTAGAGAACTTCAACCGTATGTCGTAATTCCTCAGGACTTCCATATTTAACTTCTCTGCGCTTTGATTCTTCCTGACTAACGTATTAAACTTCAGCCTACTCTTCATCACAACTATATTCTGATCTGAATCTATGTCTGCTCCTGGATACGCCTTACAATCCATTATCTGTTTTCGGAATCTCTGTCTGACCATGATGTAAAATTGAAATCTTCCCGTATCATGCGGCCTTTTCCAAGTATACCTACTCCTCTTGTGATTCATGAGCAGAATATTCGCTATTATTAGCTGAAGCTCGTAACAGAACTCAATTAGTCTTTGCCCTCTCTCATTCCTTGTCCCAAGCCCATACTCGCCTGTAACCTTTTCTTCTACTCCTTCCCCTACAACTGCACTCCAGTCTCCCAGGACTATTAGATTTTCATATCACTTTACATACTGTATTACCCTTTCAGTATCTTCATACACTTTCTCTACCTCTTCATCTCCAGATTGCGACGTTGGCATGTATACCTGAGCCGGCTTGGGTGGCCGAGTGGTTCTAGGTGCTACAGTCTGGAACCGCGCGACCGCTGCGGTCGCAGGTTCGAATCCTGCCACGGGCATGGATGTGTGTGATGTCCTTAGGTTAGTTAGGTTTAAGTAGTTCTAAGTTCTAGGGGACTGATGACCTCAGAAGTTAAGTTCCATAGTGCTCAGAGCCATTTGAACCATGTATACCTGAACTATCGTTGTCGGTGTTGGCTTGCTGCCGTTTCTGATAAGAACAATCGCCCTACCTTCTTATTCATAACGAATCCTACTCCCCTTATACCATTTTCTGCTGCTGTTGATATTACCCTATACTCATCTGAGCAGAAATCCTTGTCTTTTTTGCCCTTCACTTCACTGGCCCCTACTATATCTAGATTGAGCATTGACAATTCCCTTTTCAGATTTTCTTGTTTCCCTACCACGTTCAAGCTTCTGACATTTCACGCCCCGTAGAACGTTATTCTTCCGTTGACTATTCAGTCGTTTTCTCATGGTAACCTCCACCTTGTCAGTCTCCTCCCGGAAATCCGAATGGGGACTATCCCTGAATCTTTTGCCAATGGAGAGATCATCATGACAGTTGTTCAATTACGTGCCACACGTCCTGTAGATACACGTTACGTTTCTTTAATGCTGTGGTTTCCATTGCCTTCTACATCATAATGCCGTTGATCATTGCTAATTCTTCCGCCTTTTAGGGCAGTTTCCCACCCCAAGGACAAGAGAGAGATTTGAACCTCCGTTCACTCCTCCGCCCAATTTGACAAGGCCGTTGACAGAATGAGGGGTGACTTCTTATGCCGGAAGTTTTCGGCCGCCAATGCTGATTATTAATCAAAATTTAAGCAGCAGCGGGATTCGAACCCGGGACGGGAGACATGTTGATTATGAATGAAAGACGCTACCCTTTCTTTTATTAATCTCATTTTGCTCGTTTTTGTTCGTTGTATGTGCTCGGGGCGGACGTCGCAAGACACCCGTTTCAGTTCGTCGTTTATCCATCAACTCAGTTTTTTATTACAGTAGGCAGCTAACCCTCTGAGCCTCTAGACTACATGATTATCAGCACCAAAAACGAGTGCAGAAACTGTCCAACAGATGGCGCTAGACGGCAACATGTCAGTGACAACACAAGAGTGGGCGAGGTACACCAAAATGTTAGTTAATCACATCATCCCTATCCATGCTCTCTCTCATTTTAACAACATTGCCAGTCAGATTAGCATTCATATTTTAGGTCAGATTTCGATGTTCTCCGGTACTAAATTTGGTATGTGAGGAAATTGTGCACAGAATTTTCATATCAATGCAAATGTAACTTGTACAGAATTTCTGCACGAAGGACCATTGTGGAGGCCATGGATAACAGGGAGAGAGGTGAATTGGAGGCCATAAACGTTGAATGCAGCGACTTGGCTGTGTGAGTGATGTGGGAAGCAGTCCTCAGTGGATCTTACCTGTAGAGAGACATGTGGCCAAAGCCCTCGCTCCCTTACCGTTTAGGGTCAGGCAGAAGGGTGACAATAAGCAAAACGTTTTACCTGGGCAAGGTGGCAGTCCACCGTGAAGGTGGTCAGATGACGAAAAGTGGGTGGAGGAAGCCATTTAAGAGAGACTACTGTAATGTGAGCTTTTTGGCAAACGGTGGGAAGGTCATAAAACTCCGTGTTTTCTGGTATTACAAGCTGGGACGTACGGATAGAGCGGCTTCATGTACGTATTTAGCAGAGGTAAGAGTGCAACCCCCCTCACGCCAAGTAGACGCCAGGCTCTTTTAGTGAGCGGCAAAAACATATATTTCATGGGTGCGACTACCTGGGTAGCTTAACAGCATTCTTTCAGAAGTTGGAAATAGTCAGCACAGAAAGATTACATCTCTCTATAAATGAGGGACTGTGGTCTCATCTAGGTAGGTGTTTTTTGCCACAAGATAACCATGCTGTGAGAACGACGCCTCCCTTACGTCCGTATCATGTAATAATGCGGCCAAATTTCCAGCCATTCTGCACATGTCCCTCCACTAGCCACTGGCAGCCAATAATATTCATTATCCCTCTGTAACTGTTAAAGTGCGATTTAAAAAAAAGTCAAGTGAGTGCAATAAATGTGAAGTGATTCACAAGCAGGCGAGGAGGAATATTTACCTCATTTATAACTTTTTCTAACGTGAATTTGAAAGCAGGCCTCCTGCTGTTGACGTTTGAAGACACAAGAACGGACTCCCATGTTTTGGTGACAAGAAAAACGTAAAGAGAATTGTAAACGAAAGTATCAGTGCTGTAGGAACCATAGAAAAAGTTGGTTTCGTGTCATCTGGAAAGCATCGAAATTGCAAGGAACCTGTAACACAAATTGATGGTTTTAACAACGATGTTCTAAAGTGTACCATGTGAATGATGCATGCCTGACATCAAAAAAGCATGTTACAGTTACGTAGGAGAAAATTGGCTTCAATGGTAAACGCTTCATCAATGTTGTAAGGTGTCAGGCAAATCCAACACCTTCCATGAAAACCCTGACATGATAAGCAAATCCAGTAGTATGTCACATAGCTCCGAATAAATCATGACATTAAATTAACCAAAGTAATACGAGCAACGAGTGAGCAAATTGAATACCACAGAATAACACAAGAATGCCTAAATGCATGTCTTACCTTCCCACTGTGAGACCGACGCAGTTCCGAGGGGAGAAACGAGAAGCCGAGAGCAGAACCGTGTTAAGCTAGAAGGCCCTACGATAAGGGACGGACTGGACACCCACGTCGCCAGCCTACCTCTAAGACTACCACCCGCACATTTTAGTGTGAGATTGTTTTGCGTCTCTGTTACGTCAAGGACCACCCCCCCCAGCCCATGTTAAAAGCTACAGCCCTCCAGAAAAACAGTATAGATCTGACGATAACACAAAAAGGCCACTACTACCAGGAAGTTTTAGCGTGAGACTTTTTCGCGTGTCTGTTACATTAGGACCACCCTCCAGCCCATGTTAAAAGATAGAGCCCTCCAGAAGAACACTATAGATCTCACGATAACGCTAAAAGGAGCACACCAGCTGCAGGTTTTAGCGTGAGACATTTTCGCGTCTCTGTTACGTTGCAAACTTTAAAAGCATAGCCCCACCACAAAAAGTATAACGTTTCTCATTGGATAGACTGAAGTTTTGTAGGCGGAGCTTAAGGTTAACATTGAGACCCTGTTTGGTCAGATGAAGACACAGTCAATAGTTTTTTTTAAACCAACTTCGGTAACTTGTAGTAAGGAGAAGTTAGGCGAGAGTTGCTTCCGAGATGGCGAGGTGAGCGGAGCTGTGCTGCCCGCCGCTGCCCTGACGCTGCCTAAACACCGACAAGGTAATGAACGCACGCGATGCCGCATTTTTGAGCGCATAAGGCTTCACTCAGAACTGCAGAAGTCTCATCTATTACACCCCCTTTTTGCGTAATACTAGTGTCGATCGTTAATTGAAACTCATGGTGTTCACATTTGCCACTTGAAGTAAAAATCTGAAACGCAATAATTTTTCTGTTATATAGTTATTGAGAAGCCACATCAGCCACTGTAATTTACGACAAGTTAGGTAAGTAATTAAAGATAATTGAGGGTCACTGTAGACCATTTTGATAGCTTGCTCTTTTGTGAAACTTAATTTAAACCTAAATTATAGATGTGATATGGCATAGGTCATCCTTCGATCCTTTGTAGAACTTGGAAACCCATTCAGGGAATATTCGTTCACATTTTTGTTGAATGCAGTTGGTTTTTACCATCCTGTATTAAAACATCTCCTTTTATCAATAGTGCAATTTATAAACTATGTTTTGTGAGTAGAATAAAATTTCCAATGGTAAACTTAACTGCTTTTTCGACGTTATTTTACCAGCTAACTAAAAATAGGAAAGCCTTGAACCCTTTCCACTAAATTTAGTTAGTATTAAAATTCTTTTACAGGGAGTGCAGTGGAGCTGACGCTGAGATCATTTAGTATTTGGTTATATCTTCGCTAGACTCACTGAACTATTCTGAATTCTAAACGTCATGTGTGGTCTGGCGTCTCCTTACCAGCAACAGGTCCCAGGTTCAAACTAGTCAATGCCCTAAAAACACACTCAGTGCGTCGTTGCGCGAAAGTGGTAGGGAGACACGGTATAGAACAAACAGACACCACCGTGAATGTTTAAAATGTAAAGAATTTTAAAAGATGTTGGTTCCAGATATGTTAAGAAGAGAGTTTTTAGTTCATAGAAGTTACATAGGTACAGCCTAAACTACACTGCTGGCAAATTAAAATTGCTACATCACGATGATGACATGCTACTGACGCAAAATTTAACCGACAGGAAGAAGATGCAGTGAAATGCAAATGATAAGCTTTTCGGAGCATTCACACAAGGTTGGCGCCGGTGGCGACACCTACAATATGCTGACATGAGGAAAGTTTCCAACCGATTTGTCATACACAAACAGCAGTTGACCGGCGTTGCCTGGTGAAATGTTGTTGTGATGCCTTGCGTATGGAGGAGAAATGCGTACCATCACGTTTCCGGCTTTGATAAAGGTCGGATTGTAGCCTATCACGACTGCGGTTTATCGTGTCGCGACATTGCTGCTCGCGTTGTTCGAGATGCAATGACTATTAGCAGAATATGGAATCAGTGGGTTCAAGAGGGTACTACAGAACGCCGTGCTGCATCCCAGCGGCCTCGTATCACTAGCAGTCGAGATGACAGGCATCTTATCCGCATGGCTGTAATGGATCGTGCAGCCACGTCTCGATCCCTGAGTCAACAGATGGGGAAGTTTGCAAGACAACAACCATGTGCACAAACAGTTCGAAGACGTTTGCAGCAGCATGGACTATCAGCTCGGAGACCATGGCTGCGGTGACCCTTGACGCTGCATCACAGACAGGAGCGCCGCCTGCGATGGTGTACTGAACGACGAACTTTGGTGCACGAATGGCAAAACGTCATTTTTTTTTCGGATGAATCCAGGTAGTGTTTACAGCATCATGATGATCGCATCCGTGTTTGGCGACATCGCGTGAACGCATATTGGAAACGTGTATTCGTCATTGCATGCTGGCGTATCATCCGGCATGATGATATGGGGTGCCATTGGTTACACGTTTCCGTCACCTCTTGTTCGCATTGACGGTACTTTGAACGGAGGACGTTACATTTCAGATGTGTTACGACCTGTGGCTCTACCCTTCATTCAATCCCTGCGAAACCCCACATTTCAGCAGGATAATGCACGACCGCATGTTACAGGTCCTGTACGGGCCTTCATGGATACTGAAAATGTTCAACTGATGCCCTGGCAAGCAAATTCTCCAGATCTCTCACCAACTGAAAGCATCTGGTCAATAGTGGCCGAGCAACTGGCTCGTCACAATATACCAGTCACTACTCTTGATGAACTGTGGTATCATGTTGAAGCTGCATGGGCAGCTGTACCTGTACACGCCATCCACACTCTGTTTGACTCAATGCCCAGACGTATCAAGACCATTCTTACGGCCAGAGGTTGTTGTCTGGGTACTGATTTCTCAGGATCTATGCACCCAATTTGCGTGAAAATGTAGTCACATCTCAGTTCTAGTATAATATATTTGTCCAATGAATGCCCGTTTATCACCTGCATTTCTTCTTTGTGTAGCAATTTTAATGGCCAGTAGTGTACATCGCATATGATGATTGCCGATACAAGGGAAGGAAGTAGTTCAACAGTGTATTACCTTGATGAAACATGGGTCAATTGAAATCATTCCAGGAAGATCTGCTGTAACATGAGTGATGGTGCTGGTAGTTTAAACGTTTTCATAAGAATGGGATCTGAAATTATTATTCTGCAATCTGACTCTTCTTCTGGTTTTGTTTCGGATAATAGACCTGTATTTACATGTAAGAGAAACAGCAGTGACTACGTTTGGAAATGAACACTGTCAGTTTCGTGACGTGATTCAGAATTCTTGTCTTACCCTGCTACGAAGTCGGTCATTGCCAGTTGTAATTCAACTATTACAGAGAGAACACCAAGTACAAACAGCAGAAAATCGGATATTTTCCCCTGGTTTAAAAACAAAAATATTAAGCACAGTATAAATCAGACTCGTCCTGATCTCTTGTAACTCGTTAATTTATACAAGTCAAGTGAAAGAATGTACAAATTTGACTTCCTTGCACGTGAATGGCGTCCCACAGCTTTGCGTTTACCCATGTGTCGCCGTTGTGTCGCCGTCAGTGTAGCCACAAAAAAATTAATTTGGGCAAAGGGTTAAGACTGTGTCGTTTAAAAAAAATGTGTTTGTCAATACATCAGTTGCATGCATAATAATGAGAACTTCCCAGCCTTTTTGAATAGGAAATTGTATTCTCTGAATTACACAGACTATAATGTCCGACATATTGCCCAAGGAGAAGTTAAGCTTAATATTTCTCTCATGACGATTTATCGAAATTGGTTTTAACTTTTACTGTTCTCTTCATATATTTGAACGTATAATGCTATGTACTGTAAACAAATGAGCCTGACGTGGCCGCAGCAACGCAACTCGGCAATGTGGACTTTGTTTCCCCCTCCCTGCTGCCGTGCATGTGCAGTGCTCATCCCTCCACACCTCCTTAGCACTCCGCCTCCATGTGCAGAAGCGCCTTCCTACATGATGCGGTCTATAGTCTAACATCTTTTTTTCAGACAAGAGAGATTTGGAGCTGCTGATTGGCTCCTCTTAGAATATGCAAAGAGGAGGCTTGTTCTTCTCAGCGTGTCTGGGTTGTCTACCTGGCAACAGAGGTGTCAATACGGGAGATTCAATTAGTAGAGGATAGTTGGATTGGTTTGTGCTATGTGGGGGGTTTCGTTTTTGTTAATTCATCTCCCGTACCGAGGCTGTTTGGAAAATGGTTCTCCTTTGTCTTCTGGTCTTCCCCTGTAGAGAGCTTCAGGTATTGCCCTAGTGGGTGAGACTTGTGGTCTGTTTCTTGCCATGTCACGAGGGTGAACTTATTCATCCTGAGCCTGCCGTCCCACTGAAATCTGCCGGGATTTCAGGGCTCTGATAGGGAAGTTCTGATAATCAGAACGCCGGACCGTGTAGTTTGCAAATTTTCGAGAACGCGTCAGAACACTACATCTGTCGCAGCGCACTGTTCCTCACCCACGGCGCGCCGTTTCCTGCTGCCACCTGAATCAAGGTGAATGGGTAAAGTATTGCTCCACCAACGTAAGGTTGCTGAATGATATTCACAGCTCCCATTTCTCAGGTGGACTATAGTTTGTGGTATACTTGGTCGTAGTCGATTCCATTTGAACAGAGTTGGGCTTCACAGTGGACTCATGTAAACAAAGTCAGACTGGGCTGTAAAAGGATTCAGCGGAGAATTTGTATGCCTTCCATCCCAATGTATGCTTTGCCAATGAAACACCATTCCTTTTCTGATTTGTGTTTCTCTTTTTGATGTAGGATTTATCAGTTAGTTGTAGTTACAAAAGGATTACTAAAACTTGTCATTAGCTGTTCTCATCCATACTCCCTCAACTATTGACGTTTTTGATATATTACGATGGTACATGGATACACCAGCAATTTAAGGTTCATCGTTATTGTTGTTGTTGTGGTCTTCAGTCCAGAGACTGGTTTGATACAGCTCTCCATTGAACCTTATCAGATTAATTAATTTGATTATTAACTTGAGTTCTGAAAGTGTCCACAGGCATAGACAACCGAAGTGCCAATAGTAAATCCAGTAATTTATATATAAAAGCCACGCAGGATTAGCCGAGCGGTCTAGGCGCTGCGGTCATTGACTGTGCGGCTGGTCCCGGCGGAGATTCGAGTCCTCCCTCGGGCGTAGGTGTGTGTGTTTGTCCTCAGGATAATTCAGGTTAAGTAGTGTGTAAGCTTAGGGACTGATGACGTTAGCAGTTAAGCCCCATAAGATTTCACACACACACACAGATATTATATATATATATACTCCTGGAAATGGAAAAAAGAACGCATTGACACCGGTGTGTCAGACCCACCATACTTGCTCCGGATATACTCCTTGAAATGGAAAAAAGAACGCATTGACACCGGTGTGTCAGACCCACCATACTTGCTCCGGACACTGCGAGAGGGCTGTACAAGCAATGATCACACGCACGGCACAGCGGACACACCAGGAACCGCGGTGTTGGCCGTCGAATGGCGCTAGCTGCGCAGCATTTGTGCACCGCCGCCGTCAGTGTCAGCTAGTTTGCCGTGGCATACGGAGCTCCATCGCAGTCTTTAACACTGGTAGCATGCCGCGACAGAGTGGACGTGAACCGTATGTGCAGTTGACGGACTTTGAGCGAGGGCGTATAGTGGGCATGCGGGAGGCCGGGTGGACGTGCCGCCGAATTGCTCAACACGTGGGGCGTGAGGTCTCCACAGTACATCGATGTTGTCGCCGGTGGTCGGCGGAAGGTGCACGTGCCCGTCGACCTGGGACCGGACCGCAGCGACGCACGGATGCACGCCAAGACCGTAGGATCCTACGCAGTGCCGTAGGGGACCTCACCGCCACTTCCCAGCAAATTAGGGACACTGTTGCTCCTGGGGTATCGGCGAGGACCATTCGCAACCGTCTCCATGAAGCTGGGCTACGGTCCCGCACACCGTTAGGGCGTCTTCCGCTCACGCCCCAACATCGTGCAGCCCGCCTCCAGTGGTGTCGCGACAGGCGTGAATGGAGGGACGAATGGAGACGTGTCGTCTTCAGCGATGAGAGTCGCTTCTGCCTTGGTGCCAATGATGGTCGTATGCGTGTTTGGCGCCGTGCAGGTGAGCGCCACAATCAGGACTGCATACGACCGAGGCACACAGGGCCAACACCCGGCATCATGGTGTGGGGAGCGATCTCCTACACTGGCCGTACACCTCTGGTGATCGTCGAGGGGACACTGAATAGTGCACGGTACATCCAAACCGTCATCGAACCCATCGTTCTACCATTCCTAGACCGGCAAGGGAACTTGCTTTTCCAACAGGACAATGCACGTCCGCATGTATCCCGTGCCACCCAACGTGCTCTAGAAGGTGTAAGTCAAGTACCCTGGCCAGCAAGATCTCCGGATCTGTCCCCCATTGAGCATGTTTGGGACTGGATGAAGCGTCGTCTCACGCGGTCTGCACGTCCAGCACGAACGCTGGTCCAACTGAGGCGCCAGGTGGAAATGGCATGACAAGCCGTTCCACAGGACTACATCCAGCATCTCTACGATCGTCTCCATGGGAGAATAGCAGCCTGCATTGCTGCGAAAGGTGGATATACGCTGTACTAGTGCCGACATTGTGCATGCTCTGTTGCCTGTGTCTATGTGCCTGTGGTTCTGTCAGTGTGATCATGTGATGTATCTGACCCCAGGAATGTGTCAATAAAGTTTCCCCTTCCTGGGACAATGAATTCACGGTGTTCTAATTTCAATTTCCAGGAATATATATATGGTTCAAATGGCTCTGAGCACTATGGGACTTAACATCTTTGGTCATCAGTCCCCTAGAACTTAGAACTACTTAAACCTAACTAACCTAAGGACATCACACATATCCATGCCCGAGGCAGGATTCGAACCTGCGACCGTAGCAGTCGCGCGGTTCCGGACTGCGCGCCTAGAACCGCGAGACCACCGCTGCCGACAGCATACCAATTGCTCATGGTCTGCAGTAATTCTGACGGTTTCATTTCAAGGTGCTCTTTTAAGTTGGTCACTATCACAAAAAGTATATGGGGCTACTTGTGTGCGATCGTCCCCTTCCATTGATGTTAGCGAGGATTCAGTGGTAATTTTCCATAAAATGCGCCCTCAGATCGACCCCACAGGCCTCGCTTATTGATCTGTGTCATCACCTTGCGACTCCGTGCTTGCCGTTTGGTGACTATTTCTGTCATAGCCGTGAAGACTGCTATATAGGAATAAGACCAGACTAATAACAAATTTTTCTAAAACAAGATGACTCTTCATAGGAAGTCAAATACATGAATTTATCGTAGTTGGAAAAAGTATTTTGTCATACCAGAGTTATAAATATCTGAGGGTCGTAATATCAGGTCAGGGTTCCAATAAACAAGAAGTAAGGGAGAGACAGCACAAGATAAAAAAAGCAATCAAGAAGCTGCATACCGTCCTTTGGTCAGATAAAACTAAGAAAAAGACAAAAAGGGTTATATGGATCAATAGTGAGAAGCATTTGTTTAAGTGGAGCGGAATGCTGGGAAGTGAAAAAACCGAGATAGAAGAAGACTTCATAGAGTTTCGAAGCTGGAGATCATCCCAATTAAAGCTCAGGAAGCGAATGAAAACTCCCACGTACCCAACACCAAAGAGGTGGGGATGGACATGAGATGAGATTAGGGGATGAATGATGGCCGAAAAATATTATATGTTAGGGACATCCATACAGAAGAAGAAGAGAAAGATGCTGTGCACAACGGAAAATGAAGTCGCGGAAGATATGCAACAAAGAAATGTGAAAGGTTTATACAAGGATAGGCCTGGATACGAAGTTCCGAGAAACGGCGTAATTAGCTATAAACAACTCGCAAAATAAAAATAAAAACAGAAAGGTAGTTTTCTTTGTGGCGAGATCTATTTACGAAATTTCAATCGCCAACTTTCACTTCCGCATGCGAAAATATTTTGCTGACGCCCACCTACGTATGTAGAAATGATCATCATAATAAAGTAAGAGAAATCAGAGCTCGAACGGAAAGATTTAGGTGTTCCTTTTTCCCACGCGCCATTCGAGAGTGGAATGGTAGAGAAGTAGTAGGAAAATGATTCGATGAACCCTCTGCCAGGCACTCAAGTGTGAATTTCGATCCTTGTAGATGTAGATGTAGGGCCACTGGGAACTGCGGGTCTCAAGACGCGGGCCATCATAAACTGTCGAATGCTTCTACTATATATCGCATAATGTTTTATATTCTGTTTACTGTTCGAATGGATTGATTAATCATGTCATCTGTCAATTTTCTGGGTGTAAATCTGAACTGATGTGACCTCAGACCCCTGAGCATCTGAGCACCTGTAGAGTTCAGAAAGGACTCATCTCTGGACCAATGACAATAGCGGAAAATCGGTCGGTAACATTTGAGTTCTGACGGAATTCCATCTTTGTGGTGTGCATACTGTAAGATCTTTGGTACACACACCATCAGATTATTTGACTTGTCGCTCTAACGAAGTAGGCGAGTGTCAGCAATATGTCTCGCGGTCTTATCGTGGTGTGTTTATCTTCTGCCGTTAAGTCAGACGATAGAACTGCCACTTGCACGCTTAGAGTAGCAGATTGACGGTGACCAACTTTAAACAGGACTTAATTAATTTTCATACACATTTATTTAGATAATAACAATTATAAACCTTACTTAACTTGATTCTGGATGCTATTTACAATTGACAATCTGAAGTTCCTTGGTACGTTAATCTTATTCTCACATGTCTCTGATACTTGACGAAGTGTCTATACATTTCTCTTCATGGTTATGTAAAGGAATATGATAATCTTATTAGGCGCAGACTGAAACTTGGCTACAGACTGATGCAGACAAATGCACACTGACTAATCGAAGGTCTGTACACTCATTATAATACCTCGCGCGTTCAGATATCACTGCGCGAGTGTGATCCGCGAGGAGAAAAGGTTCTACGTTAGCAGCAATCTCATTGGCTGCGTTACATATTAATACGCGGATAGGCGGAAGCAGAATTTGGTCCGTCTTTATGTCAGCGCCATCTCGTAGTGCGGAGACGGACGAGCGCTGTGCCTGCGCTGTTGTGCTTAGCGGGGCGCGCTCTAGTGGGAAAGTTGTGTAAGCGCTGACTACGCGGAACTATATACACAACAGTCTTCACATTTTTTAAGGCTGACTGTGATTGCCGCTCTCCATGTTTCAGGTACCTGTCCCGTCCGGAGGGCATCATTAAGAAGTTTCGTCTTTCGTGAGGTCTTTTGCGGTGCGATCTGCTGCAGCACTTCTGAATGAATTGCATCAGGGTTGCGAGCCTTCTTTCTCTTTAGCCTCTTAATGGTTGAAGCGAAGGGGTGGACACGCGTGTTCGTCGTATACTGTGTTTCCAGCTGTGCTCGCAATTTCCTGTGTTCAACTTCGACGGTCATTGGATGTGTATGACAGGGAGGGCTAAAATCCAATCATTTGCCTCCACTGCTGGATCATTTCACTATTGTCCTGTCTCAATGTTGATGATGCTGAAGTCACTGTTATTCTCTCGAGAAAGAGTTTATAAGGGCCACACCAGTGAATTTCAATTGTTTGTCGGCGTAATTCTCTATTTAACTGGCAACAGGGCTTCCTGATAATGTTCTTTAGCCTATCGAAATTGCTGATGTCTGACTTGTCTCTAGCTGCCGCAGGTCATTGTGGCAGGCGTGCAGTCTTCATTTGTCTGTGCAGTCCTAGCCAATTCCTCGATCCACGATATTCTATATCTGGGTTTAGTTGTGGTGATTGCAATGGCGGAATACTACGCACTTTTTCAGAAGTCGGTCAGTCCATAAGTCCTACGTTGTACACTATATTTCACTTCGTGTAGTAGGATGGAGAATATATTGTCACAAAGCTTCTCCCAATCCCCCTAGCGTAGGTTAAGGCGACGATAAGACGTCATCTGGATTCAAGTGTCAGAATGAATACCTGTCACTGTGATATTGCGATCGCTGTGAGTAGGCCGCCACATCCTCTTCCGCTGTTGTATTTGATGGAGCGCTCTGTTATTTGTTACTGTAGTGTCTATGTTGCTGGGAGCACCCGCTCGATTTAAAAATGTGTATGGCTGCACAAAAATGTGAAAAAGTCAAAACAGTCTTCTTTGAAATTGAAAGCAAGCGTGGTAACGATAAGGGTGCAACGGAAATTCCAATGTTAAATGCAGAGGAGAGAGCAGGTGGGTGGAAAAAGTACGTTGAAGGCCCCTATGATGGAAAAGATTTGTGTGACGTGATAGAAGAAGAAACACGAATCGATTTAGAAGAGATAAGGGATCAAGTATTAGATTCAGGATTTAAAATAGCTAAGATCAAATATAGCAGAAGGTTCAAAATGGCTCTGAGCACTATGGGACTTAACTGCTGAGGTCATCAGTCCCCTGGAACTTAGAACTACTTAAACTTAACTAACCTAAGGACATCACACACATCCATGCCCGAGGCAGGATTCGAACCTGCGACCGTAGCGGTCGCGCGGTTCCAGACTGTAGCGCCTAGAACCGCTCGTACAGCTGAAGGGATAGATAACATCTCATCAGGATTTCTAAAATAATTGGGGCATGTTGCAGCAAAACGACTACTCACGTTGGTGTATAGAATGTATGAGTTAGGCAATATACTATCTGACTTTCGAAGAAATATTATCCACAAAAATCCGAAGAGAGGGAGAGCTGACAAGTGCGAGAATAATAACACAATCAGGTTAACAGTTCATGTATCCAAGTTGCTGACAAGAATAATATGCAGTAGAATGGAAAAGAAAATTGAGGATGCGTTAGATGACAATCAGTTTGGCTTTGGTAAAGGTAAAGGCACCAGAGAGGCAATTCTGACGTTGCGGTTGATAATGGAAGCAAGAGTAAGGAAAAAGCAAAACACTTTCATAGGATTTGTCAACCTGGAAAAAACGTTCGACAATGCAAAATGGTGCAAGATATCCGAAATTCCCAGAAGAAGAGAGGTAGTCTATAGGGAGAGACGGATAATATTCAATATGTACAAGAGCCAATAGTTAATAATAAGAGTGGAAGACCAAGAACAAAGTAATGACATTAAAGCGGGTGTAAGACAGGGATGTTGTCTTTCGCCTCTACTGTTCAATCTATACAGCGAAGAAGCAAGACGGAAATAAAAGAAATGTTCTGCAGTGGAGTGAAAATTCAAGGTGAAAGGATATCAATGATACGATTCGTTGATGACACTGCTATCCTCAGTGAAAGTGAAGGAGAACTGCATAATCTGCTGAATAGAATGAACAGTGTAACGCTTACAGAATATGGATTGAAGGTAAATCGAAAGACGAAAGCAATGAGAAGTAGCAGAAATAGCGAGAAAATTAACATCAGGATTGATGGTCACGAAGCAGATGAAGTTAAGCAATTATACTAGCTAGGAAGCAAAATAAACAATGACGGACTCAGCAAGGATACATAAAAAGCAGAACAACTCTGGCAAGAAGGGCTTTCCTGACCAAGAGAAGTCTACTAGTATCAAACACAGGTCTCCATTTCAGGAAAGAATTTCTGAGAACACACGTGTGGAGCGTACTATCGTATGATAGTGAAACATTGACTGTGGGAAAACCGAAGCAGTAGTGACTCGAAGTATTTGAGATGTAGTGCTACAGACGACTGTTGAAAATTAGGTGGACCGATAAAGTAAGGAATCAGAAGGTTCTGTGCACAATCGGAAAGTAATATGTGGAAAACACTGACAAGCGGAAGGAATAGGATTATAGGACATCTGTTAATACATCAGATGTAGATGTCTAATTACAGATACTTGCTATAGATGTAGCTATGCACTCAAGACTTTGGTAGGTCGAGGAACACTCATCCCTGACCCTTCACATTGTCCCTATATGTTTTGACTTTATTGAGTCCTTCTGCTCGCCTTCTGCAAGCCTAACTCGTGCTTTCACTCAGCGCGTGCGAGTTTTGTCGGTGAGTTTTCGGATCATAATATTGTTCTGTCCGTTTGCTCCGCTGTAGGGTAGCAGATAATATTCCCATTTCGGTCCGTTCGTCACTTTAAGAGTCGTTGCGGCGTCTGAAATATTTATTGAGACCCTAGCTTATTTAACTACACTGAAGCGCCAAAGAAACTGGTATAGGCATGCGTATTCGAGTACAGAGACATGTAAACAGTCAGAATACAGCGCTGCGGTCGGCAACGCGTATTATAATACAAAAAATGCCTAGCGCAGTTGTTAGATCGGTCACTGCTACAATGGCAGGTTATCAAGATTTAAGTGAGTTTGAACGTGTTGTTATAGTCGGTGCACAAGCTATTGGATGCAGAATCTCCGAGATGGCTATGAAGTGATGATTTTCCCGTAAGACCATTTCAAGAGTGTACCGTGAATATCGCGAATTCGGCCAAATATCGAATCACCGACGTTGCTGCTTCAAGAACGACACTGACGACGACTGAAGAGAATCCTTCAACGTGACAGATGTGCAAACCTTCCGCAAATTGCTGCAGATATCTATGCTGGGCCATCAACAAGTGTCAGCGTGCGAACCGTTCAACGAAACATCATCGATACTGGCTTTCGGAGCCGGAGGACCACTCGTGTACCCTTGATGACGGCACAAAGCTTTACGCCTCGCCTGTGCCCGTATCACAGATGTTGGACTGTTGATGACTGGAAACATGCTGTTTGGTCGGACGAGTCTCGTTTCAAATTTTATCGAACGGATGGACGTGTACGGATATGGAGGCAGTTTCATGAATCCATGCACCCTGCATGTCAGCAAAAAAATGGCTCTGAGCACTATGGGACTCAACTTCTGAGGTCATTAGTCCCCTAGAACTTAGAACTAGTTAAACCTTACTAACCTAAGGACAAGGACATCACACACATCCATGCCCGAGGCAGGATTCGAACCTGCGACCGTAGCGGTCTCGCGGTTCCAGACTGCAGCGCCTAGAACCGCACGGCCACTTCGGCCGGCTGCATGTCAGCAGTGGACTGTTGAAGCCGGTGGAGAACCTATAATAGTGTGGGGCGTGTGCAGCTGGAATAATATGGGACCCCTGATACGTCTAGACACGACTCGGGATCCGACTCTGACAAATGACACGTACTTTAGCGTCCTGTCTGATCACCTGCGTCCAATCATGTCCCTTTTGCATTCCGACGGACTTGGGCAATTCCAGCAGGACAATGCGACAACTCACACGTCCAGAATTGCTTCAGAGTATCTCCAGGAACACTCTTCTAAGTTTAAACTCTTCCGCTGAACACCAAACTCCCCAGATATGAACATTGTGGAGCATATCTGTGATGCATTTCAAGATTCTGGTCAAAAGAGATCTCCATTTCCTCGTACCCTTACGGATTTATGGATAATCCTGCAGGATTCACGGTGTCAGTTCCCTCCAGCACTTCTTCAGACATTAGTCGGGTCCATGCCACGTCGTGTTGCGGCACTTCTGCGTGTTCGCGGGGCCCCTACACAATATTAGGTAGCTGCACCATTTTGTTTGGCTCTCCAGCGTAATTTTTATATTACTACAATTAATATTGGTTTAGTTGTCTTCTTGTTGGTTGCTTCCGCTAACTTCCGTTGAGCCGTCAACTGCAGCGGTACAGGGTTTGGACTTGGCTGTAGGAGACATCCTTACGGAGGCACCAGTATGAGCGGAACTGGATTGTAGGGCACTGGCGAAGCACTGTCTATGGTGCCTTTACTCGGCAAAAGACGTACCAAGGCTCCTACCAAGTGACTATGTGGGGCCACGGAGGAAGAAGCACTTTGGGTGGTGACTTCCATCTTTGCCGCATCTGTCAATGCCCTGGCGGTACTTTATGGTTTGTTACAAGAAGCAAAGGGCACCGGGGGTGCCATGAGTCTGATGCACCAGTAACAGACGTAGAGACTATGTTCCAAGACTGGAGCGCAGTGAAGGAAGTACTATCGATTCCATTCTGAGACCCTGCTGAGACAAACGTATGATCTGCTTTTTATGTTACCGTAATGTTTCCTTAGTTCGTCGCTGGAAGATAATTGGCGTGCACTCTGCTCGTTGTTGTTTGCAGCCTTTTCATTTCGTTCTTTCTCTCGCCTTTCACACGTACAGTCGTTATTTAGTAGTTCCCTATTAAGCTTCTCAAGCCGATTGAGCGGCTCTATTTGCAACATGGTGTGGCTGTAAGCCTCCTAGCCATGTCGGGTCTCACCTTACGCTAGCATATCATCCTCCTAGTCCAACGTATTTAGGAATCATCATGTTTAGAATCCGAACTGCACCCTTTCATACTGTAATGCTGACGGCCGCGTTTCCGCTTCCACGCTATCCGCTCCCCCCCCCCCCCCCCCCCCCCTCACACAGGTGTCGTAAACACCAGCAGAGAGGACGTCTGACGTCTCCGCTTCTCCTCCCACCACCAGGTTCTCCACCGTGCCGACGGAAATTAGTACTTGGGTTTTGTCGTAGTCACGGCGCTTGCTGCGCCTCAGTATTCGATGTTGTTGTTGGGGTTTTGTATTTCTGTGGGTTTCCGGAGTCCTGTCGGGCAAACTTGCCGCGGTGTAATTAGTTTCACGTGGAGCATCCGGCCGTTTCAGAGTTGTTTCACATTTTTGTTCCGTTTCTGGCGTGGAGCACAGCATTCCTTAGGCTCTTTTGCTTTGCATTCTGGTCTGTTGTGGCCCTTCTCCTCACATCTGTTGCACATAAAGCCTGTTTATGTGCAATCCTTGAGCGCGTGGTCAAGATCACAACACCTAAAACAGTACAAGACTGCAACATATTCCTTAACACTCAACGGACGCAAACTGACTTCTACGTCTCCTTCGTCCAGTAGCATGTCGCCCATTCCTCTCACTGTTGTCGAGTTCATGTATGACGTGCAGTCAAATGAAAACAGAAGACTAGCCACGACGGGACCGTAAAATAGTTCCATTCAAAAGTAACCACCACATAGGTTAAGACATTTATCTCATTGGCAGACGGGACGATCGAGTCCTGATTCGTAGAACGCGGTGGGCCGCTGACGGATCCATAACCGCATCAAGTCATGACTTCGTCGTCCGACTGAAATCGACGTCCTCGCATGTCTTTCGTCGCGTCACTAAAGATGTGAAAATCACATGGTGAAAGATATGGGTTGTAAGGAGGATGCTGCAGTGTCTTCCAATCAAATCCATGAAACGCAGCCGTCGTCCGATTGGATTGACAACGGGGTGGGGATGGGGGCTGTGTGTGGTGGGGGGCGGGAAGGGGGCAGCAGTGGTTAAAGTGAAACAGGATGTCTCAGTCTGACGACATTCTTCGGCGTTTTGACTTCATGGCGGGTCGCAGTTTCTACAACGTATCGTCTTCTACAAATTATCTTCGTAGCGCTGTGCACTGATTGTGGTTCCACGCTTGAGGAACTCGACGAGCAGAGGGCCCCTCAAGTCGAAGAAGGGAGTCATCACATCCGTACCGGTACTCTTTACTGTAGTACCAATATTCATTTCAATTCACACTGTGAACGTTCATTGTGTCCACAATATTGTTGAGTCTAAAGAGAATATAGAATTCATTTCTTGTTGGTACTAATGTCTGTATACTGTATTACTGATTAAATAAAGACGTGTTCCCACTGAGGCTATAGCTTTATGCAATAGTTCTGTTTGGTATTGGTCAGTTTCAACCGCATCAAACATCTGCATATAAGAAAGTGGTCATATGTCTACTTAATGACCATGAGGTTGAAATTTGGCCAATAGCAAATAAAAGAAATACATAAAGTTAGAGCCTCAGTGGAAAAAGTCTTAATTTAACTAGTATTTGTTGGCTGTGGGTCCAGCTATCAAGAAAATTTTACAGCTGAACTCCTTATAATAGGATCGGGTTGAAACACAGCTGCTGGTAGGCAATAAACCTGATGCCTGGAATCTTCTAATGGACTCAACCGCATAATCATTAATTTTTACTACAATCTCAAGTGTCTGTAGTTAGAAGCTCAATCAGACACATGCAGTCCAGAACAACAACATATCTGTATAGCTTCATTACCAAGGGTGGTTTGAAACACACTCATGCAACAACAGATCACAGCTAGTAACTTTGAGTTACAGTTGAATGTATAATCATGAGTATTTTATTCCCTCAGTTAAATACTTCTATTTATTTATGAAGACACCACAGCGAGTGACACAACTTTATGATATGGAGAGACAGATGGGGAAAGGAGTTACCGGAGCCGGCCATTGTGGCCGAGCAGTTCTAGGCGCTTCAGTCCGGAACTGCGCTGCTGCTTCCATCGCAGGTTCGAACCCTGCCTCGGGCATGGATGTGTGTGATGTCCTTAGGTTAGTTAGGTTTAAGTAGTTCTAAGTCCCATAGTGCTCAGAGCCATTTGAACCTTTTTTTTTTTTTTTTGAGTTACCGATCACTAGTGTAACATTCATTACCTTACCCTATAGTTCGTAGAGGGATTGTAGTTACCAGAGGGAGAGGGAGAATGTCTTTGCAGTTATAAAGGTGCTTACCGTCGGATTCCTAGGTCAACCTCGTCCTGGCGTACAGGGAATAGGACAACCAGCAGCAAGTAGAGGAAGATGGCGGCGTTGGCGGCCGTGCACAGCGCCACTGGTAAGACGACGGTGGTGTAGAGGGCGACGCCCTGCGGGTAGCACAGGAACTCCGTGGCGCTGTCCTGCCGCAGCGGGTAGCCCGCCTCCAGCCCTGAAGTCGCCAACAGCGCCCCCACCGGCGCCAGCGGCGACAGCCACGAACACGCCGAGCTCACCAGCACCACGTGCGGGAACAGCGCCTGTGCACGTCGCCAAGCAGAGAGTACTGTAATTCTTGCTACTATCCACATAAGTGTGTTGGAGTACTGATATACAGGGTGTTACAAAAAGCTACGGCCAAACTTTCAGGAAAATATTTCTCACCCACAAATAAAGAAAAGACGTTATGTGGACATGTGTCCGGAAACGCTTAATTTCCATGTTGGAGCTCATTTTAGTTTCGTCAGTATGTACTTAACTTCCTCGATTCACCGCCAGTTGTCCAAATTGAAGGAAGGTAATGTTGACTTCGGAGCTTGTGTTGACATGCGACTCGTTGCTCTACAGTAATAGCATCAAGCACATCAGTACGTAGCATCAACAGGTTAGTGCTCATCACGAACGTGGTTTTGCAGTCGGTGCAATGTTTACAAATGCGGAGTTGGCAGATGCCCATTTGATGTATGGATTAGCACGGGGCAATAGCCGTGGCACGGTACGTTTGTATCGAGACGGATTTCCAGAACGAAGGTGTCCCGACACGAAGACGTTCGGAGCAATTGATCGGCGTCTTAGGGAGCACGAAAAATTACAGCCTATGGCTCGCGACTGGGGAAGACCTAGAACGACGAGGACACCTGCAATGGACGAGGCAATTCGTCGTGCAGTTGACGATAACCCTAATGTCAGCGTCAGAGAAGTTGCTGCTGTACATGGTAACGTTGACCACGTCACTGTATGGAGAGTGCTACGGGAGAAGCAGTTGTTTCCGTACCATGTACAGCGTGTGCAGGCACTATCAGCAGCTGATTGGGCTCCAAGGGTACACTTCTGCGAATGGTTCATCCAACAATGTGTCAATCCTCATTTCAGTACAAATGTTCTTTTTACGGATGAGGCTTCATTCCAGCGTGATCAAATTGTAAATTTTCACAATCAACATGTGTGGGCTGACGAGAATCCGCACGCAATTGTGCAATCACGTCATCAACACAGATTTTCTGTGAACGTTTGGGCTGGTATTATTGGTGATGTCTTAATTGGGCCCCATGTTCTTCCACCTATGCTGAATGGAGCACGTTATCATGATTTCATACGGTATACTCTACCTGTGCTGCTAGAACATGTGCCTTTACGACACAACATGTGGTTCATGCACGATGGAACTCCTGCACATTTCAGTCGAGGTGTTCGTACACTTCTCAACAACAGATTCGGTGACCGATGGATTGGTAGAGGCGGACCAATTCCATGGCCTCCACGCTCTCCTGACTTCAAACCTCTTGACTTTCATTAATGGGGGCATTTGAAAGCTCTTGTCTATGCAACCCCGGTACCAAATGTAGAGACTCTTCGTGCTCGTATTGTGGACGGCTGTGATAAAATACGCCATTCTCCAGGACTGCATCAGCGCATCAGGGATTCCATGCGACGGAGGGTGGATTCATGTATCCTCGCTAACGGAGTACATTTTGAACATTTCCTGTAACAAAGTGTTTGAAGTCACGCTGGTAGGTTCTGTTGCTGCGTGTTTCCATTCCATGATTAATGTGATTTGAAGAGAAGTAATAAAATGAGCTCTAACATGGAATGTAAGCGTTTCCGGACACATGTCCACATAACATATTTTCTTTCTTTGTGTGTGAGGAATGTTGCCTGAAAGTTTGGCCGTACCTTTTTGTAACATCCTGTATAATAAAATACTGACATGAACAAGCTTGCTGGCCGCGGTGGTCTCGCGGTTCTAGGAGCGTAGTCCGGAACCGTGCGCCTGCTACGGTCACAGGTTCGAATCCTGCCTCGGCCATGGATGTGTGTGATGTCCTTAGGTTAGTTAGGTTTAAGTAGTTCTAAGTTCTAGGGGACTAATGACCACAGCAGTTCAGTTCCATAGTGCTCAGAGCCATTTGAACCATTTGAGCCATGAACAAGCTTCATTCTCCTGTCTTACAACCACCTCTGTAGCCAAGTGGTTAGTGCTGCTGCCTCTGATTTGGAAGTACCTGTCTTCGATTCCCGGTACCTCCTCACCTTCTTTCTGTGATAGGAAGGTCTGGAACAAGGTCCACTCAGCTTTGTCACGCCCAATAGGAGTTGTTTAAATAAACAAGCAGTGGCACTCATCCACAGGCGCTAGTGGCTGGAGGAACTGGTGACATGTCCCACAATCGTGTGAGATGCAGTCAAATGAAAACGAGACAGATGGAAAAGTAGGTTCATTATTGAGCCATGGGGGGCTCGCTTTCTTGCCGTTCGTAACTTGGGGTCTTGGTAGTGGCATCTCGTTTCCTTCTTGTGTTAATGGCGCCACTGGGTTTGCTAGTGCTGTTTGTCCACAAGTGGCAGCAGCAGCGGTAATCGATAGCCAGTACTGTGGTACTATCTTTGCTGCCACGGCTAGTATTTCCGGGTCGTCGTGTGTGTCAGGCAGTGCTGCTTCGGACAGAGCAGCGAGGAAGTCCGCAGCGCAAGGACATGCTGAGACCGCTGGCGGCGTGCAGGCAGTGTCGAGGGACTGCAGCCGACGACCGAACCCAGGACATTTTAAGTTGAGTGAACTTTATCCAGGAGTGAAACCTACGCTGTTTAAGATCTCGCTGTTGTTTGTGTCTTGCTGCTCCCAGGCTTGGCGAGACTAACTGCAACAAGTGGAGTCTGTCACGTTGGCAGAAGCTGTTAGCCGCCTTCTACTCTTTGATGTAAGTTTGGATTTAGTGTTATTATTGCTGAATTGACCCAGTTCTAAGCAAAGAAGGGAAGGCAGAAAGGTGGAAGGAGTATATAGAAGGTTTATACAAGGGCGATGTACTTGAGGACAATATTATGGAAATGGAAGAGGATGTAGATGAAGACGAAATGGGAGGTAAGATACTGCGTGAAGAGTTTGACAGAGCACTGAAAGACCTGAGTCGAAACAAGGCCCCCGGAGTAGACAACATTCCATTAGAACTACTGACGGCCTTGGGAGAGCCAGTCCTGACAAAACTCTACCAGCTGGTGAGCAAGATGTATGAGACAGGTGAAACACCCTCAGACTTCAAGAAGAACATAATAATTCCAATCCCAAAGAAAGCAGGCGCTGACAGATGTGAAAATTACCGAACTATCAGTTTAATAAGTCACAGCTGCAAAATACTAACGCGAATTCTTTACAGACGAATGGAAAAACTGGTAGATGCGGACCTCGGGGAGGATCAGTTTGGATTCCGTAGAAATGTTGGAACACGTGAGGCAATACTGACCTTACGACTTATCTTAGAAGAAAGATTAAGAAAAGGCAAACCTACATTTCTAGCATTTGTAGACTTAGAGAAAGCTTTTGACAATGTTGACTGGAATACTCTCTTTCCAATTCTAAAGTTGGCAGGGGTAAAATACAGGGAGCGAAAGGCTATTTACAATTTGTACAGAAATCAGATGGCAGTTATTAGAGTCGAGTGGCATGAAAGCGAAGCAGTGGTTGGGAAAGGAGTGAGACAGGGTTGTAGCCTCTCCCCGATGTTATTCAATCTGTATATTGAGCAAGCAGTAAAGGAAACAAAAGAAAAATTTGGAGTAGGTATTAAAATTCATGGAGAAGAAGTAAAAACCTTGAGGTTCGCTGATGACAATGTAATTCTGTCAGAGACAGCAAAGGACTTGGAAGAGCAGTTGAACGGAATGGAAAGTGTCTTGAAAAGAGGATATAAGGTGAACATCAACAAAAGCAAAACGAGGATAATGGAATGTAATCAAATTAAATCGGGTGATGCTGAGGGAATTAGATTAGGAAATGAGACACTTAAAGTAGTAAAGGAGTTTTGCTATTTAGGAAGTAAAATAACTGATGATGGTCGAAGTAGAGAGGATATAAAATGTAGACTGGCAATGGCAAGAAAAGCGTTCCTGAAGAAGAGAAATTTGTTAACATCCAGTATAGATTTAAGTGTCAGGAAGTCGTTTCTGAAAGTATTTGTTTGGAGTGTAGCCATGTATGGAAGTGAAACATGGACGATAACTAGTTTGGACAAGAAGAGAATAGAAGCTTTCGAAATGTGGTGCTACAGAAGAATGCTGAAGATTAGATGGGTAGATCACGTAACTAATGAGGAGGTATTGAATAGGATTGGGGAGAAGAGAAGTTTGTGGCACAACTTGACTAGAAGAAGGGATCGGTTGGTAGGACATGTTTTGAGGCATCAAGGGATCACAAATTTAGCATTGGAGGGCAGCGTGGAGGGTAAAAATCGTAGAGGGAGACCAAGAGATGAATACACTAAGCAGATTCAGAAGGATGTTGGTTGCAGTAGGTACTGGGAGATGAAGAAGCTTGCACAGGATAGAGTAGCATGGAGAGCTGCATCAAACCAGTCTCAGGACTGAAGACAACAACAACAACAACATTGCTGAAGTGCAACCTGCGTTATCTTATTGCCTATTGGCCGATAGCACCCCAGTTACCTGCCCTGGAGTTTAGCGTATTTTGCGCCAGCATACTTTCCTCGTCTTGCCGATGCTGTCCAGCATGGCGTGTAATTTGACAGCTTCCTTGATTGAGGGTATGGATAATTGTTTTCCTTGTGTACCTGGGTTATAGTGGTTCCTTCTACCTTTCGGTGTTTCAAACACTGGATTCTGGAGACGCAGTGCTGTCTGTCACTTCGCTTTCGCCGGAATTATTCCATCGTTGGACTGGTTATCTGGCGTTAGGTGGATTTGCTTAGAAGGTTGATCGGCGGTTAAACCGTCTCTAGTTTGAGTTGCCCTCCTTAGTTGAAAATTTCTCTTGGCTGGCAGTCTCACCGCTTACGCAGCTGTTGTCACCTTCCTCAGGTCGATCCAGGGAGCACTGTCTGAGGATCACTCCGTCGTACCTGGTCAAGTTGTCATAATTGTTTAAAATTTATCCTAATGTTTTAATGTGTAACTGCCTTCCTCACTTGTAATTCAGACCTTCAGCCGTTGTGTATTCTGAAATTGCTTGTGGCCTTCAGCCGACCAATAATTTGCAATTCTTTCTTAATAAGGTCTTCAGCCGTTGCTATAGCTTGTTACAGTTTTGATTATTTAAGAAGAAAATATCTAAGTATTTGTTAAAGTGTAACTGCCTTCCTCAATTGGTAATTCAGGCCTTCAGCCGTTGTGTATTCCAAAATTGCTTGTGGCCTTCAGCCGTTAATTGTTTGTAACATTGCTTGTGGTTCTCAGCCGAGAAATCGTTTTCAATTCTGTCTTGATAAGCCCTTCAGCCGTTACTATAGCTTGTTACAGTTTGCTAAGATTGTTTAAAAAAGAGTTTAGTATTTTTAACGTGTAACTGTCCACTTTATTGGTAATTCAGACCATCAGCCGTGGTGTATTGCTCGTGGCCTTCAGCCGACGAAAAATTATGAACTTTCCTTAATCAGGCCTTCAGCCGTTGATTGTATGTAACATTGCTTGTGGCCTTTTATCTAGCAAATAATTTGCAATTCTTTCTTAATAAGGCCTTCAGCCGTTAATATAACTTGTTACAGTGTCTTGTTTGTTTAAGAAGAAAATATCTTAGTATTTGTTAATGTGTAACTGCTTCCTCATTTGTAATTCAGGCCTTCAGCTGTTGCGTAGTATGAAGTTGCGTGTGGCCATCAGCCGACAAAAATATTTAGTTCCTTCTTAGTAAGGCCTTCAGCCGTCAATGTAGTACAATCTTTTTAAATGATTGTTGAGAGTTATTTTTTTTTAAATAAAGTGTATGTGTTTACTGTAGCCAACGGTAGCTGATTACGGCTCCATCCACAATCGTTGTCTTATCGTGCCTCTCCCTGACTACTACATTACAATTATTTCAAAAGTAATCGCCGTAACTGTTAGTAAATTTGTCCCTCTATAAAGACTTGGCCTAGTCCAAGTTGCTACGTGTCAGGATGGTTGAGAGGACTCGTGACGAAAGGGCAGATTAACACTGGAACGTGCAGTGGTAGTGCTTTTAATATTTTTTTGTGGGATCTAAAATTTGAAAACCTGATTTAGCTTCACTGATCAGGATAGTAAAAACAAGCATATGTTAAGGGAATTTTCATTCACAAAGCAGCCTTATCACATTCACACAGTTCAATACTGTTCTATCCTGATTAAATTGAGCTTAACTTAAATTCCATAAGGCAGTGAAGCAATTTCGAAGTCTCAGTGCGACGAAAATTGTCAGTCGATCTCCTGAAAACATTTGTAATAATTATTAACTTTCGGTGATCATATGGGGTAGACCGGAGATCTGCTGGTAAGACCGTGTTAGCCTATTTATTTGAAGTAACTGGATATCTTGAGCATACAAAACGGCAGGTTCGTCCAGTGTAAATCAGACGTTCCCCACTGATCCCGTGCAACACAGCGTAGTAAGCAGACACTGTCAATAATAATCAGTTAAATAATAAGCGAACACTCTTACTTTAGTTTAGTTCATGTATTAAATTCCTTCTCATACACAATCGCATCCAGATGGCGACTAGCTCAACAATACATACATATACATCCTCTCCGTCTTTCACGGCTAATCGGCAAGATCTCTCATTATTTTCATAAGAGAAAGCAGATAGCAGAGGAGCTATTCCATGGAGTAAATGGACGCTCCAAGGAATAATAGGGCTTGAAAATGCTTTGCATTGATAATCATCGTATATTAAAGTTTAGGAATCGATAAGATAAGAAGAGATATTTCGAGATATGTACTGAGTTATATAATTTATAAAATTTCTGAAAATATCGCGGAGAGACCGCTGCAAGAGACATTACATGCTGACGTGTGTTTGTTGAAGCAGTCTTACACAGCACTCCAGCTGGCCTCAGGGCTGCACTGTGTGGATGCAAACACAGCCTACAGCGGAATGTGCTGATGCTCTGACATTGCTGGCAACACCCGTTGTCCTGGATTGTAGGCGGCTGCTGCGTGTGTGAGCTGACATCCCAAAGATGTTCGGACTCATATGCGGTTCCTCTTCGTCGAAACGTCTTGCTTCAAACTCGTCTAGGGGTTGAACCGCACTTGTCACATTACACGTCCTAAATTAGACACTTGTGACCCTTTGGTTAAATTGTCTGGCTCACGGCAAGTTGGCGAAATACAAAGTTAACATATAATAACAGTAATAATAACACCGGGAACTAAATTATCGACCTATATATGATGTAGGCCACTCAGTTGCGATTTTTTTAGAATAATGTTTATTCAGAAAGCAAACTTATAGCGAAAGTGGTCGTATTTAGAGTTGCTGTTACACTAGAGCGCATATCCATTTGACACAGTTCCATCATTCAGAATCTCACCGCGAATTACAAGTCCAATACTCCACCCGAAAAGTTATGGTCACTGTGTTACGGTGTCAGCAGTTGTATGCATCTCGGCTGTGACTGGTGTCTAAAAACCCCATCCGGCTGGAGTGTTTTGATATAATGTCGAAAATACTGTGCTGCTCTCTACTGCCTGGCTGGGGCTGGAGAAAACGTTAAGAAATTTACATTTCGTCCACTGAACTTGTTTGGGGCACAGCACTACTGCAAGACAAGATAGTGAATGCCTTTCTGAAAAAAAAGTTTGCAGTTGGCTATAGAACAATGAGTGTAGCCATGTGTGTGTGCTGGTTGTTTCAAGTATGCTGCAGAATTTTCCCTGGGAAGCCCTCACAGTTCCTCTATAGAGTTGAAGTGGGCAAATTACGCCCTCAAGGAATTTCTTGGAAAAACACTTACAACGATGGGCTTGGCTCAAGCTTGTTCAGTAGCAAGATACGCTTGCAGTGATGGATCGATTCGAGACGAGCCGCTGCGGTTCGCAGTCACGGTATCTCCATATGCGATTTCTTAAACTTTTGGAGCTCCATAGAGAGACATTAGTGACTGTCAGTTTGTTTGGGACGCCTGGGTACAATCATTGTTTTCTATGCAACCGATACCATTTTTCGTTGAAGGTATTACCCATCTTGTCTCAAAGTGAGGTAAGTGTATTAATAGTTATGGCGATTACTTTTGAAATAATAAACAGTTTATTTACTTTTTTTCCATCTGTCTCGTAATCCGTGAGTGCCATTTACTTTATGATTACTTACTATACACTGACGATAATCAGTTTTACATAAATGACTTGCCGTAAGCGGAATCGTTAAGAGCCACTAGTATTTCAGGACTCGTTGTATAACGTGAAGGCATACTAGTGCCCAGCAAGTGGAAATTTTTCGTACCTTCTTAGTTGGTGGATTAGTTTGCTTTTCAGCAAGTATCAGGACAGGATTTTTTTTTAAAGGATTGGAGAATACAATGTTTTCGAGGTGCTAGTGTGGTCACCTATGTAGTAACAATTGTAGCGTAACACGCTATGCAGCATATAAATATATATTCGGAAAGGGAATTAAGGTTCAGGCAGCAGAAATACAAACATTGAGGTTGGGCAACTACATTTTAATCTGGCAGAAATGGCAAAGGATTTGGAAGAGCAACTGAACGAAATGGATATTGTCTAGAAAAGTGTTTGAACATGAATATCAGCAAAAGTAAAACACTGGTAATGGAATGTAAATAAATCAGATTATGCGATTCTGAAGGAATTACTTAATGACAAAAGACACTAAGAGTAGTAAGTAAGTTTTGCTATCTGGGCAGCAAAATAACTGTAGATGATCCACTTAAAGAGGATACGAAACGTAGAACTGATAGTAACAGAAATAGTATTTGTGTAAAAGAGGAATTTGTTGACATCGGATTTTAATTTAATGTTAGCAAGTCTTTTCTGGAGGTATTTGTCGTCAGTATAGTTTGTGTGTACGTGAATCGTGGATGAAATAAATTGCAGACAAAATGAGTACAGAAGCTTTTGAAATGTGTTGCTACAGAATAATGCTGAAGTTTACATGGGTAGCTTCTGTAAATAATGAAGACGCGATGAAACGAATAAGAGGGGAGGGGTGGGGGCAAAGAAATTTGTGCCACGACCTGAATTAAGAAAGGGACGGTTGACGGTAGACACCTTGAAGCATTAAGGAATCGTCAGTTTGCTAGTGCGTGGGAGTAAAAATTAATGAGGATCAAGGATTTGCTGCAGTAAACCGAACTCTTTTCCAGGCCGTGAAGTCCTAAAGGCCTAAGGGATGTCGACCGGCCGCCGTGTCATTCCTTGCCTTGCCGTATCATGCGGATGCATTATGGAGGGGCATGTGGTCAACACACCGTTCTCCCGGCTGGTTTGCAGACTTTCCAGGCCGTGCAGTCGCTTCTAATCGATCAAGTAGCTACTCAGTTGTCATCACGAGGCTCAGTGCCGTCCGTGCTAGTCCTCCAGCCCAGGAAAAATAGTGGCTGTATGGGAATTGAAACCGGGTCATCCGCATAGGCCGGCCGGTGTGGCCGTGCGGTTCTAGGCGCTTCAGTCTGGAACTGCGCGACCGCTGCGGTCACAGTTTCCAATCCTGCCTCGGGCATGGATGTGCGTGATGTCCTTAGGTTAGTTAGGTTTAAGTAGTTCTAAGTTCTAGGGGACTGATGACCTCAGCTGTTAAGTCCCATACTCCCCAGAGAGCTCAGACCCATTTTTTTTTTTTTTTTTGTACTTTTGCGAGCTCGCGGGGACGCAACACTGTAGTAGGTAGGTGTAGCAGTTTCTTTGGCTCTTCAGTGTAAAGAGAACGAGAAATACTACTTGTGAAGGTGAGAGTTACCGCAGATCAAGTAAATTTTTCTACTATTTTTGGCAACGATGTTGCATACTCCATCGTAGCCAGTTTTTGAGAGAGATAGTGGCTGGCGCATCACCCCAAAATACTCCTTACGTCTGCACAGAGAGTGCCACACATCTGCCCCGCGGCGTACCGAACACTCTAGTGAGATTGATAGCGAATCGAGCGGAGATACCTGAGGCCCGACCATCGTGCCGAGTCTGAGCAGCTGCCACACGGCGGCCGCCGTGGTCCAGGCGGCGGCTGCGAGCAGCGCGTAGTGCAGCGCCACGCCCAGCCAGCGGCACGCGTCTGGGTCCTGAGGACGCCACAGCCACGACGGCCGAAACGCGTCGACGGCGGCCAGCGCCAGCAGCAGATCCCGCGCCGCCACCGCGGTGCCCAGCTGTAGCAGCATGCGCGTCCTGCCGCAGAATGTAGAGCTGAGTAAGATTCAAGAATAAGAAGCGTAACTGCGAAACGCGATATTGGAAAGATAGGCGTTGAGTTAGCTACGTGAAAGATTATCAAGATTTACTCGTTAACTGCAATTGTGCTATTTATGCCTGCAAATTGCCATTAAAATTTCAACACCAAGAAGGATAAAAAACAACGAACTTATCTGATGTGTGCGTGCATTATGGTAATAAGAGTATATGATTACATCTGCAGGTTATTTGGGGTTGATTTGGGGAGCTGCCAAGGGCCTGCCACAGTGGTAAGACTGTTTCTCATCAGATCACCCAAGTTAAGCGCTGTCGGACTTTGTTAGCACTTTGGATGTGTGTCCGTCCGGGTCAGCCAAGCATTGTTGGCAAGTGAGATTCACTGATGCCAGTTGAGGAGATACTTGGTTGAGAGGTTGCGGCTCCCGTTACGAAAGTTAACAGTAGCAGTGGTCTTACGTTATCGTGTTGATTAAGTCGCAGCAATTTCGAAGATATGGCACAGCCACCGGCATTAACACGTCAGAAACGTGACGTTTGCCTTCCAGATTGCGGGCTATGCTAGCCACAGTTGTTCGTGTTACGTACCCAGTGGCACTCTATCCCACCGTGCCAGACGGCCAGTCCATATGACAATTACGACAACGAATAAACGGGGCTTGTGTGGTGCTGCTTGGGGTTTCGGATGGTCGTTCAAGACCAATTCGATATTGGCATGACAGTCGTAGGATCCCATCCAATGCTAGCAGCAATATTGCGAAACGACGAACTGCGAGTTCAATAGGCCAAAAGCCAGCCGCTGTCGAATTTAGACACGTGCTGGTACTGGGTGTTTATCATAAAAGTGCAGCTACTCATGAGGTCCAGTGTGGGCTGTAATTAACGAAAGGCATCCATGCGACGCTGCAAAAACAGATATGGGTAGATATCGGTTTTCAAGTGGGGATATAATGCGTCTACGACCTTGTCCAACTCGCCTTGTGTACTGATCTGTATCTCTGTAGCGTCTCAACAATCGATGGATGACACATGAAGAGCCTTGGCATCTGCAGCAACACGATCGGAAGTCCATCCTTTTTTAATCAAACAGATCGCCCTTGCAAGTTACCCTGCATTAAGCTGTGGGATTAGCTATGTGTGGTTGAAAATGACATCAAAAAATGACAACTGTAACCTGCGTACCTCACTAGAAAACACTGGGGCACAGGTACTCACTTCTTTCTGAGTGGTCACCTGATACTGCAATGCATAACACAGCCATTAGGTGACGAATGATTTTAAACGTTGCCTACATTAAAAGAAAAGATCTGAAGCTGTACAATAAGACCACAGTTACTGCCCGTATCAAAATAGATTTCACATACCAGACGTTAGTACACGTGTTCCCTTAGTTCTTTCACATTCCGAGATCCTGGGAAAATGAGTCCGGGTTAAGTCACGCCTTGCTAACGTAGATTTTCCCCAAAGTCACAGTTGATGGACATTTTGGGTGTAACAACTTATATTTATTTTAAAGACAATGCGGGAAAAGGAATTATATTAAAATATATTTTAACACGCTGCCCTCTCCAATTTCTAGAAACCCACCGATGTGCATTCTTAAGCTCTTTGATCGAGAAACTTTCTTCCTCTCCTTGAAGGCCAGCCATTATCAGCGACTAGTTTTGGTTAATTAACCATAGCAGACTGACGCTTCTTTTGATAATTTCTGTAGCCATTTTGTGCAAGCGTAATACGGCTTTGAACGTATGTAGCACATGAAAGTAGCATACATGGGAGCATGTTGGTAATTGACAATAAACAGTGATCTATGTAGAGTAAAGAAAAAGTGAATGAAGATTTCTCTTGTTCATCATTGAATAGTCACTAATCATCCCTTAAAATTCCCATATTCGCAGAACAAGCTGCCGAACAGGGACGAACTCGTGGAGAAACCAGATTGTTCTCGCACCTCGCAATTTCAACAGCCACAGTGATAATGGTAATGTCAAAGGGACTTCGGGGGAATTTAACATAATAGTTCACAGATTTTATATTTAACGAAATATGAGACGGGCTATAAGTGCTTTGCTCTGATCTGAATAGGTTGTCCCGTTTAAAGACGTTGATGCCCAAAATCGTCATCCCATTCCTCTGAATTACCACTTTATTACAATACACTACATCTACATCATATAAATCTGCAAAATTACTCTGCAATTCATAATTAAATGCCTGGCAGAGGGTTCATCGAACCACCTTCAAGCTATTTCTCCAACGTTCCACTCTCGGACAGCGCGCGGAAAAAACGAACACTTAAGTACTTCTGCGCGAGCTCTAATTTCTCTGATTTTATTATGATGATCATACCTCCCTATGTAGATGGGAGGCAACAAAATATTTTCATACTCTGAGGAGAAAGTTGGTGATTCAAATTTCACGTGAAGAATCCGCTGCAACGAAAAATGCCTTTGTTTTAATGATTGCCGCCCCAAGTCAAGTATAATATCTGTTTTGCTCTCTCCCCTATTTCCTGATAGAACAAAACGAGCGGCTCTTCTTTGAACTTTTTTCTATGTCCTCCGTCGATCCTGTCTGATGCGGATCTCGCACCGCACAACAATACTCCAGGAGAGGGCGGCAACCGTGGTGCAGGCAGCCTCTTTAGCATACCTGTGACACTTTCTCAGTGTCCTGCCAATCAATCGTAGTGTTTGGTTTGCTTTATCCACACCATTAACTATGTGATCCTCCCAACTTAAGTTATGCGTAACTGTAATCCCTAAGTATTTAGTTGAATGTGCAACCTTTAGATTTGTGTGATTTAGTACTCATGTGGATGTGGATGACTTCACACTTTTCATGATTTACAGTCAATTGCCTCTTTTTACACCATACAGACATCTTGCTAAATAATTTTGAAATTCATTTGGATCATCTGATGACATTACATGACGGTAAATGACAGCGTCATCTGCAATCAATGTAAGTGGACTGCCCGAATTGTCTCCTATATCGTTTATGTAGATCAAAGAGTAACACAGGGCCTGTGACACTTCCTTGGGGAACACCAGATATTTCTTTTTCACTCGATGACTTACTGTCAGTTACTTCCAACAGTGACCTTTCTGACAGGAAATCATGAATCCAGCACCACAACTGAGACAATAGTCCATAGGCACGCAATTTGATAAGAAGTCGCTTGTGAGGTACGGAGTCAGAAGCCGTTTGGATATAAAATCAGTTTGACATCCCTTGACACTAGCACTCATTACTTCACAATAACGAAGAACTAGTTATGTTTCTCAAAACGATATTTTCTGAATCCGTGTTGGCTGTTTCTCAATAAATCGTAAGCTCGAACACAGTATCGTAATGTTCGAGCACTGTATAAGTTCCAAAATCTTACTGCAAGTCGACGTTAGTGATATTGGTCTGTATTATAGCAGAATACTCCTGTTTCCTTTTGATATGAATTGTGCAGATTTACAGTCTGAAGGTACGGATCTTTCAACGAACCATTTGTTGTATACGACTGCTAAATATGGAGTTGTCATATCAGCATACCCTGAGGGGAATCTGGCTGGTATACAATCAGAACTGGAAATCCTTCCATTTATTAAAGGATTTAAGGCGCCTCGCTATAGCGAGGATATCTACTTCTAAATTACTATTGTTAGCAGCTGTTGTTGGGTCTAATGATGGAGTATTTAGTTCATCTTCTTTGTTGAAGGAATTTCAGAAAACCGTATTTAGTAACTCTGCTACAGTGGCGCTGTCATCAGTAACAACACTACAATTACCGTACAGCAAAGGTACTGATTGTGTCTTTTCGCTGGTGTACTTTATATACGACCAAAATCGCTTTGTATTTTCTACCAGATTTCGGGAGATTTTCGATATGAGAAACTGTTAAAAGCATCTGGCATTGAAGTTCGTGCTACTTTTCAAGTTTCTGTAAAACTTCGCCAGTCTTGAGGGTTTTGCTTTCCTTTAAATTTGACACATTTTTACATTGTTTTTGCAACAGTGTTCTGACTTGTTTAGTGTATCACGAGGGACAAGTAACATCTCCTGTTAATTTATTTCTTATATGGCTTTCAGTACTATTCCTTTGAATTTAAATGCTGGCCATTAAAACTGCGACACGAGGAAGAACAGTAATTAACGAAATATACTTATTGTGCATATAAAATACAGTAGGAAAAATACATGATTAAATTTTCAATGACTTCGTAAAATAAGGGTGCGAAAGTTAGTACACAGAGCTGCCTCCTCGAGCAGTAACGACAGTTACAGCCCGCCTGGGTTTGGATGACGGATACAGATATATCACTGCATGCTGCTCCAGTTATGTGCCAACCATCATGAAATGTAGCAGCTAGTGAGTGGTTGTGTGCCAGTCTCTGGTCAGTCTATGAGCAGGAGTTTCTAAAGCGGTAGGATGTCAGGACAGGCAATGGCCTTGCCGCAGTGGATACACCGGTTCCCGTGAGATCACCGAAGTTAAGCACTGTCGGGCGTGGTTGGCACTTGGATGGGTGACCATCGAGCCACCATGCGCTGTTGGCATTTTTCGGGGTGCACTCAGCCTCGTGATGCCAAGTGAGGAGCTACTCGACCGAACGGTAGCGCCTCTGGTCGAAGAAAACCATCATAACGACCGGGAGAGCGGTGCGCTGACCACATGCCTCTCCTATCGGCATCCTCAGCTGCGGATGACACGGTGGTCGGATGGTCCCGATGGGCCACTTGTGGCCTGAAGACGGAGTGCTGCTGCATGTCAGGACAGCAGAAGTGCAACGTGGCAGGCCTTCTGGCCTGTTCATACACTTGTTATGGGCCATCAAACCAGCCTATACTGCATTTCTAAAATCTAAATTTGCTTACATGTAAATTAACGTCTTTTTGTTACTATATCACACTGTCGTGCAAAGTAGGTAATCGGATGCTATGAAGCGGCATTTACATGACCGGGAGTAGGATGCATTCGTTTTGTTATTCTGCCCATTTCACGCAGGAGATGAATGGGGACTTTTAGGCTGTGTGGAGGCCAGCCGCTCACAATGGCAGCAGTGGGGAGATATGTGGTTACTGGGAATCGTAGATGGAGTCTCGGCCCCAGGATGGTGGCTTTCTCTTTCACGTCGGGTCTCAGGAGCGAGAGCTAGAGAAGCTATGTTTACCGTGGTTGGGGCAGTTTTCTCGAGAGTTTCGGGCAGGAACGAGCCAGCTCAGCGCCCCAGTTCCTCCTTTCGGAGGAAAGGTAGCCGAACTCCTTGGATAGCCGACAGAACGGCTCCAAATGTAACATCCCAACTATCACGTTCAATTGGCGCCCTTCACCATGAAGATTTCCGCTCAAAGTCCTGGAGAGGGTATGATAGGCTGCTCAACTGTTATTTCAGCACATGTCTGTAATCACCGCCGGTAATTTAAGGGAAGGAGTAGTAGTGGCACCTTGGTTGATGGAGTACAGTAATGGGAGTTTAGACTAATTGGTTGTAAGGCCTTAACTGGCGAAAGCCTTGATTATCAGTGTCGAGTGGTGAAGTTTTAGGCGCTTCAGTCTGTAACCACGCGACCGCTACAGTCGCAGATTCGAATCCTGCCTCGGGCATGGATGTGTGTATTGTCCTTACGTTAGTTAGGTTTAAGTAGTTCTAAGTTCTAGGTGACTGATGACCTCAGATTGTAAGGTGTCAGGCAAATCCAACACCTTCCATGAAAACCCTGACATGATAAGCAAAATCCAGTAGTATGTCACATAGCTCCGAATAAATCGTGATTTTAAATTAACCAAAGTAATACGAGTAACGAGTGAGCAAATGGAACACCACAGACTAACACAAGAATGCCTAAATGCATGTCATACCTTCCCACCGTGAGACAGACGCAGTTCCGAGGGGAGAAACGAGAAGGCGAGAGCAGAACCGTGTTAAGTTAGAAGGCCCTACGATAAGGGACGGACACCCACGTCGTCAGCTAACCGTTAGGACCACCCCCAGCCCATGTTAAAAGCTAGAGCTTTAGCGTGAGACTTTTTCGCGTCTCTTTTACGTCAGGACCACCCATCAGCCCATATTAAAAGCTAGAGCCCTCCATAAAAACAGTATAGATCTTACGATAACTCAAAAAGGGCCACCCCAGCCACATGTTTTGGCGTGAGACTTTTTCACGTCTCTCTCACGTCAGGACCACCCCTCAGCCCATGTTAAAAGATAGAGCCCTCCAGAAGAACAGCATAGATCTTATGATAACAATAAAAGGACCACACCAGCTGCAGGTTTTAGCGTGAGACTTTTTCGCGTCTCTGTTATGTTGCAAACTTTAAGAACATTGTCCCACCACGAAAAGTATAACGTTTCTCATTGGATAGAATTTTTGTAGGCGGAGCTTAAGGTTAACATTGAGACCCTGATTGGTCAGATGAAAAGACAGCCAGATAGTTTTTTTAAACCAACTTCGGTAAATTGTAGTAAGGAGAAGTTAGGAGGAGAGTTGCTTCCGAGACGGCGAGGTGAGCGGAGCTGTGCTGACCGCTGACCCCTGACGAACACCGACAAGGTAATGAACGCACGCGATGCCGCATAACAGCGCATAAAGCTTCACTCAGAACTGCAGAAGTCTCATCTGTTACAACCCCTTTTTGCGTAATACTAGTGTCGATCGTCAATTAAAGCTCATGGTGTTTACATTTGCACTTGCAGTAAAAATCTGAAACGCGATAATTTTTCTGTTACATAGTTATTGAAAAGCCACATCAGCCACTGTAATTTACGACAAGTTAGATAAGTAATTAAAGATAATTGATGATCACTGTAGACCATTTTGATAGTTTTCTCTTTTGTGAAACTTAATTTAAACCTAGATTATAGGTGTGATATGGCATAGGTCATCCTTCGATCCATTGTAGAACTTGGAAACTCATTCAGGGAATATTGGTTCACATTTTTGTTGAACGCAGTTGGTTTTTACCATCCTGTATTAAAACATCTCCTTTTATCAATAGTGCAATTTATAAACAATGTTTTGTGAGCAGAATAAAATTTCCAGTGGTAAACTTAACTGCTTTTTCGATGTTATTTTACCAGCTAACTAAAGTAGGGAAGCCTTCAACCCTTTCCACTAAATTTAGTTAGTATTAAGATTCTTTTACAGGGAGTGCAGTGGGGCTGACGCTGAGATCATTTAGTATTTGGTTATATCATCGCTAGTCTCACTGAACTCTTCTGAATTCTACTTGTCATGTGTGGTCTAGCGTATCCTTACCAGCAGCAGGTCCCAGGTTCAAACTAGTCAATTGCCTAAAAAACACGCTCAGAGCGTCGTTGCGCGAAAGTGGTAGGGAGACATGATATAGAACAAACAGACACCACGGAGATTGTTAGAGGATGTTGAGTCCCATAGTGCTCAGAGCCATTTGAACCTTTTTTTTTTTTGTGAAGTTCTAGCTCAGGAGAGTGGTCGCTCACAGGGCAAGGGGCGGAAGATAATTTTGAAGGGGGTTGCAGCAGTCGGTCACATACCTTGCCGCCCTTGCTGCAAAGTAATTTCATTTGCAGTTTCACCTGTCCGCTCACCTGGACGAACACATAGAGCCTATTCCCAAGCAGCGGCCTGCCACGAGAAGGAGAAGTCATCAGCATAGTAACTTGAGCCATATTGTCGACAATATACGCACCTTCGTCCTATAGATTTTCAGTTGATTTTTCGGCCCCCCAAAATTCTAACTGACGTTTTCGGTGCTGACATCTGTAGAACCACTTTGCCTCCTTAGGTGATAACGTGGTACTGTATCTAGTTACTTACTTGTTCATCGATATTATATAGTTCACCTGTTCTCTTTGTTCGAATCCTGCCTCGGGCGTGGATCTGTGTGGTGTCCTTGAGTTAGTTAGGTTTAATTGGTTCTAAGTTCTAGGTGACTGATGACCTCAAAAGTTAAGTCGCATAGTGCTCAGAGCCTTTTGAACCATTTTGTTCTCTTTGTGCCCTCTTCTCATAATAGAGAAGCACACTACAATCCTGGCAGCGTCGTTTGTACTAGGTTCTTGCCAATACCTCTATCAAATGAGGACTATTTACATGTTTGGTTTATGTAAATGTATATGATTGTTCGTTGTACAAATAAATGACCAATTTGTCCAACCACAGAAAATAAACGTAATTGCAAATATTTAGGATAGCATTTATCTATTAAACCCTCACATACACCAGACTCCTTTCCCATCATCACCTTTGGATGGGAACTTTGATCAATTAATTTAATGAATAAATTATATGAGAGGCTAACTCCCCATGTAGGATTTATATCAGGGCCACTATAAGATTGCGTTACATACTTTGCGTAGGTTCAATATAAACTCACTTTGGTGTGATTTGCATAACATTGTTGATTCTTCCCCATAACTTGTATATCAGTTAAGGGTCACACGATAGCAGACATGCTGCTAATTTCCACAGGAACCATGCAGTCTTGCGTTACCTTGTTGAAAGACTTCGAGTATAACTCACAGCTATTGGCTTTCATATGTCAGAAATGTAATACCTGTTGTTCAAACAGCTGTCTATGCGACACAGAAGTATGTGCACGTGTTGCGCACTTGTACCATTTTACCAAGCGAAGTCGCGCAGTGATTAACACAATGGATTTGCATTCGTGAGGACGACAGTTCATGTCCCCGTCACGCCAAACAGATCCACGTTTTGCGTAATTTCTCTAAATCGGTCAAGAAAAATGCCGAGATGGTTCACTTTTAACGGGCGTGGCCGATTTCCTTTCATGTTCTAAAGGTAGTACTGTCTTGTGCTTCATCTTTAATGACCCCATTATTGAAGGGACGTTAAACACTAATCTCACTTCGTTCCTTCCTTATCGTCATGCAGGGTGCTGAGCCGTATGACATGATGAATGCGATCTGGCAACATTTGTATCCCTTGTGCGGTCAACACATGGATTCATCCATCGTACTAACAATTTCGCTGTTGCCGGCATTTATAGATGTCCTGCTGCGCCGTTAACCATGTGCTGTTGGACTTTAATATGCCAGCCGCTTGGGTTTTCCTACAGTGTTGTGGACGTCTGAAAGCGTCCTGATCCGCCGATCTCTCATTGCTGCGGACGAGTTACGCCCCTGTCTCGGTGAGTGAGAAAGTTACGAGTATTTATCATGCAATATATGTGCTTAATTGAGTGCTATAAATTGCAAGAGACCTCGTTTCGATACCTTGCATCGTTGATGTGATGTGATGATTGTTATGACCACATGATTAGCTATGCGCTACCGTCCTTTGGATATAAAACCCAGTAACTTTGGAATGAAATAAGCTACGGTTATGCTCTCAATTTTAAATAAAATTTCGATATTTACATTTTACTGACTGGATCTAAAATGAACCGTGCATAACGTTTACGCATTGCATTTTTACCTCTGCAAAACCTTTAAAATATCACGCAATGATTTATTTAATTTGATGGATGTACTGTTTCTCTTGGGTGGACTGGGGTTAAAGAAATGTAAACTAAATATTACGATAAATTTTATAAATAATAGACAAGTACGCCAAGGAAGAAGAGATAGAACTACAATGGACATGTTATTCCAAGGACTCTTGCGCTTCTATGCATAAACTATCTTTCTTTTGTCTTTCTCTGATCTTATCTGCTTGTATTCGGACCTAAGAGGACGTTCTTGTTTAAAGCTCATCATGCTGTACCAGCTGATAATGTAGGTTGTACTTAAAACACGAAAAATATAATGGTTATTTTGTCGAAAGAATTTGTGTATGTGTTCAATCTATTGTGAGCCTATACCTGTATTGCCTTAAGTAGATATGGGCCTTAACAAAGAATTTTCATTGTTAGGCGCCATCTTAGAAAAATCTTTAACATTTTTCTTTTAGCTCATCTACGAGACGTGCCGTCGGTTAGGACAATTAACTTTATTTCACATCCCACGAGACCGGAGGCAGCTACTAATAATTTAACAATTTTATTTACAGATTTTCTTTATATAACGAGATAACATCCCAGGCAGAAAAGGTCTGGTCACAGGATTCCAGGCCCACTATAGGATCTCATTTGTAGATGCTACTCTTGTTATCTTATATTGGAGAACCAAGGCGAAACCACGATAAGTTACGTATTACAATAGTGTTCATCGAACAAAAAATGCCAAATGTGTGTGAAATCTTACGTGACTTAACTGCTAAGGTCATCAGTCCCTAAGCCTACACACTAATGAACCTACATTATCCTAAGGACAAACACACACACCCACGCCCGAGGGAGGACTCGAACCTCCGCCGGGACCAGCCGCAAAGACCACGACTGCAGCGCCTAAGACCGCTCGGCTAATCCCGCTCGGCGTTCATCGAACAGACTTGGCAAATATTCTCTGGTGCAATAAGCACACGACTTCTCACGAACCTGGAATAATAACCGTAGTGCTGGGAAATAAGCAAAGGACAATTAATTATCGACGAGTACGTAACTACCCTGAGAACTGAGCTAGTTACTGAGTGTTGATACACGTCGGGCCAAATGAAACAACGCATTACACTGTTATTAATATTCCTACATTAGCTATTTCACTTTTATGCTGAGCCATTGTATTAATGTGTGTTTCTTTTTTATATGAGTCACGGCTCAGATTTTATTTTATTACATTGTACCAATAGTCACAAAATAATAAAAACATTCTTTTATTACATTACACTTGGCGCTACATGGTGCACAGAGAGAAGAAATTCAGTCCTTTATCATGTGAAGATATCAGACTACGATGTCCAAAAATATTTTTTTTTCAGTTAATAGTTCTCTTAAAAACGGATGATAAGTATTTCATAACGTCAGGAAAGTCCGCATGCACAGAATTGGACGCGTCGCGGCCGACTGTGGTCGCATATAAAGCCCGATAACTTGAGAACGAAATGATGTACCGTTCTGCTCTGGATGTTAAGTAAAATTTCAATATCTTGTCTATATTTCATTCTTTGCAATGTATGAGCTAAACTCACCCATACGCAAAGTTTATGCAATTCGGTTTTACCTCTGCAAAGTCATTAAATTTCATGCAATGTTTTATTTAATATGATGCAGCGCAGTAAATATAACGGATAACGAGAAGAAATTAGTTCTTTATCAAGGAAGATATCAGACGGTAATGTCGAGTCTTGTTCCACAAGGAATCAAGGGTGGAGATGATGCTATGGGTGGCTGATATCCTCTTCCTACAGCACATATGCACACGTGGATTAATATGGTTCCTGAAACTTACTGGCAGATTAAAACTGTGTGCCGGAGCGAGACTCGAACTCGGGATCTTTGCCTTTCGCGGGCAGGTGCTCAACCAACTGAGCTACCCAAGCACGACTCACAGCTTTACTTCTGCCAGTACCTCGTCTCCTACCTTCCAAACTATGCAGAAGCTCTCCTGCGAACCTTGCAGAACTAGCACTTCTGAAAGAAAGGATATTGCGAAGACATGGCTTATCCACAGCCTGGGGGATGTTTCTAGAATGAAATTTTCACTCTACAGCGGAGTGTGCGCTGATATGAAACTTCCTGGCAGATTAAAACTGTGTGCCGGACCTAGACTCATTTTTGCAACAACGCTCTCTACCCTTAGCAGTAGTTACGTAACGTATAAGAAAGAGGTTAGGACCTCTTCGCTCTTTTCTATGAAGCCTGTCGTTACCCACACTTTGGATTTGGTATTTCGTTTTGATACTGATTGGATTATTTGGACTGGCTTCAACGAATTGAGCTTCTATGGTTGCTGGTTGAAAAAAATCAAATGGCTCTGAGCACTATGAGACTTAACATCCGTGGTCATCAGTCCCCTAGAACTTCGAACTACTTAAACCTAACTAACCTAAGGACATCCCACACAACCATGGCCGAGGCAGGATTCGAACCTGCGACCGTAGCGGTCACACGGTTCCAGACTGAAGCGCCTAGAACCGCACGGCCACAACGGTCGGCATGGTTATTGGTTTCGATTTCGCTCTTAGACAGAGTGGTATTTTCATTCCCACTCGACAGCTGTTCGTGAATTACACTTGTGACTGGTCACACTGAAACTGTTCTCGTAACGTTCTTGTTTGTGATTTATACTGGAGTATATCAAAGTATATTAAAGAAAAAATTGAAGCACTTACGTTCGTCGTCTTCTTCATTTCATTCCAAAAAAGTAATATTTTTCTTTGCCTAACAGTCGTGGCAACGTTCATTTCTCTCTATAGTAACTCTTCTTTTTCCGTATCATTTCTTTAGTACCTAATCTAATCTTAATTTACCTTTCCTGCATAACTTATATTCTACGAGGGCGTGCTGAAAAGTGCCTCCGAATTTTTTGTGTGAAAATTCTTTTAGCTTTTTAAATAAAACAAACGTTGCTAACGTTCATGCCTACATTTTTATTTCTCAACATAGCCACCCTGTCGTCGAAAACATTGCTCTCAAACAGAGACCAGTTATTTGGCACCTACACTGTAGAATGTCTGACTTTGTTGACGGATCAACAACCGCACCTCTACTTGCACCGCTTCACCACTATCAAAGTGAAGTCCTCAAAGGTGCTCTTTAAATCTTGGGAACAGATCAAAATCGGAGTGGGGCAAAGTCGGGGCAGTATGGAGATCGAATTTTCAATGAAATGAATACTCCTGGCTGTATACAGGCGTTGATATAAGTCAACGGGGACAGCTGAAAATGTGTGCCCCAACCGGGAGTCGAACCTGGGATCCCCTGCTTACATGGCAGACGCTCTATCCATCTGAGCCACCGAGGACACAGAGGATGGCGCTACTGCAGGGATTTATCTCTGGCACGCCTCCCGCGAACCCCACATTCTCAACGTATTGTCCCGCACTACATTCGTAGTGCCCCGCCCATTATACTCATTACTCGCGGCTTTACTGTCGATTCCCGTACGAGTCCTGGCACTGTTTGTGCATCCGCAGAGAAGAAGAAGATGGTGAAATGGCCGGTGAGCATTAACTATCAATGCCCGTATGCAGCCAGGGGTATTCATTTCATTGCGATTTCATTCTAACAACCCGCATGGTCACCGATGGTATCTGTGCTTTCGGACATGTCCGAAATAACGGATACCATCTTCATATACATATATAATATGGACACAGATCAACGACAGTGAAATGAAGGCGTCGGATTGTTGGAGATGTCGGAGCGCACGTGTGTGCTCTGATACTGTCATCCTGAGGAAGAACGTGATCCATATGTGGACGAACTATTGGAATTCGACGATCGACTATACAGCATGCTGTTTCTCGCACACAGACATAATTACGTTTCACACCGTCATCTCAAAGAGTTTTCAGATAAAAATTCGGAGTCCTTACTTTTCAGCACGCCCTCGTACCATTCCCCTTGTTCCTCTGTATCCTCGCCACCTCCTCCATCACTTCCCTCACGTCAATTGCTGAAACAAGCCATAGCCTATTGAACTGTAAATTATTACTGTTCTTTCACTCTTTACAACTGTAACCACTACTTCATTGAGAGCAATTATTACTGTTTTAATTTTTCGTATCGTTATTGGATCTAAACTGTACTATATTACTCTTCACTGATAAGTCAGTTTAATGGGTTCCTGCAAAATGTTCAGTCAACAGCTTCAGGAAGCTTATGCCACCGCAGAATAGGTCGTTCGTGGAGTTCATACAAGTCGACGTTTCAATTACAGGGTGACAATTATTGAACTATATGAAATAAAATCGTCATAACTTCTGAACGGTTTCCTTTAGGGAAGTCACACTGCAGCGTTCTCTGCGGGGCATGATGAAAATTAGTATGGTTTGGTTTAGAGAAGCCGGCCGCGGTGGTCTAGCGGTTCTAGGCGCGCAGTCCGGAATCGCGTGACTGCTACGGTCGCAGGTTCGAATCCTGCCTCGGGCATGGATGTGTGTGATGTCCTTAGGTTAGTTAGGTTTAAGTAGTTCTAAGTTCTAGGGGACTGATTACCATAGATGTTAAGTCCCATAGTGCTCAGAGCCATTTGAACCATTTTTTTGGTTTAGAGACGAAGTCCACTGTCATTTGGATGGGTTCATCAATACGCAAAATTTGCATATTTCGTGGACTGAGAATTTGCATTCTGAGATCGAGAAGTCTCTTCAACCTGACTGTGTGGTGTGCAATGTCAAGTCAAGGAATAATCGGTGCGACATTCTTTTATGGCGCGGTACGTGAACGTTTTGGAACATAATTTCGTCCCTATTATCCAGAGCGACTCTAATTTCGACAAGATGTGGTTCATGCAAGACGGAGCTCGACCCCATCGAAGCAAGAGAGTGTTTGATGTCCTGGAGTAGCACTTTGCGGACCGCGTTCTGGCTCTGGGCTACCCAGAGGCCACTGGTACAGGCCTCGATTGGCCACCATACTCTCCGGATATGAACACATGCGACTCCGTTTTGTGGGGCTGTATTAAAGACAAGGTGTACAGCAATAACCTCAAAACCATTGCTGAGCTGAAAACAGCCATTCAGCAGGTCATCGATAGCGTCGAGCGCGCGGGATTAGCCGAGTGGTCTTAGGCGCTGCAGTCATGGACTGTGCGACTGGTCCCGGCGGAGGTTCGAGTCCTCCTTCGGGCATGGGTGTGTGTGTGTTTGTCCTTAGGATAATTTAGGTTAAGTAGTGTGTAAGCTTAGGGACTGATGACCTTAGCAGTTAAGTCCCATAAGATTTCACACACATTTGAACATTTTTTGATAACGTCGATGTTCCGACGTTTCAGCGGGTCATACAGAATTTCGCTGTTCGTCGCCAGTGATGGCAAGCACATCGAAAATGTTGTAAGAGGTCCATAATTAGAGAACTTGTTGCTAGCGCACTCGAGCTGATGTAATTTCGATGTACTGCTCACGCGCTGCCTGCGATATGTAATCTAGAAGAGAATCTGAGACCAAAGAGCAGTATTGACTGCAGTAAGAACTGTGTGTCAGTAGCAGTATGTTGTTGCTAGCGAGCAGTCGTGTCTGGTGTATCGTGTTGGCTGTGCCGGTCGTGTGCAGCGATGGCAGAGCCTGAGCGTTGTAGGATAAGGTAAAAGCAGCCTCGCGCATATGTAGTATTGTTACATCAAGTCACATGTAAATGTTTAAAAAAAATCTGTTAATAATAATCTTTCTCATAAAAAGTAACTTTTGACATTAATCTCAATTTAAACAATTCAATAATTTCTCCAATCCTTGGCCATCCCGGTTATTGAAAAGAAAAATCAGTTCTTCCCTTTTATATAAGACAAATCTATCGGCCAGCATTGCACTTAGCTGCGCCAGGAAAAATTTCTTATAGGAGCAGATATATACGCGTCATCCGGCGACCTAATTAAGGTAAGATTTTTCAGCTTATTCAGAATGATGTATCAGGGCCATGACGCAGCATTGCTGACGTCCAAAATTTACCAGGTTAACTTGACTGTCAATTATTGAAAGGTTATAGGTTTGTCACATTGTATTATATTTTCACTGTTGGGTAGTTACGCTAAATGAGAGTATTATTCATATATTTTATTTTGTGGCCAGTTTACAGTGTCATAACCTAAATCCGAGTATATTAAGGATACATTCGTTCCTCTAGATTTTTATGTTCTGATGGTGGACTCTTGCATTATCTTGCTGGTATATGTCATTCTATGCACTGATCACGAATGGTATGACGGGAGTGTTTAACATACTTGCCACATACTGGCGAGCACTGAGCTGTCAAATAAACAGATCCAACATCTAGGGAATAGTCATAGGAAAAACAATGTGCATCTATGGTTTCCAGGATTTTTCTCCAATAATTTAAGATCATCTCATCTAATGAGCTAACACACTAAATTTGCTATAGGACGGATAGTTAAAAGATGGAGCTGCGGCCAGAGAAAGTTGGTATGGCTAATCTGTGAAAGCCAGAAGAACAAGACCTTCCACTAACTTTCATATGACAGCGTGGAAACTGATCCACTCCACCATTCTCCACATCCACAATCTTAATCTAACTCACTCTCACATTTGCCTGGTTATCTGCTGCTCTGTGGTTCTGTCACTCACTATGACTCCTCAAACTACTGGCATTCTCCCATCTATAAATATTCTGAAAATTACCGTTCGTCCATACCCGAATCACTCATATGCACATATCTCACAAATTAGACTCAAAAATGCCATTGTTGCCCCAATAGCTTCCATTCCTAGTATGCTGCAATAATGATATCAGCACATCGAGCATAGAGCAACCACGCTGCCACAGTAACATCAGTTTTCAAGAAGACAGCTGTGACTAAATGTACTTCTAATGTCAGCAATCACAACAAATGTTTGGTAATTTTAAAACTCATATAAATATTTTATCCTTTTAGTTATTTTGAATTTGTAATTATGTAGTGCAAATCATTATATGAACGATGTACTACAAGTAATGCAACACTTTTTTTCCTGAAAGCAGGTCGTTTTTTTCAGGATTCCAATGCATCATGTTATTCCCCACTCTTTTGGCTACACATCCATTCAGTACGACAGCTTTACTAGGAAGGCCTATACACCTGCGTGGTACCACTCTACTGGCCGACGTCTTGTTGCATCAAAGACCTCCCTGCCATCCACGTACTGTGGAGTGCATCCTCCATTGAGCCAAACGTCTGGAAGTCGGAACATGTTGTGGGGAGAACGAGGTAGAGTCCAATGAAGTTTTGTGAGCTCGTCTCGGGTGTACAGACTTGCGTGAGTCCTTGCGTTATCATGGAGAAGGGGAAGTTCGTTTGCATATTTGTGAGATTGAACACGCTTAAATAGTTTCTTCCATTTCCTGGGGGTAGCACAATACACTTCAGAGTTGATCGTTGCATCATGAGGGAGGACATCAAACAGAGTAACCCCTTCAGAGTCCCAGAGGACATCACCATGACTTTACAGGCTGAGGATGTGACTTTGAACTTTTTCTTCTGAGGAAAGATGTTACTACACCACTCCATGAATTGCCGTTCTGTTTCCAGTTCGAGGTGATGAAGCCATGTTTCATTGGCAGTGATGTTCGGAGAAGCGTGTCTCTGTCAGGCTGCTAGGAACCCAGTGGGCAAACACTTTTGAGTTCCCCTACAGGTGGACGTCAGTATCAACAGAGACGCCCAGTTAAGCTGTTAGGTATTTGACTGTGATCCGTTGAAATAAAAATGATCGTCTGCCATTGTTGGCCGGGAGGCCCCATGCGGGGAAGTTCGGCCGCCGTATTGCAAATCGTTTTTAGTTGACGCCACTTCGGCGACTTGCGAGTCAATGATGATGATGACGAACACGCAACACCCAGTCACCACGAGTCAGATAAAATCCCTGACCCCGCCGGGAGTCGAACCCAGGACCCCGTGCGCGAGAAGCGAGAATGCTACCGCAAGACCACGAGCTGTTGATCATCTCTGCCCGCAAGTTCCAACACTGCAGTAGTCACAACTGTGTGCATACGACTGGCACACGGGAGATCGGACAGGTTTACGTGACACCTCGCCCAACGACTCGCCATGCTTTTGTTCACTGCCAGGTCTCAGTAGACATTCTGCAAGCGTCTATGAATATATGCTACGCTCTGGTCTTTCACGGAAGAAACTGAATAACAGCTCTCTGCTTGAAATGCACTTCTGTTACAGACGCCGTTTGGAAGGCTACGTTTAGCGCCGCCACCAATCGGAACTTCATGAAAGTATAGAGGCTGGGGCGAGAGTGTTCCACAATGTCACACAACAAATTCCGCAATTTTTAAACCGAAACTGGCAGAGGAGAAGTACGTGTTGCATTAAGTATTGACTGCCCCGCGAACTTTAAAACATTTTTGGAGGAAGAGCCGAAAGCAAACTGGGTTGTGGGTTGAAAGCAGCGGTAGTGGTGACTCACCCCGCCTTGCGGCGCCAGCGGCCTGCGAGCCCTGCGGTGACGGCGAGGCCCAGAGCGCCCAGAAGCGAGGCGCAGATGCCGACCAGCGAGAGCGTCTCCAGCGGCCCGGCGTGGTCGCCCCACTGCAGGTCGGCGTCCGTCACCAGCTGCCCGATGTGCGTCAGGTGCCGGCAGCGGCACACGTCCGTCGTCTGCCACGGAAAACAACACAGGCAAAATCCAGAGATTGAAAGCACTTCTGAAGAAAGAAACTACACTAAAGCGCCAAAGGAACTGGTACAGGTGTGCGTATTCAAGTACAGAGATATGTAAACAGGCCGAATACGGCGCTGCGGTCGGCAACGCCCATATAGACAACAAGTGTTTGGTGCAGTTGTTAGATCGGTTACTACTGCTACAATGGCAGTTTATCAAGATTTAAGTGAGTTTGAACGTGGTGCTATAGTCGGCGCACTAGCGATGAGACACAGTATCTTCGAGGTAGCGATGAAGTCGGGATTTTCCAGTACGACCATTCCCCGAGTGTACTGTGAATATCAGAAATCCGGTAAAACATCAAATCTCCGACATTGCTGCGGCCGGAAAAAGATACTGCAAGAACGGGACCAACGACGACTGAAAAGAATCGTTCAACGTTACAGAAGACTGCTGCAGATTTCTATGCTGGGCCATCTACAAGTGTCAGCGTTCGAACCATTCAACGAAACTGGTTTTCGGAGCTGAAGACCCACTCGTGTACCCTTGATGACTGCACGACACAAAGCTTTACACCTCACCTGGTCCCGTCAACAACGACATTGGACTGTTCATCACGGGAAACATGCTGACTGGTTGGACGAGTCTAGTTTCATATTGGATCGAGTGGATGGACGTGTGGAGGTATGGAGATATCCTCCAGAATCCATGGACCCTGCGTTTCAGCAGGCGGCTCTTCAAGATGGTAAAGGCACTGTAATAGTGTGACGTCTGTGTAGTTGGAGTGATAGGGGGCCCCTGATGTATCTAGATACGACTCTGACAGGTGACACGTATGTAAGCATCCTGTCTGATCACCTGCATCCGTTCATGTCCATTATGCATTTCACCGGATTTTGGCAATTCCAGCAGGACGATCCGACACCCTACACATCCACATTTGCTATAAAGTGGCTCCAGCAGCACTCGTCTGAGTTTAAACACTTCCGCCTGCCACCGAACTCCCCAGACATGGCCGGCCGGGTTGGCCGAACGGTTCTAGGCGCTACAGTCTGAAACCGCGCGACCGCTACGGCCGCAGGTTCGAATCCTGCCTCGGGCATGGATGTGGGTTATGTCCTCAGGTTGGTTAGGTTTAAGTAGTTCTAAGTTCTAGGAGACTGATTACCTTAGAAGTTAAGTCCCATAGTCTTCAGAGCCATTTGAACCATTTTTCCCTAGACATAAACATTATTGAACATATCTAGAATGCCTTGCAACGAGCTGTTCCGAAGAGATCTCCACCCCCAGGTACTCTTACGGATTTATGGAGAGCCCTGCAGGATTCCTGGTGTCAGTTCCCTCCAGCACTGCTTCAGGCATTAGTCGAGACCATACCACGTCGTGTTGCGGCTCTTCTGCGTGCTCTCGGGGGCCCTACACGATATAAGGAAGGTGTACCAGTTTCTTTGGCTCTTCAGTGCAACTTGTGAGTAGAAGGAGTTGTCAAACAAAAAGTCTACATCTTGTTTTCCTACATTAGCAAATCTTATCCACAAGGAAGGAAGCTAAATATTATTATGCACTCACGTTTTGCCCCATTCTGCACCGCTACACAATTACAGTAGTCAATAATGAATGCTGTTTTAATTCAAACTGTTACATTTAAAACTGTTACTATGATCTTCAAGTTTGATTGGTACTTGACAAAAATAACGAAAGAGAATAATTTTATTGTTGGACTGTTGTTAGTATGACCAAACTCTTAAAAAAGATATTGTACTCCAAATATTATTTCCGCAATATGTTTCTGTGCACTCAGTACTTCGTGTATGACTGTGAAACTGTCCCTGTATGGTAATTAACGGAAACACGCAGAGTAAGATAATTATGATTTGCTTTCACCACCAGAACCAGCAGTCTCCCACATAGCAAATGTCAATAAACATAAGGATTTATAAAGTTATATATTACTAACTGCAAATAGACTCACTCTGCTTGGTCTTTATTTTCATTTTTTTTCTGACAACATTTCGGATCTAGAACACTCAGGTTCATTGCAAAAATGAGCACTCAAAGAAATCATACTAATGTTAGTATTTCACGCTTAAAAGTACTCTCGAATAATCAAAACTACTCTTAAGTACTCTTAAATACGCTTGGGTATACAACAATATGTTTGATACATTTTCCAGTGACAGCGTGTATGTATTTGTTAAACTCTCAAGTGAGATTTTTACGGGAATATTTCACTTGCCAAACTGTAATCTCTATTACTTCTGCTTTGCACTTCTCGTACTCTAATGTTTAGTTCATCTGTTTACGACCGTTGTCTTTCATGAATTTCACACATTCTAATTCTACTTCAGTCATTGCAACTCTACTTAGTTCATTGCACAATCTAGCTTATTCAGCAGTTTATCTATTTCTCCTTTGCTGAGTGTCTCACTCGATCCTCTTCTCTATTTTCATCTCGATTTTCAACTATTAAATTTTCTTTCAGTATCTCCATTCGCTTCGGTTGCTACATTAAAAGTATTTGTTGCACCTCATCGGTTTCATTTCTTTTCTATTCTTTCTGTTTCCTTCTTTTTAGTTCTCCACTGACAAGTTTTCCTTGTCTTTTATGGTACTGCGTCCTGTTGAGTGTTAATATTAATCTGGTAAAATTCCACTTAATACAATGTTCACAAACATAAGACATTTCACTTGCAGTTAAATTTATTTCAGTTTCTATAGTTTTCACTTGTTCCCTAATCCAAAAGCATACGGACACTAGCGTCTCACCACTGCCAGTGTATTCCCTTCTGAGATGGAATGTATCTAAGTGGACAACGGACCACTCTAGAACATCTTGAACATGCTCTACCATTATAGAATATTCTCGATTGCTCCGGAAAATTCTAGAACATTCTGAAACATTCTCCATCATTCTAGAACATTCTAGAAGGAGCATTCCGGCCAGTCTCACCGACTTTGGCACTCAGTTCCTAGCTGCTTACAAGACTTCCTGTAAGACGTCCATTTCCTTTTGCGACACTCACATCTTCGAAACCAACCCCTACAGTTCTAAACCGAAACTTTCTTCATGATGGGCGATGGAGGGCTGCCACATCATATAACCCGACGGAGCTACAGGTGTGGGTTGCAGAGTTAACGTGGCATACATTAACAAACCACACTTCACATTTACTGTGTATATTGATGTGGTCGCTAACAAAAGTTCGTATAGGCATGTACACACAGAAATCTGGAACAACAGGTTTTACATCTTTCATTCCATCGTGCTCTGTTATTAGTAATGGTAATGTTTTCTGTGCTGAATTAACTGTATGTTCGACCACTTACAGAAAAGTATCCAAAATTTTAGAGGAACTTTCATTTATTTATATTTCTGTTCATGCAGTTATTTTCAGAGATGTTACAGGAATTAAACTGTATTTTTGTTTTAAGTGATCAATTTTCATATTATTTTCTGAGGCATCTTCAGCGGTCTACAATGTTACTAAACGCATTTTGTTTCTGTATATGGTTACTATGTCATAGCAGCAGTTCTAGGATAACTTACTACATTATATGTATTGAAAGGATTAAGACTGGGAACTTTTTATGTCTGTATTGGCTGCATGCCAAGTACTTCGATATTCAGTATACTAGTTTTTGTGATTACTATATTGCCTGTAAGTAGTTTTCCACCCAGATTTCATGAGTATCCACTTCTGTATGGCTGAGAATGTCACAACGATCTGTCAGATCTACAACATCCTTCGCTGTTAGTATGGATTGTGCACTTGCATGGAAGTTACTGGTACTATTAATCTATGAACACAGTTGCAAAAATCTTTCAGTGTTATAGATACTTCTTGAATCAGTCTGATGTCTGATTCTTTTCTTAGTTCATCACTTGCTACTACATTTTTTTTTTCAGAACACATAGCTGTCCTTTCCACAGCAGTAATTGATTAATGCAGGTTCTCAGTCATTTTAATAGATCTGTTGCTACATAATTGAGCATGTGGGCAGAACACAAGATAGAACTTTTTCTTACGAATGTTACCTATATTCCTGTAACAACTAAGGTGATGTCGTTATTGCCAGAAAAAGATTCGTTTTGAAATCTTGTCAGAAAAAGTTTGTTTAAATGACGAAATAACTGTTGACAGTTGTAACAAGAAGTCTCTTTTTTTGTCACTATCGAATGTCGATATTTTTTCGTTGTCCTTAATATCGTCGGTACGATGTTTCAAATTTTCCGTATCGATATCGAAACATCGACGTTTCTATTCACAACTACGGAATGTGTTAATTCCGATATCATCACATACCTGTACTGTCAACCAACCTTTCCACAATAAATTCTTTTTATACATGCTGATCGTAGTAATTTCAAACAAAGTTTCAGTCAACGAACAAATAAAAACTTTTATTTTTTGCTTTTGCCTTTGTATCTTTGCCGTCAAAAATTAGTTTGAAGAGCATGGCAGGAATTGTCTCAAATCGAAATTTTTGTTACACATATGTAAACTGTCTAGAATGTTCCTGTGAATCTTTTGAACGTTAAAAACACCCATATGGCGAAGCCACGTAGTGTGCAAGACGCCATAATGTGCACATACCTGACCCCGATGTTGCAGCTTACAGATGCTGAAGTCCCAGGTCTTGGTTGTCAAGTCCCAAACGCCGCATCGACGGCGCACACCAACTACTGAAGGCCTGAGGAAGATGTCCACGTGGTTGATGGATAGCGAAGAGTTCAAAGCTGCCACCTACAAGCACAGCATGTCACTTCATGAACGCCTAGCTCAAGAGACAAAGTGAACGTGAATTGCATTGATTATTCTGGAGGAGCTGCTTGGACAACGGGTGCTACTTTATTTGTCAAATAATGAAGCAGTTATGTTACAAGAACCAGAATATCTCTTGAGAAATTAGAGTTCCATACAAAAATGAATATTATGAGGGACAGAAGTAAGGAAAATTGAGAGTGGCTGTTACAAATATAGGCCATCCTTACTTCAATGAACTGCGGCACTTTCCAGTTAACTGACGCACTCTTTCAGCAGCTACGATGAAACAGGTTTGGGGTTGTGGCAGCTCAGGTCTCGTGCACCTCACGCCTCGTGAACTGGCATCTTATATTGTCCCCCAGAAATGGTCTATTAGCCTTAAATCTAAAATGAGCTGTGTACTAAGCCATAAATACACTAAGAAAAGAAGTTGCACCACGAAGGAATTATCCGAATGGGACAGAAACTGATAGATACGATGCACATGTACAGAGAAACAAATGATTACAGTTTCAGAAAACTTGGATGATTTATTCAAGAGAAAGTGATTCACAAATTGAGCAAGTTAGTAATGAATTGCTGCACCTTTGGCTCTTATGCAAGCAGTTATTCGGCCTAGCGTTGATCGACTGGCTCGATGTACATATTCGTGAGGGATATTGGTCCGAATTCTGTCCAACTGGCGAGTTAGGTTGTCAGAATTCCAAGCAGGATGGAAGGTCCTGCTCACAATGCTCAAAAGTTCTCCGTTGGGTAGGGATCGGACGGCCTTTCTGGCCAAGGTAGCGTTTTGGCAAGCAAGTAGAAAAGCAGCAGAAACTTTCGCCGTGTGCGGGCGGGCATTATCTTCCTGGAATCGAAGCCCAGCATAGCTTGCCATGAAGGGCACCAAAGCGGGGCATAGAATGTTGTCGACGTCACGCTGTGATGTAAGGGTGTCGCACATGACAACCAAAAAGGTCCTCAAATGAACAGAAATGGTACCACTGGCCATCACTCCTGGTTGTTGGACCATATGGGCGACAGTGAGGTCTCCAGACACGTCTACGCTGGTCAACGGCGCTCAATTCGAAGACGTGTCTGAAGATGCCTAGAACAGTGCTGGGATATCGGCTTCAGCGTCGCCCGCTGTAACACCCGACAACCAGGAGTGAGGCTGTAGGGTGTCATTTCTTGTCGTAGCAGAACCCCCTTGGTTGCCATCCGCGCCACCCTTACAGCACAGCGGAACGTCGAGATATTCTACGCTCCGTTCTGTTGCCCTTCATGCCAAGCCATCCTGGTCTTACATTTCTTCAAGATAGTACCCGTCCGCTCACGGCGACAGTTTCTGCTGCTTATATTCGTGCTTGCCTTGGCCAGCAAGGTCGCCGAATCTCTCCCCAACCAATTCGGGATTTTGATAATCTAAAGCGTCAATTGGAAAGAATCTGGTACGACATTCCTGAGGACGACATCCAAGAACTCTGTCAATCAGTTCCAAGCCGAATAAGTGCTTGCGTTATTGACTTGCTCAGCTTGTGAAGCTCTTTCTCTTGAATAAAACACCCAATTTTTCTGAAACCTTAATCGTTTGTTCGTCAGTACACATACATCACATCTACCGATTTCCGTCCCATTCCAGTAATTCCTTCGTGGTGTGTCTTTCTTTATGTCTTAGAGTGTATTTTAGTATGGCAAAAGAAACAAAAGTAGTCACGTCGTAGTTTGAGTCAGCGAAAGCCCGAATATTTTTACTATAAAATACGCAGCCGCAGTCTTCTAAATTCGTCAGTGGAGTTTGTATTAACCCTAGACAGTGGCCAGCCGGCACCAAAAGTCAACTGTAGGCTAATTTTAATTGTTTCTAGGTGAAGTTACTGTATCTAAAGAGGTTAACTCATCAGACGCATTACAAATTAGATACAAGGTGCTGCAGTCATGGACTGTGCGGCTGCTCACGGCGGAGGTTCGAGTCCTCCCTCTAGCATGGGTGTGTGTTTGTCCTTAGGATAATTTAGGTTAAGTAGTGTGTAAGCTTAGGGACTGATGACCTTAGCAGTTAAGTCCCATAAGATTTCACACACAAACTACAACTACTACTACTACTGCAAATTAGATTTAGAGTGCGACCAGAAGCTGAATGAATAAATAAAAAAAAGAAACAGCAAAACACAATTGTGATCATCGAAATTGCAACCCCATGAACGATAGCAAGAAGCGAAATTTTCATATTCGTAGACAGTGGTCGAAGGAAGACAATTAAATCTGTAAGTGATCTGGGATCACACAAATTTAGTACAAGGATCTGCCACCTGTCGCATCAACGTCAGCTGTAAGCCACTTTACATCGCGTCGAACTAGGCTAGGAAGGCAGATACGGGTATGTAACTGCATGCTGCTTCAACTGTAGTTCATCCTCATTGTGACTGGACAGTGGTGGCGTTCCAGGCTCTCGGCACCCCATGGCCAGACGTTTCCAGTGGCTGCAAGATCTGGAGAACGTGCTGGCCAAACTCCTCTGTACCCACGTAACTCAGAACATCTTTGGCAACATGCAGTCTTGCCGTATCTTGCTGGAAGTAACGTCACTGGGTCCACGAAGATAGCACGCAGCCGCCGGCCTTAACAAGACAGATATGTAACACTCGCTGTCCAGATAATAGGCTATTGGAATCGAAAGTGATGGTTTACGGAAGGTAATACTGTTGGTCCATAGGTGATGAGGGTCTGTACCCAGTGACATCCTACACCATCACGCCACAAACATGATTGTATGACAATAAGGTATACAAACTTGCAACGTTCATTATCCTTAGTATCTCTTCACACGGAGGTGGCGGTCGTGATGCTAAAACCGAGATGGGACTGAGGGATAGAGAAACAATTAAAATCGCTCAAAAGAGGAAAGGCCGCTGGTCCTGATGGGATACCAGTTCGATTTTACACAGAGTACGCGAAGGAACTTGCCCCCCTTCTTGCAGCGGTGTACCGTAGGTCTCTAGAAGAGCGAAGAGTTCGAAAGGATTGCAAAAGGGCACAGGTCATCCCCGTTTTCAAGAAGGGACGTCGAACAGATGTGCAGAACTATAGACCTATATCTCTAACGTCGATCAGTTGTAGAATTTTGGAACACGTATTATGTTCGAGTATAATGTCTTTTCTGGAGACTAGAAATCTACTCTGTAGGAATCAGCATGGGTTTCGAAAAAGACGGTCGTGTGAAACCCAGCTCGCACTATTCGTCCACGAGACTCAGAGGGCCTTAGACACGGGTTCACAGGTAGATGCCGTGTTTCTTGACTACCGCAAGGCGTTTGACACAGTTCTCCACAGTCGTTTAATGAACAAAGTAAGAGCATACTGACTATCAGATCAATTGTGTGATTGGATTGAGGAGTTCCTAGATAACAGAACGCAGCATGTCATTCTCAATGGAGAGAAGTCTTCCGAAGTAAGAGTGATTTCAGGTGTGCCGCAGGGGAGTGTGATAGGACCGTTGCTATTCACAATACACATAAATGACCTGGTGGATGACATCGGAAGTTCACTGAGGCTTTTTGCAGATGATGCTGTGGTGTATCGAGAGGTTGAAACAATGGAAAATTGTACTGAAATGCAGGAGGATCTGCAGCGAATTGACGCATGGTGCAAGGAATGGCAATTGAATCTCAATGTAGACAAGTATAATGTGATGCGAATACATAGAAAGATAGGTCCCTTATCATTTAGCTACAAAATAGCAGGTCAGCAACTGGAATCAGTTAATTCCATAATTTAATATGGATGATCTGGTATGTATCTCAAAACACAAAACAGCATTTGAGACATCATGCCTCATAAACTGGCCGGGAGATACAGATACAGTTTACATAGTGCAGAGAACAAACAAATCCCAGAATTTAAATCTTAAAGAATGGTAATAGCACTGAAATTTCAGGGTGCTTTTATACCAACGAAATGCAGAAGAGCTCAGAACCAAATGTGTTTCTCATAGACCGTGTCATAAGACGTCGAGGGAATACAGGCCTAGGTCAATGGCTAGGTGTTCCCGAGACACAAAACAGCTAGATTGACGCCGATGATTTGCTACGTAATGGATTGCACAGAACACAACCGACACAATAGCATAACATGCGTAGCAGAAGACGCATTTTACGAGGCGGTGGTATTCTCGACAAATTACCCATCGAATTGCATATTCCGGGGTATAATTACTGTGGATCTGATACATAGCTTCAAAAACGTTTGGATCGTGGTGAAAAGGGAATTAACCTACTTGACAAGGCGTGTTTGGAACATGACATTGCATAGGCAAATCATAAAGATCTTCTAGGACGTCACGCTGCAGATCGAACAGATCGAATTTTAGCGGATAAAGCCAAAGCAATGTGTGCAAGAAAGAATATTGGTATAGGACGGCATTGCTGCATTTGTAGTTGATAAAACCATGCATGGTAAAATTAAGTTGGGCTTATTGGTGATGAATTTCAAGAAAGTTATGAATGCTGCTCGTCATGCACTCAAGAAGAAGAAGACAATGATTAAGAAGAAGAAAAGATGTTTAAAACACTGTACGCTGACAGTGATGTATGCAGGTAAAGACGCCCTGAAGCATAAAGACCCGTTAAAGCACCCATGGTTCTGCTAATACCCAAGACATCGGGTGGAATTGTCCGCCTCCTCATTCCTGCCCTCGCAGGTCTCTCAGCGATGGGTTCACTGGCTGGTGGTGCTGCGGCTATTGGCAGAACAGTGATGAACGCACAGACCTCCGAGGAGCACCTAGAGGAAGCAAGAAGATATAACTGCATCATGGAAGCAGGAGTCATCAGAAACAGTACAAGTCACAATATACATAAATGACCTGGTGGATGACATCGGAAGTTCACTGAGGCTTTTTGCAGATGATGCTGTGGTGTATCGAGAGGTTGCAACAATGAAAAATTGTACTGAAATGCAGGAGGATCTGCAGCGAATTGACGCATGGTGCAGGGAATGGCAACTGAATCTCAATGTAGACAAGTGTAATGTGCTGCGAATACATAGAAAGATAGATCCCTTATCATTTAGCTACAAAATAGCAGGTCAGCAACTGGAATCAGTTAATTCCATAAATTATCTGTGAGTAGACATTGGGAGTGATTTAAAATGGAATGATCATATAAAGTTGATCGTCGGTAAAGCAGATGCCAGACTGAGATTCATTGGAAGAATCCTAAGGAAATGCAATCCGACAACAAAGGAAGTAGGTTACAGTACGCTTGTTCGCCCACTGCTTGAATACTGCTCAACAGTGTGGGATCCGTACCAGATACGGTTGATAGAAGAGATAGAGAAGATCCAACGGAGAGCAGCGCGCTTCGTTACAGGACCATTTAGTAATCGTGAAAGCGTTACGGAGACGATAGATAAACTCCAGTGGAAGACTCTGCAGGAGAGACGCTCAGTAGCTCCAGTAGCTCGGTACGGGATTTGTTTAAGTTTCGAGAACATACCTTCACCGAAGAGTCAAGCAGTATATTGCTCCCTCCTACATATTTCTCGCAAAGAGACCATGAGGATAAAATCAGAGAGATTAGAGCCAACACAGAAGCATACCGACAATCCTTCTTTCCACGAACAAGACGAGACTGGAATAGAAGGGGGAACCGATAGAAGTACTCAGGGTACCCTCCGCCACACACCGTCAGGTGGCTTGCGGAGTATGGATGTAGATGTAGATGTAGATGGACTAGATCTCTTCATAAATAATAAAAAACGCTTTACCTGTCCTGCCAGATAGACCGCTAACAAATATAGATGTTCTCAGGTTTTTCAGGAAAAAAATCAGCATTCCAAGATTCCGTGATCTGTTCATGCAGAATACATTATTGAAGACTATGTGGAAATCTAGAGAATGGGGAATCGTGAATTTAGACGTTGCTGGGGAACCAGAAACCCACTGGGTGTCATGTGTTAAGAAAAATAGGAATAATGTCAACTGTTTCAACTAGTTTGTGGACGTGCAGAAGTCAGAAGAGCTATAACGATACTTCATCGACAGAAGAAGTAGTTCTAACAGTGAAATAATGTGCGGTGAATTATGCTGATGGTATTTCTTGTGCAATCAGAATTAAAAAAAAAAAAGCGATTGAAAATGTTCAAATGTGTGTGAAATCTTATGGGACTCAACTGTTACGGTCATCAATCCCTAAGCTTACACACTATTTAACCTAAATTATCCTAAGGACAGACACACACACCTATGCCCAAGGGAGGACTCGAACCTCCGTCAGGACCAGCCTAGGGCTGAGTTCACACTGCCGGCCGGGCCGAGCCGGGCCTGGCCGGGCCGCCGTCCGCTTTGATATCAAACACATGGTTTTGAACTGCGGTGTTCACACTGGCGGCCGGGCCGCGCCGACACTGCGTGAGCCTACCGGAGCCGAGCCGGCGACATCCCGAGTGTTAAATACTGCCGGCGCGAGCCGACCGCAGGCCCGAGCCTGTGGAGCAGCACTACAGCTTCTGCAGTGCACGCATCACTCGTCTCCCTTCTGTGTGACTGCACAATCTTTTATTTCAAGATGTTACCTCACATTTCACAATCACTGAGGCAAAATTACGTTTATTATTATGATACATGCGAAATTACTTTTATTTCACTTATTTAATCAACCGTATTTACATGCATTTACAACAATAGCTTGCCAGCGATCGCGGCATAGCCGCCACTGAATAGTTCGCATTTACTTGCAAACGGAGACAAATATAAGTGTCACTGAGGGTCGGAAATGTGTCTCTACCAGATGACAATGCATTGTAAAGTCATGCTGCGGCACGTTACTATAAGCTGTTGTCTGTGACATCTTTTTGTGATGTTCTTACTTTAATGAATGCAGAATAACATATACATGACATTACCTTGTGTCCATCAATTTGGTATCAGAAATTAAAAATACAGTAAATAGCTAAGTACTTTCAACTCCAAAATTTATTTTTGAAAGGTTTTTTAATTATTTTAAGTTGCATTTTTGACAAAATATTCAACAAAAGTGTTCCTGACAGTTTTCGAACGTAATGTGGAATTTCTGTTGCCTGTGGCACCAGCTGTCTGCATATCAGTATTGTTACAAAACTTTTCAGCTTCAACATTGCATCCTTCTCTGTCAATGACAATATTATGAAGTAGACAAATGCACTTGGCTATGTCATCAGCTACGTCAATGGATGTTTCAGTTTCCTTCCTCAGTAGTCTCCATTTATTGGTCATTATACCAAATGCACATTCAACAACTTTTCTTGCTGTGGAATGCATATCATGGTATAGAATCTTCTCGTTCTCCAAATTTCTGCGAGAAAAAGGTCTCATCAAATTCTCTAAGAAGGGGTACGCTTCATCTCCCAAAATGACGTACGGTAGTTCCTGACACATTCCTTCATGTCTTGTTGGTGGCGGTAATAACAGCTCCCCATTTGTAAGTTTCTTTAAACACGCCAGCATCAGATTGTTTACAATAGGCACCAACATCTACAGCTATAAATTTGTAATTTGCATCAGCAACTGCTTGGAGTACAATCGAATAATACTGTTTGTGATTGTAAAACATGCTTCCAGAAAGTTTAGGACACTGGACAAGTATGTGCTTCCCGTCTATACATCCAACAGTTTGGAAATACCCATCTCGTATGCATTTCACTGGCAATTTCTTTAAATCGAGAAACAGTTGGCGTTGGTAAATGAATGAGAGCAAGTGACTCCCAAACGGCCATACAAACGTCTTTCACCACCACTGATACGGTGGACACTCCTAATCCGAATGACGATGTTAGTGGGTGAAAGGAGATGCCAGTGGACAGATACCTGAGAAAAAAAAATCGTAAAATGTGTTACTCAAGTGTGGTGTTGGGCGAAGTTTTTACAGTCTTGTTTGCACAGTAGATATTTACTTAGTCCATGTCATTTCACAGTTATACAACAATAAATAATTAAAGAGACATTTTCTTGCACCCTTCTATATCTTTTCAATTAAAATAATGAAATCGAAATGCAAAGACCTGAGAGACAGCTACAGAGAATAGCTTGTATAACTTGGCAAAATAAGGTCATGTGATCCAGGGAATAGTATATTAAAATGCAATTCCACTCGGGCTTTGTTCTGCCATACGATTTTTCTAAGTTCCGAGAGCTATGCACATTTCCTTATCAGAGGAAACAGAACCACAGAGTCAAAGGGCATTATCTCAAAACTCTTCGCCTATCAATCTGTCTATCTTACAAGGTAATGAAAAGAATTCTGTGAGGTCATCAGTGGCTCCACATGATGAACCATCACCATTGCCAAGCACTGCATCATGAAGAAAAAAGTTGGAAAATTCTGAACGAGTACTTCTGCGATTCTTCGTTGAAGGCACAGCAAGACATTACCCAAAATGACGAAGCTAATTACTTACTAATGATTCTCATGAGTCCTATAAACTCTCTTCCCTTCTCAGAGGTAGCGTTTGTGAAATTTAAAATACAAAAGCATGACTACAATTAATTGGAGGCAGTAAATGCTGCACAAAGTGCTACTGCAAACCAAAAACTGTGTACTAACGAATCTTACCTTATCGTTAAACACCATTTTTCTTCTGCTGTTATACTTCTGCGAAAATTTATGTTCTGTTTCGAAATTTTGTCTTGAATGTTCTGCACCACATACTGAAATGTATTATGATTCATTCTGTAACATGAATAAAATTTTTCAGGACAGTTTTTTAGGTTCTACATGTAAAGAAAAAAACTCTCCTAAATGTCTATCGCTATTTATGGAATGAATCCATAACCTCCTAGTTCTTCTGTACTTCAAAACTCGACGAGTTACTACAGAGTCAAAACAATACCAATAAAAGAGTGAAGACATTGTTCTACACGACAGCACATACTAGCTAAAGGCGAGCAACTGTTGACTGCAGCTGCGTTTTCTGCTGACTTGCTTGTCAGCTGTCGATGGGTGGGGATTTTTTTTTTTAATTTATTTATTTGGCCTCCGGCAGCTAACAGCCATGTAGCCAAAGAGTGGGGATTACCTTGACAGTGCAGTGCAGCCCGCCAAGGAAGAAAAAAAAAATGAAGAACAATGAAACGCACATCTGTGTCGATCTATAGTAGTTTCATTAACTCTCCATTATTTTTTCTGTCAAAGTAGACAACGAGACTACAGAATTGAGCTTCAGTTTGTGCGGTAAGCGTATCACAAATCTCCAGTTTGTTTTTGTGATTAGTTTTACAACAAATTTTGTCAGACCTATGTCACTGACACTTCTACCTGTACTTGTACTAAGCCAAGCTGTGACCGCGCGAACTCCGTGGCTTGCAGACGCAGCACTGACACCACTGGATAGCTCGCATTACTTGTGACCAGAGACAGATATCAGTATTATTATCATTTCAAAAACTTTTTGGTACTTTCAGCTACATTTCATTCCCAACAATGTATAGTCTAAAACGGATCTAACAGTAAGCTACCCGCTACATAACTTTTTCACTGCAAGATTTGTAAATCAAGTACACAACATTGACAAATAGCATCATTTCACAATGACTGTTAAGAAATATGGAAAGATAAATGATTCAATACGAAGCTAAGATGTTACACTACCACGTGTACACAAATCAGATTTTTTTAGCCTCATACTTTCTTCAAAATCGGTTGGGAAGCGTTACGAAGCTAAGCAACCACGCGAAACGAAAAGTAGACTTTTTTCATTTTTCACGACGTAAGTAATGCTTTTAAGCAAAAAATAAATTCATAAAACGATGTGGCGAAGTCTTATATACCGCTAAGAATTTTTAAAACATGAAAATAGGAGAAGTGGATTTTCCTCCACTTCGCCGACCGGCTCGGTGCGGCGCGTAGTGTGAATGCACTACACGTCGGCCTGAGCTGGCCAGGCACGAGCCGACCCAGTACGCCCGGCCGGCAGTGTGAACGCAGCCTATTACAGTCCATGACTGCAGCACCTTAGACCGCTCAGCCAATCCCGCATGTCAAAAGTGATTGATTTTAATTACTTCTTTCCGATATATTTTATAAGACCTGCACCTTTGCAAACAGCAGAGATTGATGGGAAAGACAGAGATCTAGTCCCTGAAAATTGAATTTTATAAATAAACAGTATATCGTTTGTTACACAATTGAATTTCCTGTCATGGGACACCTCCTCTCCAGCACACACCCGCCAGTTTCCAGGTGGGGAGGGGGAGGGTTGGGGGTTTTCCCAGGGGGAGGGGTTAATTTATCGATTTAATTAATCAGTCAATCGAATTCATAGAACAGGAAGGTACTACTCGAATAATTCAGCCCTCACAGTGTACTTGGGTTGGTGGATGGGCAGGGTGAATATTGGAGGTTTGTAGAGAGGTGGGGGAGGACGATGGGGAGGGGGAAGGGATTTTTGTTTTTCAGAAGGATGGATTATCCCCAAGGGGCCATAAATCAACCCTCAGAGCGTCATAATCTATTTAGCAGAACAGTAGGTTAAGGGAGGGAAAGAGGTCTTTAATCGATCAAGTTTGCCCCTGAATGTGCGTAACATGCACTAAAAACATACATTAGAACATACATTGTCCCACTACTGGCGACGATTCTCTTTCTTTCAGTAGTTTTCGCTACAGCTACGGAAAGGCAGCCTTTGACTTTACTTCATAATTGGCAATCTCCCCATTTTGTCTTGCTAAATGCCTGTGAATTGCCTGTTCTCCCTGTGGACTCTTGACATGTGCCAGTTTCTTGTTGACAGAAGGTGCAATCAGAGGGTGACAGGGTGCCTCGCATTTTCGTGGCAGGAATATTCTCTCAGGGAGATAAGGTCTCGATGCAGCCTTGTGGTTAGATAAAAAGTATCCTGTGTTAATCATAGCTGGCAATTTTCTGGAATCACTTGCAATATTTGAACTGTTCCTCGGTACTATTTCCTGAAAATTAGAAACCTGGAAATATAAATACTTTCAATAAAATGTATACTTCTGGCAGGAGGGGTTGTCATGAACCCCTTGACGAAGCTCTTGAATCCACACCTGTTCTGAGAGGCTATCACGAAACGCGATGTCACACTTGAACAGGAGCAATGAAACTGTGCTTGAATATAAATGTTTACTGTAGTAATAAGCACGTGTAGGACTAGCGTCAGAAGCAGCTTACCTGTACACTGACGACGTCACTGTTGAGGTGGAAGTCCTGCTGGCTGAAGGCGTTACCCGACTTGTCGCGGGGGAAGACGGTGACGACGATGCCGGCGGCGGACGCTCCGGGCCCCAGGTCCAGCAGCACCCCGGCCGAGGAGGGCAGCGCCAGCACCCCCTCCACCGTCCAGCCCTGTGCGACACGCGCGCGCAAAACTACTTTAGGACTGACAGCGAGGACGGAAATAGGAGGGGGAAAGCCCAGCGGGCCCGGGCCACCTTTCTGCCTATACCACACAATCTGCAGCTGCACCAAATCCCCAAAGCTGCCGAACCTTTACCGCACAGACAACACTTCCTGCTCTCAGTAGGCTTAAGTTGCAACCACCTTGCTGTCCTTTGTGATCGTTGCGCCCTGTGACTTTCTGTGTGTTCGTTTTTACCGCTGTGAGAGTTATTCTTTTATTCGTTGTTACTGTTACTTGTTGTTTCCATTATTCTTCGGTACTGTTATTCGTTCTTTCCGGTAGTCGTTGTATGGTACTGAATGATTTGAGCGGGAAGTTCATCGAAAGTTGTAAGCGGAAAAGTTCTCTTGGCAAGGGGCTCGCAATACAAGAGCAGTCAAGAGAAATGGTTTGCGCGTTGCATGCCTACTCTGAAAATGAAAAACTTAATGGCGGTCCGAGGCTCTCCGTTACCAAAGTGGTCGACAGAATTGCTGCTTCTCTGAATATAAACAGAAACTTCGTTGCGAAGATTGGAAAGGAAATGTTCGACAAGGAACAAGAAGCTGAAGAGCCATCGAAACTTAACAACTATAGGAAGGAACGTGTGTATAAGCGGATTACCAATAGCTATTCGTCTGCACAGGATCCAATTCGTCCTAATGTTTACGATTATTATCGTAGGAAGAAACATTCAGCGATCAGGAAGTTACTGATCACACTTTTGCAAGGCAGGCGCACTTCCTTGTCCACAGTTTTATACACTAAAGAGCCAAAGAAACTGGTACACCTGTCCAGTATCGTGAAGTGGCCCGCAAGCACGCAGGAGAGCCGCAAGACGAAGTGGCATGGACTCGACTAACGTCTAAAAGAGTGGTGGAGGGAACTGATACCTTGAATCCTGCAGGGCTGTCCATAAAACCGTAAGAGTTCGAGGGGATGGAGATTTCTTTTGAACAGCACGTTGCAAGGCATCCCAGATATGCTCAACAATGCTCATGTCTGGGGACTTTGGTGACCAGCGGAAGTGCTCAGATTGTTCCTGGAGCCGCTCTGTAGCAATTCTGGACGTGTTGAGTGTCGCATTGTGCTGCTGAAATTTCCAAAGTTCGTCGTAATGCACTATGGGCATGTATGGATGCAGGTAATCAGACAGGATGCTTACGTATGTGTCATTTGTCAGAACCGTATCTAGACGTACAGGAGGCTCGTATCATTCCAACTGCACACGCCCCACACCATTATAGAGCCACCATCAGCTTGAACGGTCCCCTACTGACATGCAGGGTCCATGGATTCATGAGGTTGTCTCCATAAACGTACACGTACATCCGATACAATTTGAAACGAGACTCGTCCGACCAGGCAACTCGTTTCCAGTCGTCAACAGTGCTATGTCAGTGCTGACATGCCTAGGAGAGGCGTAAGATTTGTGTGCAGTCATCAAAGGTACACGAGTGGGTCTTCGACTCCGAAAGCCCATATCGATTATGTTCGCACGCCGACACTTGTTGGTAGCCCAACATTAACATCTGAAGCAATTTCTGTAACGGCCGCACTTCTGTCACGTTGAACGATTCTCTTCAGTCGTCATTGGTCCCGTTGTTACAGGATCTTTTTCAGGCCGCACCGATATCGGAAATTTGAGGTTTTACCGGATTCCTTATATTCACGGTACTCTCGTGAAGTGGTCGTACGGGAAAATCCGCACGTCATCGCTACCTCGGAGATTCTGTGTCCCATTGCTAGTGCGCCGGCTATAACACTGCGTCAGACTCACTTAGATCTTGATAACCTGTCTTTTTAGCAGCAATAACCGATCTAACAGCTGCGCCAGACACTTGTTGCTTTCTACGGATGTTGCCACCTGCAGCACTGTATTCTGCCTGTTTACATATTTCTGTATTTGGTTATGCATGCCCATACCAGTTTCAGTTTCCTTTGCGCTTCGGTGAACAAACTTGGCTTTGGTTATGGACAGTACTGTGATGTATGTTGTTGATGGAGATATTGGATATAGATACATGGAAACGAATATTTTTAAGGAACATAGTATAAATATTGACGAAGTGGTGTGACTTGACAAAACGTGGATCAGTTCTCGTCCCGTTTTCAAACAAGGCTGGAGAGAGTAGACGGTTAAAGGACCAAAGGCGATGCCTTCTGGCAAGTGGGGCAGACTTATTCTCCATGCACTCACTTTCCTAGGTTTTCTCACAAACAGTCTCCGGCTTTTTGAAGCAAACGAAACAGATTATTACACAAAGAAATGATCGACGTTACATTTGACAGTGGTTCGAAGATTCACTAATAACAAATCTCGGAAAACCGTCGAAAATTGTCCTAGATATTGCTCCTCGCTATCCAACTCTGTTGACAAGACACCTGAAATGGCAAGCCGAAAGAAGCAAACGACTGATTGGCTTCAGTGTCATTATATCGATGTAAGGGGTTGTCTTAAGAAGGTGGAATATTTGAAAAAATATCTCTCTGTAAGCCACAGTGCCCCCTATAAGAAATCGACGAACTGGCAGAAAGCTTGAGCATACAATCGTTAGGTTACCACTTTACCATAGGTATTTCAACCCGATAGCGTTGGTAGGGGTTTCTAAGAATTATAATAAATTTACTCTATTTGCAATTGAAACACTCATAAGACAAACTGTCAGAAACGCCACCTCTGGAAGAAAGCCGTCGAACATCCGCAGTGCATCATGGAAAGAGCATGACAGGATGAAGCTCTTTAGGAGAATTCAGTGGAGGAGACAATTTCATTAAATGCAACAGTGACAGAGGACACTTCAAGAATCCGTCATAGCGACGAGAGTGACGTCAGTGGAGTTTTTCCATGATTCCCATAGAAATGGAGCCAGACGAATCCCCGCTACATGCTTGGCGTACCCAATTTAGATCTGTGAGTACCTACATAAAAAAATCATGTCGTTGTAAGTTTTCAAATTTTAATTAGAAGGCCTAAGTAGTAACTAATTACAAAGGAAGTTCATCTCAGTAATTCAGTATGTATCACACATAATAGCCGGCCAGGGTGGCCGAGCGGTTCTAGGCGCTTCAGTCCGGAACCGGGCGACCGCTACGTTCGCAGGTTCGAATCCTGTCTCGGCCATGGATGTGTGTGATGTCCTTAGGTTAGTTAGGTTTAAGTAGTTCTAAGTTCTAGGGGACTGATGACCTAAGAAGTTAAGTCCCATAGTGCTCATAGCCATTTGAACCATCTGAACCACACAAAATAGAATATACCATCTCTAACACAGAGACGCTGTAATTTGTATCGCTTTTATCCTTTCTAAACAACGGAAGTTGACCTGTTTAAGATACATTTTCCCACCGTGAAAAACACGCTTAATCTCATTTTTAGTAGTACTAGAGCTAAGTAGACGGATCAGAAAAATTAATAACCCTATTAATAGTTGACTCGCGAGCGGACCATTGTGCGTTATATTCAAATCAAATTATCTCGCATTAGAGTTCTCCGCTACATTTCTGGTTTCGAACATATGAAAATGATGTATTCTTCAGATTAGTTGCTACCTGCAATAACAGAAATGTTTCCCGCATGTCGAAAATTCGGAGACGTCGTGAGAAAGTGCACTTTTGCAATCTGTCATTATATCGCCTTAATAATTAGTTAGAGCAGATAAAACTGAAATCAAAACTAAGTGTAACTCTTCCAGGACACATTAATGCAATTTCCATATTTGAAAGGGAATAGTTTGCCTGTTTGCGCGGGTTGAATGAAATGTAAAATAACGCTTGTATTCCGTGCGGGGCGTGACATCTCTGTTTCGCCCGTCCACGTGCTCACCTCAAAGTGTCAATCCTTAATTAATTTTAGACAGGCTGTAAAGTCCTGATGTGCGCGAGAGAGCGCACGTTTGAATTTCGCATGGCTTGAAGGAAGTTGTCGAATACGAACGATTCTACCTCATCTAAAGACACAGCCGTGAGAGCGACGTTTGTGTCCATGTGAATCTCAAGGAGTTTCACTCGCTTGCTGACGGCCTGCGAAGTCGCAGAGTGAGAATAAGTGATGCTCTTGCTTCACTGAACGCTAAACACGGAGCTAAGTTATAGCCAGCGATCTCTGTCCTATCTGGATGCAGAACTCTGGCCTTTGCAGAACTGAGCACAGTTTGCATCGGCCGGCCGCGGTGGTCGAGCGGTTCTAGGCACTTCAGTCCGGAACCGCGCGAGTGCTACGGTCGCAGGTTCGAATCCTGCCTCGGGCATGGATGTGTGTGATGTTCTTAGGTTAGTCAGGTTTAAGTAGTTCTGAGTCTAGGCGACTGTTCACCTCTGATGTTAAGTCCCGTAGTGCTCAGAGCCATTTGAACCATTCAGTCTGCATCGGTCGCCTTGTTGTAATTGGGCAAAACATTTACACTGATGAGAATAACACGAGATTCTAATACTCCGTTAGGACATTCCTACATAAACAGACTAACTGCATCGTTTGCGTAACAGACAAATATTAATATCTCTCTTGTGGTTTTCTTGTAAATATTATCGGAACCATCATTCGTCCAGAAATATTTCGTGCACTTGGTATCTTTACTACATACATCCTGCAGGAAACTAAGCTTTTGCAACATAATTTCTCGAAATCAATTGTCTATTACCTGATACACATAACTGTATTATTAAAATAAATCACACTAGTACCCATGGACGCTGATAATTTTCCTGAAAACTCGATATTTAACGAACTAGATATTTAACGCCCGTTTAAGGAAATATAACATACATTTTGTCAGCAATGCATCATTTCAGATATGGAGTATGTGGAAAGGTATTTCTTCTTAGAGATGTAGGTTACTATCGAGCCTTTCAGTATCAGTTTATACACTGTCCAGTCACGATAATGTGACCACGTTATCGTGCAATAGCAGATACCAGCATTAGCAGTGGAGGGTACTGAAATGGTGTCGGGAGATGCCGAAAACAGAGCAGTAGTTGCCGAAATACGGAAACAGAGCGGTTTATCTGACATCTAAAATGACATGATCATCGGCTTTCGGGCCAGTGGTGGAAGAATTTCCAAATGACTAATTCTGTAAAATGTTCGAATACCACTGCCGTTAAAGTATGCCGTGCGTGGTAAACTAGCACTATCCAAAACCGGAACCAGCGCTAATATGATGCACCATAGGCCATAGGTGAAAGGAATGAACGACGGCTGCGGGGATGTGTACAGGTGAATATACATGCAACTGTTGAACAACTGACCCCCCAGATGAACAAAGGGGCTACCAACAGTGTCTCCTCAACGACCGTTCAGCGGAAGTTGGTGCGCATGGGTCTTCGCGACAGGCGCCTGGTACGTGCACTGATGCTGACTGCTGTTCACAAAGCGACGAAGGCTGAAATTTGCACAGTAGCGCAGCTAGACGTTTTCTGAGTGGCGACAGCTGGCATTTTCAGATAAATCTCGTCTTCGCTCTATCGAACAGATGGCTTTCGGCATGTACAGTCCCTTAACAATCATTGGTAGGGGCCAGGCCGGAGGAGACAGCGTTATGGTCTGGAGGATGTTTTCGTGGCATCCCCTGGGTGAGCTCGTCATCCTGCTAGCCACAATGGATCAAGTATCCATCTATCCTGGGGGGACGTATCCACACCTACATTGGTTTTTCCTCGTCATTATAGAACGTAACAGCAAGACAAAGCGATTTAGGGCAAAGCTCGCAGTTTAAGTGCGTCATTGTAGGAGAAACAGGATGAGTTCATCGTGTTCCCTAGCCACCAAACCCCCTCGGATTTAAACGCAGATGAGAATCCAAGACCACCTAGAGTGTGCTGCTTGCGACATGGATCCTCAAACATGAAACCTAACGCAGCTGAGTACAGCTCTGGAGACCTCATGGCTCCACATCCCTGTTTGTACCTTCCACAACCTCACTGATTCTCTTCCTACACATCTCCCAGCGGCCCGAGGAGCAAAAGACGGTTATTCGAGCTTTTGGCAGGTGGCCATATTAATTTGACTGGGCAGTGTATTTATGACTAGTAGCATATCTCAGAAGGCGATGTTAGCTTTATTCGAGGAGGATCTGAATCATTGACAACACACGATTTTACGAATTACGCCTACTTAGAGGTTTGACTAAAATAATACCTTATTTATTGATTTTTGCTGCATCTTATTTTGATCTTTTGCACGACAACAGAACATACTAGTGAAGCATAAGCGGAACAATGCAGAATAAATTTTCTGATAGTCCTATCAATATCCGGATCACAACAGATATTATGAATGTAACGTAATTATCACTTTGTTCTGCACTAATCCTGACGCAATTCAGAAATCAGCAGCAAGCGGTGTCACAGGCTCATTTACATGCAGAAACGGAAATTATTTTCCTTCGCATTCTAGTTCACGGTCGCCATGTTTTAATTGAACAAGTTAAGGCCTTCGAGAATCTTTGGCCAGCATGCTTGGACAGCTGGACTTCGACATCCACTTTACATGGAGATTTCTGGTTGTGACGCAGCTGCCCGCCATGTTTCCACAGGCATCTGTGGGGTCCATTCGCACGCGGCGAGTGCTTGCCCACTTAGTGCGAATAGAATCGAGCCCCGCCAAAAGCGAGTGGTGGGTATGTGTGTTATTCTCTTTTTTACAGTTAATCATAATACAGAATTCCCTACAGTCCTATCAACCCATCAACGATGGAAGCAGATATTGCTGTACACAATATTACAAAAAGGTACAGCCAAACTTTCAGGAAACATTTCACGTACACAAATGAAGAATAGATGTCATGTGGACATGTGGTCCGGAAACGCTTCATTTCCATGTTAGAGCTCATTTTTGTTTCGTTTGTATGTACTGTACTTCACCGCCAGTTGGCCAAATTGAAGGAAGGTAATGTTGACTTCTGCTAGAACATTTGCCTTTACAAGTACGACACAACATGTGGTTCATGCACGATGGAGCTCCTGCACATTTCAGTCGAAGTGTTCGTACGCTTCTCAACAGCAGATTCGGTGACCGATGGATTGGTAGAGGCGGACCAATTCCATGGCCCCCACGCTCTCCTGACCTCAACCCTCTTGACTTTCATGTATAGGGGCATTTGAAAGCTCTTGTCTACGCAAACCCGGTACCAAATGTAGAGACTCTTCGTGCTCGTATTGTGGACGGCTGTGATACAATACGCCATTCTTCAGGGCTGCATCAGCGCATCAGGGAGTCCATGCGACGGAGGGTGGATGCATGTATCCTCGCTAACGGAGGACATTTCGAACATTTCCTGTAACAAAGTGTTTGAAGTCACGCTGGTACGTTCTGTTGCTGTGTGTTTCCACTCCATGATTAATGTGATTTGAAGAGAAGTAATAAAATGAACTCTAACATGGAAAGTAAGCGTTTCCCGACACATGTCCACATAACATATTTTCTTTCTTTGTGTGTGAGGAATGTTTCCTGAAAGTTTGGCCGCACCTTTTTGTAACACCCTGTATAGAATGAAGATAGAAGGTCGACGCCTTAAAAGCGAAACAGAGAACAAACAAACGATAGAATATGCAACTGAGATTTTTTGTGGGGGATACTTCTGGGTTATTTATGGCAGAAGGCACGCCGGAGTGAACTACAGAAATTTCTTTATTAGCTTATTGTCCATTTAATAGTATAAAGTCAACGAGCAATGAATGCCGACTGTTTACAATTATACTGAATATATTGACACTAACACAAAAATAAGAGGTACATTCATTTTAAATAAATTAATCTTTTTGTGGTTTCAGTTCCAACTTCCTATAAAGATAAACATTGCTTTAGTTCATTTTATAACGCACGTTACATACTTTCCATGTGATTTTTACGTCATATTATCGGTATCTTCAAATCATTTTAGGGCTAATTTCCCAAGTATTTTAGGTCATAAAAATCAGGACCCTGTTGTTACAGGCCCATTTTTACCAGGGGTAGCTGCCCCCAAGTGGCGCCCTTTGCGGCCACCCACGCTCATAGAGCGGTAGGAGCCTCTTTACAGCTGCAGTTCAATTCTGAGTTATTACAAACAGATCGTTTAACAGAGTTGCAATATGTACAGACCAGGACAAACATTCGTAACCTTAAATAGGAAAATATCGGCATTACTATTCCGTAACTCTGAATCGAGAAGTTACCTACAGGGAGGTTATACATAACTTTACTACTTGAACCAGTGTACACGGAAAACTATTTACGTTACGGGTACCCAAATTTATAGGAATGACGTTAAGACTGTGCACAGCAGCTTTGTTAGTGTCACGGCGGTACTGGTGCGTTGAAGCAGGGTTGAAACTCAAGTATCAGTGTGTATTACGGCTGCAGCCAGTCAACATGGCTCTGGAAAATGTGACAGGGGATTTACTGTTTTATCAAAACAACAGCAACAGTGCTGCTGCTCTTCTCGAGTATCCACGCATTAAAGGAAAATGGAGAGGTCCTCTTTCCACACCGGGCTTGAACAACATGATTCGGAAGTTCGAACTAACAAGAACGATTTAAGAATTGTTCCTGGGAGAGAGCGACGACCAGATGCGCCAAAAATTGTTAAAGAAGTTACTGTTCCCATGGCTGAGAATTCTGGACGCAACGTGCGGCCTTCAAGCAGTGCACGAGCTGTGTCACGGCAACTGGAAGTTCCCATGTCCACCGCTGTTTTGGGCAGCAGTGGAGCAGTCATTAATGTGGTTGAGGATGGGTGTTACAGCCTAATTCCCCAGTTTGACAACCTAATTTATCTTAACTACTCTCTACTAATGCTTGTGTGAAAGGCATCAAAATCTGGTGAAGTAAGGGACTATACCTGACAATTTTATTAAGGAAACAAAAGACATTTACCGCTAATCCAAGCAATTCTACTAGGTGGCGTCCTAATCGGACAAGACCCATTCCACAATCAATGATGCACAAATTCCTGAGATCAAGAACATACGTAAACAACATGCGGGTGTAATAAGAAAGCAATTATGATGAACATCCAAAGCGTGTGCAATTTCTAGCAAGCGTTCTAACGGAGATGGATTAGAAAACGCACTCCGGCCAAGGTCTTCTTATCAGTGAAGAAAAAACTTCCTTTATGAGCGATGACTATATAAATACAAATTTTAGTGTTTATATATATACATATCATATGGCGCTCCGGTAAGTTTATAAAATGCAAAAACACGGGTATATTCCAGTACAACGCTGTGTCATAAGTTCAAAAGGATCAGTAAACAGCTTTCGGAGATTTAAGATTTTCAACAAACAAACAATAGTTTTTTTGCTGACAACGTATGCCCTGTATGTAATATACTATATTTCTATATAATACGATGCTTCAATGGGTGTATAAAAACACGCGCATAATCGGAAGCAACGTTGTGCCAAAATTTCGAATCCCTCGGTGAAGAGCCGGCCGGAGTAGCCGAGCGGGTTCTAGGCGCTTCAGTCTGGAACCGCGCGACCGCTACGGTCGCAGGTTCGAATCCTGCCTCGGGCATGGATGTGTGTGACGTCCTTAGGTTAGTTAGGTTTAAGTAGTTCTAAATTCTAGGGGCCTGATGACCTCAGAAGTTAAGTCCCATAGTGCTCAGAGCCATTTGATTTGAACCTCGGTGAAGAACTTCCGGAAATTCAAGATTTTGAACAAATGAACATTTACTGTACATCAATTTAAATAAAAATGTAAGTCTCTTTTGTTTGTTCAAAATATTAAATCTCTGAAAACTCTTCACCGACTGCTTTCAAATTTTGAGACAACTTTGCAATCGTATACGTTCATGTTTCTATATACCTACTGGAACCCCACATATGTATAACATATAAATATATATCTAATAACTATAAGGAAGTCTATATAAAAATCTAAATGCTCATTTGTTCAGACCTAAAACCGCCAAAAGTTCTTCACTAATTGCTTCTAATTTTTGATACAACGTTGTATTCGAAAACGACCGTGGTTTTACATACCTGTTTTAATATGTATGGTGTATAAATATACATGTAATACATGAAGTTGAAACATTCTAGCAAATATTTCGAAAAGTTCTCCAGCAATGTTCTTGAAGGTTTTATACAGTAGTCTCTAGAACATTTAGACAGACATAGGTTATATATTTTAGTATATACAATATATAAATATATATGTAATATATACATAGGAAACATTGTTAAGAAAAGATCTGAAACGGTTTCCATCGATTTACTTCAAATTTTTACATTTTACTGCAATAAAGTATAGACGCCTTATGTATATAGCCCATAGTCGTCTATACCTTTATTGCAGTAAAATTTTATATATACACAGTATTGAAATGTTGTTACCAAATAGGAAAGTTGTATTTATGACTGGGACTACTGCATAAAATGAATTTGTTGTAACGATAAATAAGGCTCAAGCTCTGCGACGGAGGGGGGGGGGGGGGGCGAGAGGGAATAGGAGATGGACAGAGAGATGGGAGGAAGTGGACATAGAAAGTAGAAAGGAGGACATGAACAGAGGGAGAGGTGGCGGAAGAAGAGATGAGCAAAGAGAGAGGGAGGAGGAGACAGAGACAAGTGGCAGAAGGTCACTAGGACGTATCTCCAGTTCCCATTCATGTTAGAGACGTGTGCTTTCCCTTTTTATTCTTTTCCATTTAACCAGACTGAGCCACTGCAACGCGTGGCCAGCTATAAGATTTATCGAAATAAGATTTATTGACAATTGTGTAGTTCCAAGAATAATTTTAATGTAAGAAAATTCTTCATGAACTATCCTAAACTTGCGGACCCTTCCTTATGACCACGTGATTGGAAATGTTCAGCACATATTTTCGTTGATGTCGACCTGTAGGTATCCTCCAACTACAGGATATTCAGCTAAATGTTATTTTGTTTTTGTATGGGGTGCCGCTCTTCGGGTCTAGGACGTTAGTTCAGTTGGAAATGAGTGTTGTCGACGTAGGTTACATCGTTTGACGACCCCCTATGCCTGACGTCGGTGGGTTTCGTGGCCAGCGTGCAGATTGGGTCGCAGTCACCAGTCGGTTGCTGAATCACCGTAGAACCCCTCTGAAATCTAATCTTCACAAATGGTGTACACCCTGCAGCACTGTACGCCGCAAGGAGGTGACGAGAACACCGTGGGATAAACAGTTTGGTTCCCTTTGTAAGAGTTCACCCCTTTACATCCCTACTGGTTGGTAAAGAAATGTTCCTAGACCTTTTCCTACTAGTGATTGACAGACGACTGTTGCATCGTTGTTGGTTTTGGGCTCGGTACAAGAACAGGACAAACGGAGTATGTTAGTATGAGGCGTCTGAAGAAAGATTTATAGCAAGGTTGAAGCAAAGGGCAGTGGATGAATCGTAAGTGATTTTTTGTTTTTTGATGCATCAGTCTTCTGGCTGGTTTAATGCAACCCGTTGCGAATTCCTCTCCTGAGCCACACATTTCATCTCATAGTAGCAATTGCACCCTACGTCTTCAATTATTTGCTGGATATATTCCAGTTTCTGTCTTCCTATATAGTTTTTACCCTCTATAGTAATAGTAATATGGAAGTTATCAAATGTTCGAATCTGTGTGAATTCCTAAGGGACCAAACTGCTGAGGTCATCAGGTCTAGACTTACACACTATTAAAATAACTTATGCTAAGAACAACACACAACCGTGCCAGAGGGAGGATTCGAATCTCCGGCGAGAGGGACCACGCAATGCGTGATACGGGCCCTCAACCGCACGGCCACTCTGCTCGGTGGAAGTTACCCTCTGATGCCTTAACAGATATGCTGTCATCCTGTCCCTTCTTCTTATCAGTGTTTTCCATATATTCCCTTCCTCATCGATTTTGCAAAGAACCTCCCCATTCCTTACTTTGTCAGTCCACCTGACTTTCAACATTTGTTCTGTAGCACCACATCTTACATACTTTTATACTCTTCTGTTCAGATTTTCCCACAGTCCATGTTTCAGTACCTTATAATGTTGTGCTCTGAACGTACATGCTCGGAAATTTCTTTCCTAAATTAAGGCCTGCGTTTTGATAGTAGTAAGCTAACGTTGGCCAGGAATGCACTTCTTGGCACTACTAGTCTGTTTTTTATGTTCTCCTCACTCCTTCCATCATAGTTTATTTTGCTGCTTACATGGCAGAATTCCTTAACTTCATATACTTAGAAATCACCAATCCTGATATTAAGTTTGTCAGTCTTCTCATTTCGGCCGGCCGGGGTGGCCGAGCGGTTCTAGACGCTACAGTCTGGAACCTCGCGACCGCTAAGGTCGCAGGTTCGAATCGTGCCTCGGGCATGGGTGTGTGTGTTGTCCTTAGGTTAGTGAGGTTTAATTAGTTCTAAGTTCTAGGGGACTGATGACCTCAGAAGTTAAGTCCCATAGTGCTCAGAGCCATTTGAGCCTTCTCATTTCCGTTACTTCTCATTACAATCGTCTTTCTTCTATTTAGTCTCAATCCATATTCTCTACTCACCAGACTGTTTATTCCATCAATACATTGTGCGATTCTACACTTTCGCTGATGATACCAATGTAATCAGCGATTCGTATCATTGATATCCTTTCATCCTAAATTTTAATACCATTCTTGGCCTTTTCTTTTGTTTCTTTCATTGCTTCATCGGTGTATAAATTGAACAGTAGGGTCGAAATACTACATCCCTGGCTCAAACCGTTTTAATCCGAGCACTTCGTTCATGGTCTTTCAGTCTTGTTGGTCTCTTTTGGTTCTCGTACGTATCGTATATCACCTGCCTCTCCATGTAGCTTGCCCCTATATTTCTAAGATTTTCGAACATCTTGCAGCGTTTTACGACTTTTCTTCAGTCTTGTTTCCATTATCAACAGCAACATCAGGACTGCCTGTCTAGTACCTTTACCCTTCCTAAAGCTAAGATGGTCTAACAGGTCCTCAGAAAAAGTTCTGCGCAGAGAGATTGGACGGTTGCAATGTCATTATTGGCAACAGGTTAGGTGTAATGGACGCCATAAGTGATTTTTCTTCCTGTTCATGATACCTTGTTCCATGTACGCCTGTAATAAGTCTCTTCAGGGTATTGCGGCATGTTTTATTATCCCTGGGTACTAGTTCTCCGAGAACTCATCTTATCCAGGAGGGGGTGGTGTCAGGGGTCAAGATAATTTATCCATGGTCAAAATAACTAGTAACAAAAGTAAAGTTGCGAAGAAGTGGAACAGATTCTGACACGGCTTAGCGTCTGGAAAGGGAGAGGATAGGGTTTCAGATCTAAAGTAGCAGGTCAGTCGGGAAGAGGAACCGTCGTAGACTTCGTTAACATAAAATCGCCAGGCCATACCCAATTAGAGGTCTCAATCAAGATGCTACACTGATATTTTTAATTCTGCCGCTCTCAAATAAGGGTCGAATCCCAACAAAGGCGCTATTTAGTCCGGTTGTCTCTGCTTCTGCTATGTCGAACGTTGCCAATCAAGAGGTATACGTACCTCTCCCTGTGAGAGTAGTCTGATCCTCTCTCCGCTTTCAGAGACCAACGTGCCGACGACACCCGAAGCGACGACCAGGGTGAAGTTTGCATGCTCCTCCGTCACTAGCCGTCTCCCGCTTTTCAAGTTGTCCTGTAGTATCTTCATGGAAAATCTCTCGAAGCCCTCGAGCGCCAGTGATACCTGGAGCAAAGTGGAAACATCGGTCTCGGCTCTCAAAGAACTCTGTGTGTGTGTGTGTGTGTGTGTGTCTCTCTCCCTTTCTCTCTGTGTCATAACAACCACGGAAAGTAGTTGCGTTAGTACAGAGAATATAGTAAAAGAAAGTAGAGTTCTAAGGCGTGAATGGCTAGGAGACCCCGAAGAGCAGGTTTAGCCGGTAATAGGAATCCCTTTTTCTTGTTGTTCGCGTCCTCAGGAGCCTCTCAGTCGCTAAGTACGAGAGCTGCGTGTGTAAGTATATCTGTAATGTGTAGGCGACTGTAATGTGTGTATGTGTGAAATCTGTACATGGGCATTAAGACGGGATACTCCAGATTTATCATGTATCTTGTTTAGTGCTGAAGCCACAATTACCAGTCATGGCCACATAAACCGCCGAAACATGCGCAGTTGGTCTGTTGGCTTTGTCATACGGAACGTCAGCGTCCGTGGTGTGTAAACGTGTGGTGTCGGATAGTGAACCATCAGCTCACAGGCCCATTTTTTCAAGAACGGGACACTCAACGTGCCTAACAGATCAATTTACACAGAAGACGTTCCTCTGCAGACAATGAGGATCAGCCCACAGTGCACTAAGTACTATATCGTGTCTTTACGATTTGTTTCCAGATCGTTGGTTTGGAAGCAGATGACCTGTACCCTAGAGGACCCGTTCCCTGGATTTAACGCCTGTAGATGTTTTTCTGTGAGGAAAGCTCAAAGACTGTTACAGTCTGTTTATTGGCTACAAATACGAGCTCCTGAATACCAATCCGTTCTGTGGAAACCTCCCATAAATAGCACTTTCCATTTCCCGCAATATTTGCGGTGCAAGTTTTAGGTGATTCGCCGTGTATACAAGTACTACACTATAGCATAAACATAAACTAATCAAATGTAATCTCTAAATATACTTTTTGTTATGTTTCGTACCAAATTAATATGTATTGCACGTAATGTCCATGTGGTAGGCAGTGTTATTGTCTAATAGATTAAAAAAAATTGTTGTAATTTTATCTAGAAAGTAGACACAGTTGATGACGGGAGCTTAAAGCGGGTTGGAGAGAAAAGAAATGGCAGCTTGTTAGGGTAGAAATGAGTGTATCTTTGTGGAAGGGATGTGGCTTCTTTTGTGGCAATGGTTGGATGGTAAAGTGAGGAGAGAAGAGAGGAAGTATACAGCTCAAAGAGGGAACTGGGGGTGAGAGGTATGTATCGGTCGGAGTCGCATTTATGGAAGTTATTGTTCGCCAATTTCGATAAGAATTAGTCTATTTCAAGCTATATTTGAACAATAAGCAGCGGAGCGAAACTGGAGAGAGAGACGTTTTAAAGAAACAAATAGACTGTAACAGTTCTATGAAGGTCATCACAAGAGTGATGATTCAATTCCGTCATGGTACCATTGTTGCACGATTAATTTTCTCATATGAGTTTTCACGTAGCAGAATTATTAATCAAAACCTGAAGACACTGATCAAGACAGAAACTGGGAGAAGAATAGGAAACAGACCTATTAAGAGATATTAGGAGTACATAAAAATCAAGACTCTGAAAGTATAAGAATTGTCAAAGAGATTCAAGCTTACGGAACAATAGGAGAAGATAGCGGTTGCGTGTGTTAATCGAGAGGAGGAAAGAGCCAGTGAACTGCAGCGACAGCGACTGGTACAAAAGAAAGCTTCTATTGACCGATCTGTAATACTAAGGAAACAGATCTCGAACAGTGTACTGATTGTCGAATTCATTAATGAAAAGACCAAGCACTGATTTAAATTGAAAGTGAAAGCTTAAATAAATTGACGTCAGGCTATGTAAATAAATTACTACGAGGGTGTCAATTGTTGCGACTAAGAAGCATCGTGTGCATGTATTTGTGAATTAAACCATCGGATCCCATGTAAACACCCCATTCAAAGCATTTAAAGCAGTTTTAACAGCCGGCTGGTTCGACGAAGCTACAGACAAAGTCATTTACATTTGCAGACAATTCGTTCATTTACGAAACTGATCACCACAATACTGTCAACTTCCTTTACTCCAGCAAAATATCTCCTGCACCACAGACCCAACGACCATCTTCTACATTAGATCTTGGATGAGATAAGTTATCGTACAGCCATTTCCATAACAAATAGACGAGTGTGTATATGTGAACTGAATGACACGCTACTGACAATATTAAACATAGGTAACAGCACAGTACATTCTGACAGTATCACTTATACATAAAGTTAACAATAAAAACGTAAATACATTTTATTGTGCAGGGAAAGTAAAGATATTACCCACAGTCAGTTCCTTTGCATTACTGTATAAACAGGAGTAGGAAACCCTCGTTTTCTTGAAAGAGAAGCTTTGAAAATATTTCATTTTAAAGAAAGGCCCCTCTTGCTACACATGAGCAATCGTATAGCTATAGAAACCTTGTTATAGCTAATTCACTTTCCAGTTTCACCGCAGGTACAGTTAATCACTTATAGATTGTTTAATAGATTTTCGGCAGATTCGCAACAGATAGACACATAACATTACGTACGAATATTTGCACTAGTGACATTAATACTCTGTGAATTTGCGACATAATCCATTTCACTTACCTAAACGTACAGTATATACAAATTAATGTAATGTTATGTTTATATCTGTTTATGTGTGTGTGTGTGTGTGTGTGTGTGTGTGTGTGTGTGTGTGTGTGTGTGTGTTCAGAACTTAAATCTACCTTTTATTAGCAAGTGGTGATGTGAAATTTGGACTCGCGCCTAGACAAGAAAGGTACACAAGTCGAAATCTTTAGTTTATGCAATACTTACTTGAAATGTAAGGGATGCTTGTAATGTTTTAATAAACGTTTATAGAATTATTCGTTGAGTCGAGTTCTCTCATGTATTTTTTTATTTTATTTTTTTTTTTTTTTTGTGTATCGCTTTTCTTGCCGAGATCGATTTGTTCAGTTGTGACTCGTTGTAATAAAACCGTGGCCTGTGAAGAAATACTCTTTCGTGTTTTAGTTAGAAACAGTGACTGTTGGTACATCCTTCATACATACAGAGCTATGTAACAATAATCAAGTGCTAGATGGCCAGATATCATATGCCATATATGTAAATTTAATCGTTTTAATACCTCTCGTTTTAGTGCCTCCTTCCGCGTTTGGTTGTTCAATGAGGTTACTACTATTTCCAGGTTGTGCAGCATATTGACGGGGTCCTTGAAATAGTTGTCCGTAAAATTTTGTGATTTCAGTTGCTCCAGCGCATCCTGAACTGCGTCACGAGTCTGGGTTGTGTCTGCAGGGTAAGTTGCTAGTTTGTCCTGCAACAAAAACGAAGAAAAATATTTGCTGTAATGAAGATGAAGAGGCTTTATGACCCAAACGACGGAAATTCAAAATGCTGATTATTATAGGGTTGGTATAAAAGCAGAATGTGACATTGCAGTGGACGATATATTTGGCGACCATGAGCTTAGATGTCGATAACAAATCAAAATATTAATGGGCTAACATTGTGTTACTAACTGCAAATTTAGGGGACTCCTGTGTTTTATCAGTGCCCATAATGCAAGTTAGGTATTTTTAGAAAAACCCTTGTATTTACTCGCTATTTTGTGCTTAGATCTTAGGTACTCTCAGTATCTAGCAGAGCTGTGACCGGTTTTTGATATGATCAATTGACGTATCTGGGACTAAGAAGCCTCATGTAACTCGTTGGTATAATGTATTTCTCAAATACTGTCTTCAGAAAAAATTTGGGATTAATCCTCAGGTATTTGCAGATAAATCGAGCCTGAAACATTCCTGCTTGCACAGAATTCAGAGTTAAAAAAAGTGGCGACTGTCAGGCTTGAATTCCTGATGAATCTGAGCTATGATATGGCTTTAAATCGATATACAGGCTGAACATCTAAAACGTAAATAAACAGATTATAGTAGTAGTTAGAGAGAGTAAATCAGAATGTCAGTGGTGTTTGTTACAGGATTCTAGTTAGAGTCATTTACGAGATGACCTATTTTGAAAAGTTTCCACACCGACACCCGTTTGTGTCATTCAATCAGCATGGTTGCTAGGTACGATTTCTCATGTTTCCTTGCAGTGTGCTTGCGTGTTCCTTGAGTGCATTACGACATGCTAGTCAGTAAGAGTGTGACAGTTCAAGAAGTAAGTAATGAGTGGCCGATGTGATTTACGAATGCAGAAAAAGCCAGCACGCTCATGGTGTAAGGAGAATGTAAGAAGAATGCGGCAAGATATCCAAACAGACGTGAACTATATAGGCAGTTATTTATTAACCTCTTCAACCAGTTGAGTGGAAGTGGTAGTGTAACACCTAGGAAATATTAGTGACGCCAGAGGAGGGGGAAATTAACGTTCTCGCTAGTAGTAGGGAGATGGGGTTTTCAACATGCATTTGACATCAAACTGATATGAAGATCAATTACATTGATCAATTAATGAGCCCCACCCCATCCCCACACCCTCTCCTGACCACAGCCCATTCTTCCCCTGCCCCCTCCCCCTCCCCAAGCGGAAATTTCGAATTTTTGTGAGAATTTCTTGGTCCCAGAACTGGGCAGATGTCCCACCCCACCCCCTACCCAGTAATTTTCAGGAAATTGAAACTGGCAGTGCCCTTTCCAGGACTCGGACCCTGATTCTACTGGATGAGAAGCCCAAGTGCATGGTTCTCTTTTTATCCAGGAAAGCATCAAAGACAGCAGTCAACTCGCACGTGTCACTGTTACCTCAATACACATACAGCAGAATGTTGCCTTGATGAAAACTAGAAGATTGTATCCCCAGTTCACAGTGCTTCCATCTTGCCATTTTCCTGTATTCCTCTTGCTGTAGTGTACTCGTTCCCATGTACAAAAATTGTTCTGCAACAATCAGAAACATGCAAGTACTCCCTCAATTTCCCCATATTTTGGCGTATTTTCCCTCAATTTATACTTATTTTCAATCATTTTATCGATTTTATGTCACTTCTATCCATGTGAATATGACATAACTTCTTGTTCCGTGAACCAATAGCTGTATATTTAATAGGATCGCCACATATGTTTGGGTAATAGACATGAATGCCCCCTGAGAGACACAGACCTCCTTCTGACTGCAGTACCTGTATGTAGTTTGGAGATGTGTCGCAACACTGTAGCAAAATCTTCGTCCTTCCTCCATGCCATGTATGATGTGTAGTCTTCCTAACTTTCCCAACAAGAAACAGCACCGTAACTGCTCTTACTATCTCTTCTACTACCTTGTGTTGCAGGGGAAAGCTTCGTTTGGCTCTCGCCTTACACACTGTACGCAGTTGGAGGAGCGATGACTCCATGTTCTCATTTCCACTGTGGTCAAAGAGCGCTCCTGTCGCGTTAGCTCGTCCTGTTTCCCCACAGGATGCAGATGGTCTTAGATGTAGCGCTCTCTGACTTCCATAAGGGTCAGACTTAAATTGGGACGGTCACATGGACTAAGCTGCAGGGAGGTCAGGGCACAGACTTAGGAGCAGTTATAAGAAGCAGAGGGACTGCCTAAAAACAGCGCTGGAATTCTTGGTGTATGGGATCCTTAGCAGATACGTTCGGAAAAGGGTGACTCGTTTCCAGATACGAGAGTGACACGAATATGATACACCAGTGGCTGTAATCACTAAAAGTCGTCTCTACAGGATCAAACACAAATACGTAGTTGAATGGATAGACTTGATTCCAAATTGTAGACAGCGTTTTAGACAGTATTTCTGACTGAAAGCGTAACGCTATCAGCGATCTGTGTGTGCTTGTGGACTCAAGACCGCTTCTTATTCATGGTGGTGGTAACATAGGCGTTATGATCGTGTTTTTAATAGCGTGGTCCTCACGCTAAATTTATGTTGTGGGCTCTGGAATTCGTCTGTGATCAGCTTCAGATGTCATTTCTCAATAGTGTATCTTGAAAAGCACGTTGTGTTCCCTCCTTGGATTCCCAGTTGTCCTACTTGGCGAGTGCAATCCGACTGCTGAAAAAAAAAAGAATAAAAAAATTTAAAAAATCTCACCATGCAAATTGACTCTCGTGACCAATTTAATTAATTATACTATCAAATTGATGTCGATTATGTGCCTCCTGGCGGGTGGAAGAGATGTCTATGGTGCTACGGAATGATTCTTGACAAGCGTTTCTTTCCTTTTTTTTCGTTGCGGCGATATCTTTTCACGAAATTTTAATCTCCGACCTACACAGGGCGAGACAGCCTCGCACTATTTGTTTCGTAAACGCTAATGTGGTATAGAATCACATTAGTAAAAGGGGACCTGTCATAGTGAACAAAACAGGTACGTTCCCTTGAAATACAGCTTCATGTTGTCAACGTAGAAGGAATGTTTCTTTTTTCCGACATGTTGCCCAATGGCATGAAAGATTGTATTCTCTAATGACATTTTAATGCGCATGACAGTATATTTAGAGACACTGAACGCAAGAGATGGTCTCACGTCGTGTAATTTGTTCAACAAGCTGGAAGAAGTTGATTAATATAGATTATTACGTTTTTTCTTCGGAGTTTAAATTATCGCTTTTTCTTTATTCTGGTGATGGTTCTAAAATAGTGAGGACATTCTGTGGTGATCAGTAATTTTTTCAGTAAAATACTCGAATTTTTTTCTTGATTTTACACATGGTGGACATGTTTCTGCTGATCATTTGTGATCGATTGCGGCGCCCTTCGTTGGACGCCACAGAATAATGAGATGCAGATTGTATCCTGCAGTTGATTGTAAAAGATATGTCGATTTTGGTCATAAAACTAGAAGTAAATGGACTGCGCCTATTTTCGTGAAAAGAGGACATTTATAATCGTCGCAATTGTGGTTTGTTGTTTTTTTTTAACTTATGATTGATTATAGATGTGTTGACGTCAGATACAGTTGTTCTCTATCGACGAAAGGAGGCTGCTGCGGGCGTGGGGGAGGAGGGGCATGTCTGCTGTGGTGGTCGCCACACACAGCCGTTCTCTGTCCAGGGAGTGGCGAGTGGGTGATGTGTCGCTATATTTTAGATGAACAAGTTGCACTTCAGATGGCTGTCCATTTATCTCTCATTGTTTACTTGACCATACACACTACTGTGTTGGTATATGACCGTCGCCTTAAGGAGACAGCCAGATGGCGGAAATCGAAGTGCGGGCAGCGACCGCAGAGGGCTGACAGCAAAGGGCAGGCAGTGAGGGCGCAGAAAAACTACGAGACGCTTGGCAGAGCAGTTGGCCATTTCAAGATGCCTGCCCCCGCCCTCCCACTGTAGGTGGATGGAGGGAGGGGGTGGAGGGAGGGAGGAAGAGGGCCTCGATTTTCGGCAGTTTGTGGACGCCTATGCAGGAGAACGCACGTTCAACTACCGCAGCCTTTTAGGACAACGATTTTCCCCAGTGCACGTGCTACATTATAGCCTGTTCATTACAAGTTCTGGTTTTTTCAAAACAATTTCGAAGTGTATTTAGAATTGTGATGCACTTTTTCTCAATCATTTGCGGGATCGTGTATTGGCTTGGTTACCTGGGCTGTAGGTGATTTTTGAGCAGGTGTATGTAGCTATCCCTGACGTCAAACAACGATAGATCCTGTATACTTACAGGTAATGCACTATTTTAACTCCTCTCTGCCCAACACCAGCATCTCGTCAGATGACGATAGCTCGTGTCAAAAACAATAAATATAGTACCTTCCATCCCTGCCTTTTTCTGGCCAGCTTGTAGGTATAAGATAGAGTTTGTGTGTGTCTGTCGCTAGTTTCGAATGGTACTGCGAAATTTTTTCCCAGCAGGATAACACCAGTTGTATGGTATCGTCAGTTTTTGAGCTGTAATTTACTTTTATGCCGTCCTTGTGTAGCACTATGCATATAGTTGTGTAATTATCCCCAATCTTTATGATTAATTACGTAATTAGGACCGATATCTGCTTCATTCTCCCAACCAAAGCAAATAAAGTACACTAACCTGACCTTCCTCTCCCACATCTGGACAATTTCCATGTGTTGGGGGGGGGGGGGGGGGGGGGGCGTGCACTTAAGCTTTCTATCCAGTAGGATCAGGGTTCGAGTCTCAGAAAGGGCTCCGCCATTTTTAATTTCCCGTCAATGCCAAGCGCCTCTGGCGGTTTGATTGTGTTAGGGGGGTGCACTTGGGCCTTCCGCCCTGGAAGACTAGGGTTCGAATACCAGAAAGGGCACCACCAATTTTAATTTCCTACCAATTCCTGGTTGGGAGATGGGGTGGGATGTCAGCAGAGCCCTGGGACAAAGAAACTCCCGCCAAAATTCGAAATTCCTTGCAAAATTCGAAATTCCCGCGAATAGGATGGATTGGGGAAGGGCTAGGTTGGGGAGGGGGCAGGGGCTGGAGCCCACACACAGGCTGGGGAAAACACGTGACATCATCTGCGGGTGGGGGTGAGCATCTTGGGGGGGGGGGGGGGGTGAAGGTGGGTGGAGATGAGTGGGGGGGGTGATTAATTGATCAATTTAATTAATTTGCATATCAATTTGCTACAAAAAGTGTCCTCATAAGCCCAACTCCCTACTACTCTTACTGTTGTTGCAGTTGATCCGCATGTTTGCTCCCAGCAATCGCACAAGGAAGTGACATAAGTCAGTTATGTGTCCTATGCACTCTATATCGATGTGTTCCATCCATATCACATCTCTCTCGGTCAGGAGCTGCATGGAAACGATTATGAGAACTGTGTTAACTTCCGTATGTGGCCATTAGGATACTCCAAATATATCATGTATCTTGTTTAGCGACAAAGCCACGTTTACCAATCATGGCCAGGTAAACCACCGAAACATACATTACTAGTCAGTTGACAGTCCCCATTGGTTCGTCAGGTGGAACGTCAGTGTGCAAAGGTGCGGTGTAGGATAGTAAACTATCATCTCATAGGCTCGTTTTTCATTAACAGAACATTGAATGCACACGAGTATTGCTCTGTCCTAACGGACCATCTTCCGCGAACGGTAAAAGACGGATGCTACAAGACGCCCTTTCCAGATTACGAGAAACCAGCCCATAGTACAGTAAGTTTTACGATACGTCTTCACGAATTGTCTCAAAATCGTTGGATTTGGTGCACAAGACCAGTACTTTGGCCGGACCGTTTCCCGGTTTCGAGGCCTGTAGACTTTTTTTCCGTGGGGAAAGGACACAATATGTACACCCGATAACATGCAACCGGCGCAGCAGTCGTTCCATTCCAGACTGGAATCCTGTATTCCGATGCCGTTTGTCATTTTGAACACAACTGGTGATGGTCAGTTGCCTTGTTACTGGTCAGAATCCACGTAATTATTGTATGCGCTGGCGATGTGGGAACTTTTAAAAATACGATGTCTCGTAAAGACTCTCACTAGAATGCTTCGACAAACACCAATGACGTCCTAATTTACCCTACATTTAGTTTGTTAATGCCAATAGACATTATTCCATTTAAAAATGTATGTTTGCAAAAAAAATAAACTTTCTAATAGTTATCACACTGTGCTATTTGGCTAACAATACGAGGTACTGACTACCAGTCCTCCCTGTGATACCGCACGTCAGTAGCACTTTCCATTTCTGCAATATTTGCGGCGCAAGTTTTAAGTGATTCAGGCTGTTTATTCCGACTAGCAGCTATTTTGCCCTTTCTCAATTGATGCAAGGGATCGAGTGTACGGACGGCACGCTGTGGCGCTTAGCAAGCAGTGTGGGGAAGGTATAGTTTACGCTGGGGATGGTTCTGTGATGTTTTGGAGGTCGTTAATGCACTAACGTGGGCCTACTATCTCAGGTGGAAGCGTTCACTTGTAGCTGATGACTGTTAATCGTGGCGCTCTTTTTGTGTTTATATTTGCAAACGCCAATTCTCTTCTCTTAGCGCTGGAGGCTGACAGCCATGCCGCAGCAGCCGAATGCCACCCTTACGGTTTAAATAATTCTGACCCCCCATATCTGGGATTCACAGTCAAGTAATTCTTGTTAAACGATGTCATGGTCGCCTTTGATGGTAAAATTATTTATTTAAAAACCACTTTTGCAATTATCACCGAGCGAGTTGGCGCAGTGGTTAGCACACTGGACTCGCATTCGGGAGGACGACGGTTCAATCCCGTCTCCGGCCATCCTGATTTAGGTTTTCCGTGATTTCCCTAAATCGCTTCAGGCAAATGCCGTTATGGTTCCTTTGAAAGGGCACGGCCGATTTCCTTCCCAATCCTTCCCTAACACGAGCTTGCGCTCCGTCTCTAATGACCTCGTTGTCGACGGGACGTTAAACACTAACCACCACCACCACCCAATTATCATAATCTGTCATGTGGTGAAGCACACTTCCGCAGAATTACATTTGATAATTGCCACGCAGTCGAAGCTACAACAGTGGTTTTTGAACACATACGACGGCTATTCAGAAAGTAGGAAACGTTTCCGTCTAACGCCGATAGGTGCGGGCCAGTCGCGTGTATTTTGGTATGTACGTGCTCAGCAGCTCAGTCGGCATTAATCCGTGACTGCGGGAACTTCTCTACGCGTCTGGTTTCTTAGATATTCGAATTTGAAATGTGCGTTGCAATCTAAAATCCCGCCAGTTGTGAGGTGCGGTCTGTGATATGGTTTTTGTCGGCAAAAAACCTTAAACCTATAGACATTTATCGTGAGCTGTGCGAAGTGTACGGAAACAACGTAATGAGCGAATTTGCCGTCCGGAAATAGCGCATTCGGTTTAAAAATGGCCGACCCAACGTTCACGATGAAGAGAAGAGTGGACGCCCGAGCATTGTGACTGACGATCTTGTCACCGAAGTTGATGAAACGATTCGTGAAAACCGTCGCTTCACAGTATCGGAGCTTTCTCTTTCTTTTCCACATGTTTCACGGACTTTGTTGTTTGAAATTGTCACTCAAAATCTGGGCTACCACAAATTTTGTGCACGATGCTTGCCCAAAATGCTTACAGAGCACCGTAAAGAACAGCGAATGGGGGCAATGTTGACATTTCTGGAGACCTACCACATACATGGTGATTCATTAGTGGATCGAATCGTAACCGGTGACGAGATTTGGTGACACACGTCAATTGCGAGACAAAATTACAGTCTATGGAGCGGGGGCACACAAGGTCCCCCCAAAAACCAAGAAAATGTTTGCAAACCTTGTCAGCAAGGAAGCTGATGGCGACAGAGTTTTGGGATAGGCAAGGTGTGCTTCTTATTATTTTCTCGGACGTGGAGCAACCATAAATTCTGCCTAGTACTGTCAAACTGTGCACAGCCTTAGAAAAACAGTTCAAAACAAACGCTGAGGAAAGCTGACGACCAAAATTTTGTTTTTGCACGATAATGCTCGACCTCACATTGCAAACCGCGCTAAAGAACTCACTCCTTAATTCATTCAAATGGGAAATTTTCCCTCATCCGCCATACAGCCCCGATCTTGGACCAAGCGACTTCCACTTGTTTCCCAAAATGAAGGACGTCCGCGGTGGCCAAGTGGTTCTAGGCGCTTCAGTCCGGAACCGCGCGAATGCTACGGTCGCAGGTTCGAATCCTGCCTTGGGCACGGATGTGTTTGCTGTCCTTACGTTAGTTAGGTTTAAGCAGTTCTAAGTTCTAGGGGACTGATGTCCTCAGATGTTAAGTCCCATAGTGCTCAGCGACATTTGAACCATTTGAACCCAAGATGAAGAACTGGCTTGCAACGCAGCACTTTGATGAAGACGCGGTACTCCAGGCGGGCGTGACTCACTGGCTGAAGTTTCAGGCGGCAGAATTTTCGAAGGTCTCTCAAAGCTTGTCCACCGCTATGATAAGTTCCTCTATGTGTTTGGTGAATATGTGGAAAAGTTGTACGTCAGTCGCTCTTTCAGATGTATATAATAAAATGTATTTCTTGCACTTCGTTTTTTTTTTTAATGCCAAAACGTTCCCTACTTTCTGAATAGCCCACGTACAATGACGGAAACATATCGCAACATCAAGAAAGAATTTTGCGATATAAACGAAAGTTGGTAGGCGTGTTTCTACTTGTGAAATATCAAGTCTATTCCCATTTAGCATCAGTTGCATAACAGCGGCGATAATTGAGGCTGTATATCAGGTTTGCTAGAAACACACGCTGTAAACTACGATCATCTTTAATTTTGTTAAGCTCTAAACCCTCAGTAGTTTTTAATAGCTACTAAAATACAAATTTTTAGATTAGGAGTGACCTATACCCATCACGCATTGCTGGTTAAATGCCTCAAGGGCCATCTGTCCTCTCTGAGGTCTTCCTTGTAGTGAAAAGAAGCAACGGAATAAAGCAGTTTTTATTTTTCCAGGTGCTTTTCGCCTCAGTTTATCACGGTATTATCGGTGGCAGTGTGTGTAATATTGCTGCGCTCGTGCTCTACTGTTAGTGAAGCTGTTGTTCTGCCTGTAGCACTAAACATAGTTTTCATCAAACGGCACACACACTCTACTACCATGTCGTGTTAAGCGCATCAGTCGGAGAGAGCATCATCATTTAATTTTGCTCCAGCGCTGCCGTTATAGTCGTTGTTCGTGATTTTCCATTGCTTCTGACAGCTGAGAGACGATGGTAAGAAAGAAAATGAGGACCTTAGGAAAGTAGCCTTCCGCGACAGTTGTAGTTTACGTTCGAAGTTCTTCTGTGTTGGTACTGTATCAATCTCGCAGAATCGTCTGCTGATACGTTTCGACCTTCACATCGATGTTTTATTCGGGTAATTGGTTACACTCTGTGGCACAAAGCCAAACTTTCGTTAATTAATCTATAGTATTCCCAGCGTTTCTCGTCATGATTTTTTTCATTTGCTTTCTGGACGTGCCCATAAGAGCATCTCGATAGTGAATATATCGATTACGATGATACGAATGTAGGGACAACACAGCACTTAGATCTCGAGTGAAGAGAATCTCCGACACTGCTGGGAATCTGACCCATGCCCTTTCGATTAACAATCCGCCACCCTGAATGCGGACATTTATAACTATGATGATTGGCTGTAGAATGAATCTGCCGTTATTGAAGAAAGCGTTCACTAGTAGCCGACGGCTGTTAATCGTGGCGCTGTGTTTGTGTTTACATTTGCAAACGCCAATTCTCTTCTCTAAGCGCTGGAGGCCTACAGCCTTGCCGCAGCAGCCGAATGCCACCATTACGATTTTAGTAATTCTCTCTCCTCATTCCTCGGATCCACAGTCAAGTAGTTCTATTTAAAGGCTGTCATGGTCACCTTTGACGCTAAGATTATTTCTTTAAAAATGGTTCAAATGGCTCTGAGCACTCTGGAACTTAACTTCTTAGGTCACCAGTCCCCTAGAACTTAGAACTACTTAAACCTAACTAACCCAAGGACATCACACACATCCATGCCCGAGGCAGGATTCGAAGCTGCGACCGTAGCGGTCGCGCTGTTCCAGACTGAAGCGCCTAGAACCGCTCGGCCACAGCTGCCGGCCATTTATTTAAAAATCACTTTTGCAATTATCAAGGTCTGACATGAGGTGAAGCACATTTTCGCCGAATTCCACTTGATAATGGCCGTGAATTATGAACAGGTGCTCGATCGTTTTGAAAGATGGAGTCGCCATCCCTGAATTGCTCTTTATCTGTGGGAAGCAAGAAGGTGCTTAAAACATCAATATAGTCCTGTGCTATGATAGTGCCGTGCAAAACAACAAGGGACGACCACACCATAACACCATGGCCTCCGAATTTTACTTTTGGCGCTACACGTGCTAACAGAAGACATTCACTGGGCATTCGCCATACACTTACCCTGCCATCGGATCGCCACATTGTGTACCGTAATTCCACACAACGTTTTTCCACCGTTCAATCGTCCAATGTTTACTTTTCTTACACCAAGCGATGAGTCGTTTGGCATTTACCGGCTCGATGTGTTGCTTATGAGCAGCCACTCGACCATGAAATCCAAATTGTCTCACCTCCCGCCTAACTATCTTAGTACTTGCTATTGAGTCTGAAACAGATTGGAATTCCTGTGTGATGGTCTGGATATATGTCTGCCTATTACACATTACGACCCTCTTCAACTGTCGGCGGTCTCTGGCAGTCTACAGACGAGGTCGGCCTGTATGCTTTTGTGCTGTACGTGTCCCGTCAGGTTTCCACTTCAGTATCACATCGGAAACAGTGGACCTAGGGATGTTAAGGAGTGGAAATCTCGCTTACAGACATATGACGCAAGTGACACTGAGTCACCTGACCACGTTCGAAGTCCGTGAGTTACACAGGGCGCCCCATTCTGCTCTCTCACGTTGTCTATTGACTACTGAGGTCGCTGATATGGAGTACCTGGCAGCAGGTGACAGCACGATGCACCTAATACGAAAAACGCATATTTTTGGGGGTGTCCGTATACTTTTGATCACGTAGTGCAACTGTGCTAGAAAATCCATTTCCAATCTTAACATGTAAAGACGACAGAGGAAAACAGTTTTCGTCTTTCGGAAGATGTGTCGCATGTTAACGTAGGGAACGCCGTCTAGTTGGAAACAGCGGATACAGAATACTGCCGTTCCTCACAGCCATCGAAAAAAGGAAGGAAGATCATGATTTGACGTCCCAGTGATAACGAGGTCATTACAGACATTTCAAAGGAACCATCCTAGAATTTTGCTGAAGCGATTTAGGGAAGTCGTGGAAAACCTAAATCTGGGTGGCCAGACGCGTGTTTGAACTGTCGTCCTCCCGTCCGCTCTGCTAACCACTGCAAAATCTCGCTGGCCACAGCCGGGCAGCCGAGAACACGAGGTGGATCGCTTCTGGAACTCTTTGGCTACCCTATAGGAGGGAAACTCGAAATATTAGGTTCATGCATTAATGCGTACCATTTTCCCAGAAACTCAACAGATACGTATAACAGAGGCTTTAGTCATCAATGATATGTTCTCCTTCAGTGTTTAAAACAGTCTGCCAGCGCTAGGGTAGCTTTTAGATTCGGCGACTGTAGAAAATACGTGGTTTTGAGGCGACAAACTCGTCGAGCCATGTTCGGAGCGCATTTTCATCCGGAGAGGAAGTCCTTGGAAGGTTGTTCGACAAGCAGCAGAGAAGGTGAAAGTCTGAGGGCGCAAGATGAGGTGAATAAGGAGGAGTCGGAATAACTTCCCAATCCAACTCCTGCATAGTGTTTTTTGTAGTCTAGCACTGTGAGGGCGGGCGTTACCGTGGGGCAGCGGCACTTCATGCGCACTTCGTAGTCTTGTTCTTGGACTTCTTCTGCAAGACGTCTCACTTGTTCACACTAAATGTCAACCGTGTTGACTACACCTCTGGGAAGTTATTCGTAGCCCACCACACCGTCGCTGTCCCACCAGATGTTTAATATTATCTTTTGTAGACGCGAGCACGTCTTTATGCGGGGAGTTGCTGCTCTGCTTGCGCTCAACCGTCCCTTTCTTTTCCTTACGTTAGCGTAAAGATAAGTTTCTCGTCGCCAATAACGATACAGGATATGAATGGTCGGTGATGGTTACGAACCAACTGATGACGATCGAACAGAGATACACATATGGCCACCTGCTGATTTTTATGATTTCGGCATAGAGCATGCGGTACTCATACACCCGATTTTTTAACATTCCCCATTGCATGCAAATATCGCACGATGGTTGAATGAACACAGTTCATCAGGTTTGCCGGTTCTCGAGTACAATGACGCGGACCATTGAGGATTAATGCGTTTAAACGATCTTCATCAAACATCGAAGGTCTTCCTCAACGTGGAGGGTCATTAACGCCGAAAAGATTCTCCTAAAATAAGACAACCATTTTCTTGCAGTGCCCTGTACAAACGCATTATCCTCATACACGACGTGATTGTTTCAGGCTGCCCCTGCTGCTGTAGCCCCTGTATTTGAACTCAAATAGAAGAATGTCACAACTGTTCCAATTTCTCCACTGGCCATTCCATTTTCTAGCGTCCATAGCTCCACTCACTCACTATCTCTAAAAGACAAAAAGAAAATCTCTAAACTCAAATAGCAACAGCTAATTACAAATATAAAATGACAATCAATAAACAAATCCATAGCAACCGGAAACGCTATCAACTTACGCATCAGCCTAATAATATCTCGAATAAGTAAAATCATGGAGAGCGAGTCAATAAGCTGATGATTGGAGAAACAGCGCAAATTACACTAGGTGATAGAAACTTCAATAGAGACACCAGGTACGCAGTTATTAATGCATAGAACTGTACACTAGATAAAGAACGAACGCAGTCTCGTAGTTTACCGCACGATGCGATTGTTGCCACTACAAATGACACTGGCTAGAGAGCGCAGAAATGGTCTAAGGAAGTAGAGGGCGCCGCCTCAGTATAAGCCATTTCCATGACGTAATACAGTCAGTCAAATGCAGTTCCCTCACATAAAAGTGGGAGCCTCCCCAGTTTCACGACATCGGGACTTATTCCTTGACGACGCTATCGAAAGCTTGGAATTTTATTCGAATTTGACTTGGCAAATTACAGTCAGCTTTTTTATCCGAGGTCAGCCACTTGATTTCAAAGTAAGACACAGTGGTCATTCTTGGATCTTGGGTAAGCCGTAACCTTACTTGGCAGAAACACTTTTTGAAATGAGGCGTCCGGAATTATCGTTCTGTAGCTTTGAATTTCTTTGCAGTGAATCAGTGTTTCTTAAAACGTTCGAGAAGAGTCTATATATACTTGCAGTACACGGCTTCCAACTACAGTTGAAACATTTCTCTGTTGCATGTGACCGATTCCAAGACAACACTAGTTGGTTGGTTGTTTTGGAGAAGGAGACCAGACAGCGAGGTCATAGATCTCATCGGATTAGAGAAGGACGGGGAAGGAAGTCGACCATGCCCTTTGAAAGGAACCATCCCGGCATTTGCTTGGAGCGATTTAGGGAGATCACGGAAAACCTAAATCAAGATGGCCGGACGGTGGGTTGAACCGTCGTCCTCCCCAGACAACAGTAGTGTTTCATTCAAAGGCAGTTAAGATAAAGACGTTATTTCTCTTCCATATCTCGTCGACACTTTCCTTTCGGCTGTGATGCTATCGAATTCTGGAGAAGGAGCGCTACGGGAAATTCCTGAAATATCTCGTCTTATAGCCTCAGCTTCTGCCCTGCGGAGACGAATGAACCAGAGAAATACTACGATTAGATTAACGGAAGCTTCTCAGTAAACCACAATGTGCCGAAGGTTCCCGGAATAAGACCTCAACAAGCAGGCCGAAACGTCCGATCGCATTATCTGCAACAATGACGTAATACCAGAAGCTACAGACATTTTGTAAGTAGCCTGTTTATTTGTTGGCACCGCTGTAGACTGTGTTAATATCGCTGACAGCGCTCTGTGCCCTCGGCAACAGACTCTATGGTTGGACGGACTAGCAGTTAGCGAGTTGACAGAGAAGTGCATGAACACGTTTTTTTCTTAGTGGAGACTCAGTGTTGGTAGGACACGCAAGTGAGGTGAGATGAAACTTCTTACAAGGGAAGATGCAAGGAAAGGTATGATAATGCATGTACAGTCGATAATGTTGGATAGTGGAGTTATTGACAACTATATAATTTTTGGAGCTGGATGGCAAAATTTTCTATATTTATTGTTTGCTCTCCAACCAAATCTTTCTTTTGCCAACCATATGCCGCCTACTAGTTAGAGTCTGTAGCAGTCTTTTTATTTAGTTGGCCGTAGTTGCTGTTTGCTGTAATTGCTGTAGTTCGTGTTATGAAGATTTTCTGTGAGGTAATTGAGTTATAAAAGAGAATGGGGTTTCAACTATCGAGATTCGTGACTGAAATGAGTTAACGCAATTAACAGAATTAAAGGTAGTTTCATATTTCTCTAATTTCATATTTTTTGGATTTGTATTATTGTTAGGATTTCTTGCTATTCAGGGCGATTCTTTTGTGTTCATTATCGGAAGTCACGTTGTCAATGTATAGCAGTCAGATGTGTTGGGCTTGTATATTGTGGCTAATAAATGAATACGTTAAGTTTGAGTTGTGTTTGTAAGAGAAAATTCTGTTGGTCAGTGCTTAGTAAAAAAATAATTAAAGACTGTTTCAGTTTAATATTGTCAAGAAGTGTAAAACAGTATGTGTGATTACTACCAGAAATCCTACAAAAAAGCTGGAAACATCTACTTCACTCGAAAGCCGAACGAAGAGCGTTTGAAATTAAGAATTTCCCATAAATCACCGGGAAAAGCGCTATATGAAAGGTCGAAGTTGGTCGACACTGTGCGATTTCAGAACTCTTATGCTACTTTTAATTGATTTATCCTGGCACACAGGATACTAATTTCTATGACATTGACTGCCATTAGTTTTTACAATATACTCGTATTAACGGCCAAAGATGTGAAATGTTGCCTCACTGCACACTAGCTATGTCAATGGAATCATAAGAAAACCAATGAACAGGAGAATTTGCAGCAATGTGTGGCATCGTCTATGTATCAATTGTTGTTTTTGATATTGACTGTTGAAGGACTCCGCGACTGTCCATAAACCGCGGCCAATCATTATCTCGATAATGACTCTTATACTGAAAACCAGTGAAGCAATCAAATGGTTCAAATGGCTCTAAGCACTATGGACTTAACATCTGAGGTCATCAGTCCCCTAGACATAGAACTACTTAAACCTAATTAAGCCAAGGACATCACACACATCCATCTCCGAGGCAGGATTCGAACCTGCGACCGTAGCAGCAGCGTGGATCCGGACAAAAGCGCCTAGAACCGCTCGGCCACCGCGCCGGCTAGAGAAGCAATCCCTAAGTGTGACTAACCCACAGACAAAAGTACATCAGTATACACGCTATAGAAATTCTTGAGCGTATTTGCAGGAGTGGTTTGACGACTGGCGTGCTTTGCTAAACGGTGAAAGTGTGAGAATTTTCAGTGCTTCACGGTAGCTAATTGTTTCTGCAATCAGGATGCAGTATATAGATCTGAATATTGGCGTCGAACTCTCTCTAAATCACTTCAGTTAAATCAAAAAACCTACCAACGACATCGCTGTTTTCGGCAAATTCGTTACGTTACCAAAGAGTATATACAACTGAAACACATGATTCAAAATATAGTTGTTTTCGTTAAATTCGCTACGTTCTCGAAGAGCGCATACAATTGCAACTTTGATTTTGTAACGTGCCGCGTTAGAGTCCTTCTAGGGCTTCTCCGAAAGTCTACTTGTCACTGACATGGAACCCGTTGAGTGCAAGTTCCCAAAAGACCAATTATATTTACGCATTCGACGCCCCACATATTGTCTACCACACAGCCACAACATTGGCTGCTAATAGCAACTGGGACGGGACTGGAGATACCCAATGGTGAGCACAGCTGGAGGCTACGAAGCATAGCTGAACCGCTTAATCGACGAGTAACTCTCAACAGTGCAACAGTGCTAGTGGTGTTGATACTTAGCAGGGCAACGACAAAGACAAACAGAGGAAATATTGCATTACATCTATAACAACAGCTGCCGAAGTTGACATTTCGTTAGAAAGGAACCCAAGGAATTTCGCACAATGAGAAAGAAGTGGCAGATGAAATATTAGCGTTAGTGCAAGATTAGTCAGTGGCATGTGTGGTCTACACGTTCGACTGTGCGGACAATGTATATGAGGAGTACAATGATGCGAATTACTGAAAATGATACTGAAACAGGTGTCAAGCTATGTAGTTCATCATCCTTGCCGGACAGGGAGCCACCAAACATGCCTCCAGTGAAACATAGTAAAGGACAATTGTTGTCCATGGAGCGGGTACTAAACATAATTACGTACATGGCAGATCGTCCACAGCAAGGGAAACGAGGGAAGCTGCGGATAGATGCAAAACTGCAAACAGTGCTACAGAATTGTAAGACGGAAGATAACGAAATTGCAAATAAATCGTCAACTTGACGACGCACAGCTAACTGCGGAAACGGTCCAAAAAATTTTAGATGAGATAAGTAGGTTTATCCCATCGTTCAGTAAGAATATTGTTTTCAACTCTAACCAACCGGTATTTGAAGAGGAAATGGATATGAATGGAATCCTGGAATTCAGACGTATAGAGAGAGTGGTATCAAGATCAACTAACATTAATGCCTTAACGCATTCGGCAGGTCCGGGTGGCCGTGCGGTTCTAGCCGCTACAGTCTGGAACCGCTTGCCCACTACGGTCGCAGGTTCTAATCCTGCCTTGGGCATGAATGTGTGTGATGTCCTTAGGTTAGTTAGGTTTAAGTAGTGCTAAGTTCTAGGGGACTAATGACCTCAGAAGTTAAGTCCCATAGCGCTCAGAGCCATTTGAACCATTTGAACCTTAACGCATTCGTGTACAATTATGCCGACTGTTAATCCGTATGGTAAATTGGCTGGAAAGTGATTTCTTGTGTTGGGAGAAGTTGAAGGTGCTCTGCCCCTACGACTGTTTCTCATATGCGTGACCTTGCAAGGATAATAGGGAGTATTTAGGTCCAGCAACCACGAGAGGGAAAATGGGCGTAAGAGAACTACAACTATGGTATGAACACTGTTTCTGGTCTGTAGCTGGTCAAAATAACTTGTTCTTGTTCGATTCCTGGTTTGCGTATTTAAATAATACTCCTCTAGAGCAAACTATCCCTCCTGAAAAGTGTGTGACATTGGAGTTCATACCACGTGGAACCACTGGTTAAATTCAGCCTCTGGAAGTTTTCTTTTTGCGTATCTATAAAACATATTAGCGCACTGTCTACAGCAACACCTTAAAGTCGAACGAGTTCCGCGATATGCTCCACGGCAGACTGTTTTGTAGTCGGTTGCTTGCCATCACATTCCAGTGTTCATCACCCTGTTACGCCATTACGATTCTTTTTCAATTCTTTAAGAACTGATAGCTGGCTGAATGTCTTGCACGGTTTGTAACACCCAATAAATTCGCCTTCGATGTTGATGGTGCCAACCTTGTGATCAATGTGGCACGCCATTTTTCGCTCGGTGTTCATGAGGCAAGATAATGGTTTGTTCTGAACATTTCTTGAATGTCGACGATGTCCACTTCGTGAAGAATAGTACATACATCCCATACAAGGTTGATCTCTGCCTCTAACGAACACCCATTTCCTGTTGCGCTCCTGATGCAAGTCGCGATCATTAACAGCTATTTTTTTTCTTGTCATAATTAACGCAACGTTTTCAAACGAGCCTGCGAGCTCGCACTTAGAGGTTTCTTGTGGGTATGGAACAGATCTACGGAGAACGATAGAGAGACATACATTTCCATCTGTCTTCTTGTACTTGCACTCAGTGCTTGGCGGTGGCTGTGTTATCTTGGGATGTGGTGTCCATTTTGTCGACAGCGAATTGGTTGCCTTCTGCTCTGTTGACATTTTGGCTGTCGTTCCCTCTGTCAGTCGTCTGCTTGCCACTTTCTCTGTCGATAATGTGGCTGTTGTTTGCTTCGTCGACAGAGGGACTGTTGTGTGATATGTTGGCTGCAGCGTTGTTGGTGGCACCTGCTCTCTTTCGCACGTACTGTTACTGGAACCTGGAAGTCAAGGAAAGAAAATCGACTCAGTCTGGTGTGTGTTAGATATAGACACATTAGACGAAAAAATTAGACCAAATACAAGCAAATTATTCGAGGCTCATTCACTAGGCATTTTCAGCTACCAAAACATCTACATTAAAGTACTGCAGGACACCCTATGGTGCTAAGACGAGAGCATTTCCTCCGCTGCTATTATTTACCGCTTTGTATTTTCAGTTTCTAAACAATGTTCGACAAGAAGGAGAGTCGATAAGCCTTTGTGCATGTCATATTTTGTTTGATGTTACGGTGTTTAGCATTTCGTGTGATACATGTAGTTGGAAGTAATGTAACTCAGTTCTTGTAATTTTTGTAGTAAACCTATTTGTATGCCCCACGTATCTTATGTAATGTCCACTAAATGAATCAGACGAGCCTTTCCATGACATTTTCGCGAATACTACACTAGCTCGTTACACTTCTGTTGCATTTATGGCAACATTTAAGCAATGTGATGTATCATACCTGACACTGTAGATGATGGGTGCATTTGTCTATTGGAACAGAAATGACCGAAGAAATTTTGTTTTACAATGGACATGTAGATGACAAATGTCGATAATCGTAGGAGGTACCAGAGATATAACAAATATTCAACACCGTGATTACGTAGGCTTTCCCGGCGTAGTAAGTTATGAAAGTCTCTTCGGGTTTCCTGCCGGATCCTAAAATCAACTTGACTCAATATTTCGGCGATCCAACTGGTCGCCATCTCCAGGAAAATGCTGCTTCTGCTGATGAGTCCCGCTGAGAATTGACGTCAGGTTGCAAATCGCCGTCCTGTATGGCCACCGTTCAGTACACGGCGTATGAAGATACCAATCTGTGTGTGTCGGCTTTCGGTGAACCCTGTGTCCCAAAGTTCCATCTAGTTTTTTATAAACCATTACGTCTAAAAAGCCGACACACACAGATTGGTATCTGCATCCTAAGAGTTGTCATCCACCACACCAGCGTAGTGGCGTTCTTAGGACTTTGGTACGGAGAGCATATGCCATTTCCGACGCAGACAGCTTAACCCAAGAACTTGAGCATTTGATGATTGTTTTTAAGGAAAATGGATACAGCGAGAAGCAGATTCGTCGGGCTATGGAGTTTGGACCATCTCCGGAGGTGTACGAAGAGAAACATAGATCTGTGGCCTTTCTTTCTTATGCTGGAGGCTTATCGTTTAAGATTGGACTAATTTTAAAGAATTTTAACATTAAGACTGTGTTCCGTCCACCTTCTAAGATTAGGGCTCTGCTTGGCTCTGTGAAGGATGATTTGGGGCTTAGGAAACCCGGGGTGTATAAAATTCCGTGTCAACGTGGGAAAGCTTACGTTGGCCGTTCTATTCGCACAGTGCATGACAGGTGTGTGGAACATCGCCGTCATACGAGGCTACAACAGCCGGAAAAATCGGCGGTAGCAGAACACTGCCTAAATGAGGGACACAAAATGAAATTTGAGGAAATTGTTGTGGTTGCCAACATTTCCGGTTCTCGGAACAGTGTCTATAAAGAGGCGATTGAAATTAGGTTGGCTGATAATTTAATCAACAGAGACAATGGGTTTCCTCTTAGCAAAACGTGGAATCCTGTATTATCTCGCATCAAAACTGAACGTTCTTCGGTGCGGCCTTGATTGCGATATATCGTTGCCAGCAGTGTGGCCGGCCGCGGCGGTCTCGCGGTTCTAGGCGCGCAGTCCGGAGCCGTGCGACTGCTACGGTCGCAGGCTCGAATCCTGCCTCGGGCATGGATGTATGTGATGTCCTTAGGTTAGTTAGGTTTAATTAGTTCTAACTTCTAGGGGACTGATGACCAAAGCTGTGAAGTCCCATAGTGGTCAGAGCCAGCAGTGTTTCACTAAGGGCGGCGCCACCTCCCTGTTTTGTAAGGCAGAAACCGTGAACGGTGGCCTATGTAGGACGGCGATTTGCAACCTGGCGTCAGTTCTCAGCGGGACTCATCAGCAGAAGCAGCATTTTCCTGAAGATGGCGACCAGGTAGATCGACGAAATATCGAATCAAGTTATTTTAGGATCCGGCAGAAAACCCGAAGAGACTTTCATGAATATTCAAAATCTCTTTAAGAACCGAAAAAACAATATCTTATTCACACATGCACAAAAATGAAACAAATGTATTAGCTACCTCGACGTAACTTACCAGAAGACACACCAGCGTCGAGAAACACCAGCATTCCGCTAAGTTATACAGAAGCAACCTATTCAGCAGGCGAAATACAGAGGATAGGCAAAATAATGTGAACAGTGGTAGTAATGGTGTGGTTGTGTTTGACGATCAACAACGCAGGTAGGCACGTGTCGCGCTGGACTGTGCGTGTTCAGTGCGGACTAGGCGTCAATGCAGGTTGTGTAGGAGTAGTGCACACTTCGTATTTGCATTCACAGGTCGAGATCAACGTGCAATGAAAGACTTAACAGAGTTCCAAAGAGGGCAGATAGTGGGGGCCAGATTAGCTGGAGCATCAGTAACCAAGACAGCCACCTTCTTGAATGTTTGAAGAGCAACTGTTTCACCCGTAATGACAGGCTACACAGAGCATGGAAAGACATCATCGTGTAAACGTCACAGTGGGCGCAAATCAAAACTAAATGACAGATATTGTCGTACGCTAACACTATTTGGGTGAAAACAACACAAAACTAAGTCTGCTAAAGTGACTGCAGAGCTCAATAGCCATCTTCGAGACCTCGTATCTGTCGACACTGTCCTCCAAGAACTCCACAAAGCAAATATTCATGGACGAGCTGCTATACCGAAACCATTAGGGACGGCAAACAACGCAAAAAAGTGTAAAAAATGGTGTCAGGAGCATAAATCCTATACGGATGATCTGTGAAAACACATCATATGGTCCGACGAGTCTACGTTTTCGTTAATTCCAACATCGGGCCGGTTTTACGTCTGGAGAACTCAAAAATAAGTCTGCAGTCCTATTGGTGGTACCAACGGTTAATCGTGGAGGTGGACATGTGATCGTGTGGGCGGCCATATCATGGTATTCTACCGGTCCCATCATTACGTTCAAAGGCTGTGTTACAGCCAAAGATTATGTGAACATTTTAGGTGATCACTTGCACCTCATGACTCAAATGTTGTTCCCCAACAATGATGCCATGTTTCAGGACGATAATACACCATTCACACAGCCAGGACAGTACAATCGTGGTATGGGCAGCATGCAACTGATATGAAGCGTCTTCTCCGGTCAGCGAAGTCCCCAGATTTGAAGATTATCGAACCATAGGGCGGTATTGGAGCGCAGACTCCGGAGCAGATCTTCGCCTCCCTCGTCACTATGGGAGTTAGAAGAGGATCTGATCGAAGAGTGACTTAACATTCCACTAGAGACTTCACAATCATTAAATGCCAATATTCCAAGATGAATTATAGCTGTATTACGGGGAAATGAGGGTCCAACCCCTTATTAATAAACCATTCCCAAGTACGTACTGGTGTTCAGATTATATTTCCTATCCCCTGTGTGTAAGTCTACCTAAACACAGGGAAATACATTGCACTAGCTAATACATTACCAGCGTTCATGGTTTAGATAATACTGGAAAGAACATTAAAAACCACACACTAGACATATATGAAAAAAATGCTCGTGTAATGATGTCACCCTGAACGATGGTAGTACCTAAAAGAAAAGTTTCAAAGCTGTTCAAAACGCATTTGATAAAAACAGATGGCTCTGCATCTACGAAACCGCAACGAATCCAGCACAGAATATTGACTGTTGTCACGACCCATTTTCAGATGACAGATCTGTTAAAATAACCTTCCCGAAGTGTGCTACCTTATACAAAGGAGAAATAGATCAGGATTTCTTTACGAAAAATTCAGAGCATACGAGTGCTTTAAAACATACTGCATACTCATCTCCGCATACAATTTTGCAAAGTTGCTGAAATTCAATGCATTAGGCACCTAGTACAAATATCCAAAACTTGAAAGTTCGTCAGAAGTTTGATATGGCTTAAAATAACCGCCAGTTCGGACGGTGAAAGTGTTGGACTAGTTTTTTAGGCCCTCGGCCCCCGCCTCCCACCCTCCAAGGACAAATGTTGTCAACATAGAATGCTTTGGTAAAGACACACTTTTATCTGGTGGATGTAGAAACACCGCACTCGTGGAACAATGGGCAGGAAGTGTCGCTGCTTGGAACAGTGGAGGTCAGGAAGTACTACTGAAGTACTGAACAGCTAATGAATTAGGAAGCAGATTTCAGAAACTCTCTGTTTATTGAGATTTCCCGCCCTCACTGATTACCCAATTCAAACAATGGGAAATCCATGATGGAATGTAACAATGTTGTGAGAAGGAGAGCTGCTACTCACCATATAGTGGAGATGCTGAATCGCAGAAGGGCACAACAAAAAGACTCTCAGAATTAAAGCTTTCGGCCATTAAGGCCATTGTCAACAATACACACACACACACACAAACACACACACACTCACACTCACGCCGGCCGGAGTGGCCGTGCGGTTCTAGGCGCTACAGTCTGCAACCGCGAGACCGCTACGGTCGCAGGTTCGAATCCTGCCTCGAGCATGGATGTGTGTGATGTCCTTAGGTTAGTTAGGTTTAAGTATTTCCAAGTTCTAGGGGACTGATGACCTGAGAAGTTAAGTCCCGTAGTGCTCAGAGCCATTTGAACCACATACTCACCCAAACGAAACTCGCACCCACGTCTGCACTCTCAGGCAACTGAAACCACACTGCCTTAATGGCCGAAAGCTTTAATTGTGAGAGTCTTTTTGTTGTGCCTATCTTCAACTCACCATCTCCGCTACATGGTGAGTAGCAACTTTCTTTCTCATAATATTGTATGATTACCCAATTCAGTTTTATTAAATCAGTTTTCCATTTAGTCCTTTATTTACTTATTTTAGTGTTACGCAGGATGAAGAAAAATTCGCGCACACGGACTTAGCAGCGCGATTCCTCACATACTGGCATACGGAAACATCTCTCTCAAAATTTTGTCCTGCACGTGTTTTAGGCAGTAAATGGTCATTAAAAATCGGTAATCTGACAATATAAGCACGTCTACGGTAACTACCTTTGTTAACATGTAACACTTGTGCTGTGCAGTTGGTGCAGAGGATAGCGTTTTGGGTTAGCATGTAGGATGTCGAGGGTTCGATTCTGTGTTGAGACATATTTGTTTTTATTTGCTAAACGTAGTCTGCATGGCACGGTATCTGACGTCTTAATCATCATACAGCGATTACAGCGGGTCTTCTGCAAAGTATTTGCAGTTACGTATTACGAACACAGAAATGGAAATACAATCGTATTCATTGCTCAGCATTTAAAGAAACGTTTTGCTTGTGGTGGACTAGAATTGTTTCATACCATTGCATACGACGTGCAAAAGGCTTCTTTAAAAGCTGACCAATTAAAACGAGTGTATTTCCATTTATGTGTTTGTAGTACGTAACTGCAATTGTTATGTAGAAGACTCAGTGTAAGTGCTGTATGACGATTAAGACGCCAGATATCGTACCACGCAGACTAATTTTAGCAAACAAAACCAAATATGCCTCGACCCAGAATTTAACCTTCAGCCTCCTGCATGCCAATGCAAAACACTATCCTCTGTACCAAGTGCACAGCAGTGCTTTATCTGCTCACAGAGGTAGTTACCATACGGATGATTATAATATTGCCAGATTTCCAATCTTTAACGTCCATTTACTTTTGCGAGACTCATTTTCGTATTGTCTGGATGTGAGGAATCGCGCTGCGACGTCGGAGTGCGCGAGTTTTTCTTCACCCTGTATAATACTGAATGAATGCCATATTAGGCATACTTACTGATAGAAAAAATTTCTTTGCCGAATGTAAATTCTGTGGTATTCGCCATTGTACAATCTGACATGACATGAAACTTCCTGGCTACCTGCTCTACCAACTGAGCTACCCAAGCACGACTCACACCCATTCGTCACAGCTTTACTTCTGCCAGTACCTCGTCTCCTACCTTACAAACTTTACAGAAGCTCTCCTGCGGACATTGCAGAACTAGCACTCCTGAAAGAAAGGATATTGCGGAGACATGGCTTAGCCACAGCCTGGGGGATGTTTCCAGAATGAGATTTTCACTCTGCAGCAGAGTCTGCGCTGATATGAAACTTCCTAGCAGATTAAAACTGTGTGACAGACCGAGACTCGTACTCGGGACCTTTGCCTTTCGCGGGCAAGTGCTGATACGAAATCTCATTCTGGAAACGTCCCCCAGGCTGTGGCTAAGCCATGTCTCCGCAATATCCTTTCTTTTAGGAGTGCTAGTTCTGCAAGGTTCGCAGGAGAGCTTCTGTAAAGTTTGGAAGGTAGGAGACGAGGTTCCGGCAGAAGTAAAGCTGTGAGGAGGAGCCGTGAGTCGTGCTTGGGTAGCTCAGAGCACTTGCCCGCGAAAGGCAAAGGTCCCGATTTCGAGTCTCGGTCCGGCACACAGTTTTGATCTGCCAGGAAGTTTCATATCAGCACACACCCCGCTGCAGAGTGAAAATATCATTCCAGGCATATCTTTGCCAGTTATGCTAGAAATTTTTCTGACAACGCGAAATCTTTGGGAAAGTAGATATGGTGAAATAAGTGGGAAAAAAAGAAGATCTATATCCCATGGAATAATGTTCATGTTCCGACCGAGTAATAACGTTTTGTCAACTAGCCTCAGGGAAATCAACAAAAACAGAGTGCGTTCGTTACGATACCATAATATTCCTAGTTCCGCAGGGCGTCTTGAGCCATGTGCATGCCACTGTTGACCGAGCCTGCGCGGTCCGCCCGACACCGCAGCCAGGTCTGCCGGGCGAGCCTCGACTCACGCTGCCCGGTCAACCGGTGGAGTCGCACCGGGGACCGCTGAGCAGTGCGGTGACCCGCCAGAACTCGATTCCGCTCGGGCGCCCGTGCGGTTCGGCTGCTCACCAAGTCGCGCCGCCGCCGGACGCTCCACTGTGTCGGGTGCGAAATGAAATATTTGTGGCCCGTTTGCAAGCAGTTTTTCACTACGCACAGTATTCACCGACACAGCTCTTCACCTCCGGTGTTACATTAAAATAATTGAGGGCTGTAGCATCAACAACACGATCGTTACTTAAATATCCACCGTTGCTTCCAATTGTTAAATCCACTTACTGTCACGTACATGCGAAAAAAACTCTGTCCTTTATATGCAGTGAAAGTAGTTGATTTTATTGATAGTCATCTTGGTAATTAGCTAATTTTTGCAATACTAACTTATTTAAAAGTTTTTATTGACTCACACGGAAGTAAGATGGTTATATCACGGCAGAACTGTTCTCATATTGCATGAAACAGTGGAGAACAATCTCACGAATGGCCTTGACGATCTACCCAGGTATTACAATACAAACCAGCTTAAACCAAACACTTCAAAGACCCAAATGTGTGCTTTTCATTTGAGAAACAAGGAGGCCACTCGCAAGATGAAAATAGTATAGTTGGCAGTTGATGGTTGAAGTGCTGACACATTCTCTATGCTCCCAGTAATGCTGGCAACTGATTTGATATATATACAGTGGTCATATGAACAACAACCTGAAGATGACGCAATGAAGCGTTGAAACTGGTTACAACAGAATAAAATAAAATCATAAGGATGGCTGTAGGTGTTTTTCTTTTATCACAATAACAATTGTCCTGCCAAAGGGATGGACATACTAAAAGATGGTCGGAGATCGAACTGGAACACTACGTGACTCCAAAGTACCTGGGAGTGACACTTGACCGATCTCTCACTTTCAAAAAGTACTGCATGAAATGCAAGTCGAAAGTTTCCACTAGGAACAATCTCCTACGGAAACTGAGCGGATCGCAGAGGGGTAGTCAACCTGAAACAATCCGAACATCTGCAACGGCACTATGCTATTCTGCGGCATAGTATGCCTGTCCTGTTTGGTGTAATTCAAGCCATGCCAAACAGGTGGATGTAGCTCTCAACGGAACCTGCAGAATTGTAGCAGGTTGCTTGAAGTCCACTCCAGTCGAATGGCTTTACCATCTCGTTGGAATACCACCATCACCTGCTCGAAGAGAGATAGCTGCGAACAATGAAAGAAAGGCAGTGGAACAGGAAATTAACCATCCTCTGTACGGGCATTAACCGCATCCGCAACGACTGAAATCAAGGGTGAGTTTCCTTGGGACATGAAAGGAACTTAGAACCACTGCTGGAAAAGCTAGGTTACAACTGTGGAGGTCTGCGACCTACCTTCCCCCTGGTTGGAAAAGAGATGTTGCAGCTTTACCTCCAGGCCACGATGGGGAATAGACAACTTGGAAGTTCCTGAATAGACTGACATCCAGAGTTGGAAGATCAAAAATTAACTTGGCAAGATGGGGATACACTGATCCAAATGGTATTCGATGTGACTGTGGAGAAGAACAGACAGTTAGGCTCATGCTTCGGTGTCGACTGTGCTCACTATCCTGTACACAACACGATCTTCAACAAGTAATAGAAAATGCACTGGAAGTGGCCAACGTTTGGACAAAAGTAATTTAAACTGTGTAAAGTGTATGTACATGTGTCTGTATGCTTCTGACACGAAAATAACAATAACAATAATGACATTCATCTTTTCCTTGCCAGGTGAGGCTTCCGACGGTGGCTTGCTTGACAGACAATTTGTTAAAAGTCAACAGCATAAATTTGTTACTTCAGGGGACAAACATAAACCTGTGTAATGTGCCAGGACACGTCGAATCGTTCACTAAAAACCTTTTCACTTTGGGAAATCTGTCTAAATTCCAATCAAATTGTGTGCTTCGATGCCCTTCACGATTTCATAGTAGATATTCATCTTAATTCGGACGAAAATGAGAATAAATTAAACCGTCTCCCCACAAGGTGGATTGGAAGGATTCAACAACAAACACTGATGGAATCCCGTCCGGGTAATACGTACCACCGAGCAGGCGAGTCCTCCAATACTGTGAGCCTGACGGGCTAGAAGGGTACACTAGCGGGAGATAAGCCCTCAGAAATATCGCGCATGCGCACTAGGGCAAGGAGGGCTGGTGGATTTGTTAAGGAACATTTGAAGGGGAAAATTTTCGAACACTATTTCCCTGTTCTATGTAGTAATAACAACTGGATTCGTAATCGCTAGGAACAAGACGATAATTTTCGAATTGACACGAAGTGTAAATTGCAACGAGCAGCTACCCGAAACACCCAGTGATTAAGTTACAGAAAATGAATGTATTTCACCGGGGAAAGCCGGCCGCTGTGGCCGAGCGGTTCTAGGCGCTTCCGTCCGGAACCGCGCTGCTGGTACGATCGCAGGTTCGAATCCTGCCTCGGGCATGGATGTGAGTGATGTCTTTACGTTAGTTAGTTTTAAGTCGTTCTAACTCTAGGGGACTGATGACCTCAGATGTTAAGTCCCATAGTGCTTAGAGCCATATGAACCATTTCACCGATAAAATTCTGGTTAAGCTTAAAGGCGGAGTTTCCAATAATATCAAATAAAGCGACAACAAGTTTAATACCTGTGTAAATAGGCTGTTGCAAACAAATAAACGAGCTTGTGAAATGCACAGGAGTGTGCAATGCAATACACAACTTGCCGCGAAGTAAGTGATCTCACAGCAATGCAGCGCATGCGCATGGTGGATGAAGCTAGTCAACAGACAGATAGGCACAGCTGGGAGTGTTGGAGTGCCCAAAACAAACAAACCTGATGAGCCACAGCCTACACTAGAATTTGTAAAGCCTACTGATTAAACAGGGATGTAGAAAATTAAGCGAAAGTCTATACTACAACTACGACTATCTACACAATACAGACATACAAAGATGAGCTAAGGGCATTATATACACAGGAAAGGGACGCTAAACTAAGAGATATTTACCTCCTTTATTTTTAATATTTACAAATTTAAGTACTGAAAGTGCACACACTAATTATACTTGATGGACCGGGAATGTCTTGCTACAGGTATACAAGCAAGTAAAGTATAAGCAGCAAACTGAATAAGAGGTCGCACCATACCTATAATACCCTTTATCTTTCAGATTTATAAGGTAAGTAGAGACACACACATGACATCAAATAAGTTTTGTGATAGCGTGAATGCACACTGAGGTGAATGAATACATGGCTGGATGTATGAAAAAGGGGTTAGCAGCCATCAGGTATCTATACACTTATCTATGAAGATTTAGTTTTAAGTTAGTATTAACTTTTTTCTTCCAGGGAACGATGCTGCGATACATCCTAAAGTAAAGAAAAATAAATACTTGTAGAGTGTTAGCTACCATATAAACATAAGAAAAGACTCTACTGCGAGATAAATATAGTAATAAGTTTATGATGTGTATGGATGTGATAGTGTAAAAGTATGTGAAGAAGAAAACAGTTGCAATATCATGATGCTGAACTAATGTTGAGCACTACCAAATAATCAAGGTTCGAAACCTAACTACTGTGAGCGTCGATTACTCATGAAAGTGTCAAACTACTTGGAAGTTGAAACTCTGCGCACTGGAAATGGTAAATGATTGCACCACATTTCACATGTAAAACCGTTTATTGAGAGATAATCTGCTTTTTAACTTTGTCTTTGCCATACAACTTATCACTTCACTTTACTAGTATGCTTAGTCAGACTTAGAAACTGTTAACATACAACAATGTTTGAAGTTAAATATCCAGTCAAAAACCAAGAGAACTTATTTAAACAGAAATTACGAATGCATTGTTATTGTAACCAGACGACACAGTGTTATTGTGTGTGTACATTCTTGCTTGTTAGTTGCACAATTCCGTAACGACTATAAGGCTTACATACTTAGTACATATACTGGTACTGCTAATGAGATTTTAATGCAACATTTTGGTTTACTTGAAGATACATTCTGGATTTAAAGTACTTTCTGTGAGGTACCAGATGACACAGTGGTTAGTTTATGTGACAACTACACGATTTTATAAGGACGCTACTAATGAGTGATAATTTACAATGTTGCTTTTGCGGTGTATCTGTTTTATATCTGCACAGTTTTTCTGAATGATTCTGGAAAGTAAAACATGTTTTAGTAGTAACTTTTGTGGTATAGCTACAAGGAGATAGCTTTTTCCGTAGCACAACAATACGTTACAGCACAGTACTTTCTTCATCACGGCAATAAGCGTAATAACTAAGATATCTATACACAAAGCATTTCATTTTCGTTTATGATGAGGTCAGTACATTGACTTCTCCAGAACTTAGCTTATGGAGGACGAGAACTACGACACTTCCACAGAGATGATCTTACAACACGACGCACAGTTTAGCGCTACAGTACACGTATTTGAGTGATTAATTTAGAACTTACAATATTTATTTTTAAAGATATTTGAAGTACAGTGATACAAAGGTTTTCCGTGATACATTTCATTCCATTGCTGTAATCTGTAACACCTAAGGGTATAATTACATTAATCCTCAGGGGGGTATACGCTTACTTTGTGTACCATGTGAGTAGCAAGCACAAGGAGCCCTAGCTAATATGGTATTTGCTTATACAACTTTACACATTGGTACCATATTTCTCTAACACAGAATTACACAGCTATGTGATCATTTAACTGAGAGAGACAAATATTTATTTTATTCCATCAGTGACAGATGTTTACGTAATTACACAGTTGGATAACTTCAGACTTATGAAATTGTATTTTGTCTGTAGTTTTTGAAATGTTCATATTTTTTCGGAACCGTTGTGATTGAGAGCTTAGAATGATGTATTTGGTATTGGATAATGATTTTTAAAGTACGTTTGAGGTAGATGACACTTTTGACATGAGCAGAGAATTTTTGTTAGGTTTTGAAATTATTGGAGGAAGCTACGACGATTTTCAGATTTGACTGAGGTGTTATGATGTTATTTTTACGACGACGATGTGTATTATGCTCTTGAGGTATGTTTATGATCAATAAGCTGATGCTATATGAGGAATTTGATTATGCTATGTATTTATTATGATGAAATATTGAAGAAGTGTCGACGAATATTTATATGTGTAATAAGGTAAGGAATAATGAGTAGTGGCTAGGGACTCTGTCTTGTGAAAAAGGATGTTGGAAACCAAGAATCGTACTTTAAGAGTTATGAAATGTGTGTAAATGCGTGAATGTACCACCATGCCGACAAAAATTTTTTGGACACTGTTATATTTATAGGATTTTGTTTCTACACATTTGTAACGCAAATTCTCGACCTGCGAAGTTTTTATGTGAGACTGTCACTGTAGCGGAAACTGCTGTCGTAAATATTTCGGTAAGAAAGTTACGTGACCACCTTCACGTAATGCGTCGTGGGCACCCAGCTGCCTGACAGACGCCTGGTAAAAAGCCATTAGTGTGTGCCTTTCAGAGGCACAGGTGGAGAAAAAAAAGGAGGCCATTAGCGTCGCTATTGACATTCCTTTGTAGAAAGCATCGCAAATACGACACGCCCTGAACTTGAAAACATAATATTACACTGTGGAGCTCTTAATTTATGATATTTACTGAAATGAAATGATGAGAAACATTTCACGTCTATTGTCTTGCTAGTTGAAAGATTATTTACTGCATTATGAAATGCCATATGGCTAGTGAATGACGTTCACGCCTTGCTTTTCCTATTTTGTTTAATATCCAGTTTCTAGCTGCCCTGCTGCATTGGTTAAAATAAAATTTTATAGATGTACTAATATAAATATTTTATGCCTACAGACCCAGTAAAGAATAACTTTATGACGTACTTCAAAAACATGAAGGAGCACAAATAGACATTTCCCTTCACAGGAATTGCATACAGAAGTTTCTTTTCAAGTACTTGATAATTTCTTTTGTAGAATAAATTGTGATGCATCACTCTAGTGTTAAGATGTGACATAATTATTAGACATTTTCTATCTTTACTGTAATATTTTTTCTGCATGAGCTTTGTTATGTTTCGGTATAAGTTATTGCATTTGCTGCTGCTGCTTGCCAGGCATAGTGTTACTAAATTTTACTTTGTATTACTCTGTTAAGCCAGTTTTACTACTGCTTTATTTTTCTTTTTGCTACACATTGGCTTATATTAGTGATAATGCTGCATTTGCTTCGCTAACTTATGTATAACTTTTATATATATATATATATATATATATATATATATATATATATATATATATATATATATATATATATATTGCTGCTTGCTTTGGCAATTTGAATTTTTTTGTCATTGCTGTTTGTGTTAACTGTTTTGTGCTGCTGCATTGCCTCCTCCCTTAGTTTAGCATCTGAGCTCAGTAGATTTAAGTTAGCTCAAGAGGGGCTAGACTATATGACTATATGAGTTGTGATGAATTGTCAGAAATGCATTGAGAAGTTATACAAAAAATGTACAGAAAGCAGGTATAGGTAGGATTTTCTTGGAAATAAATGATGAAGTATAAGATACTGGAAAATAAATAATGAGGTGAGAAATATGTGAACATATAAATACAGAAAACATGCTTGGATAGGATTTTTTTGGTGGAAACAAATGTTGAAACAAGACGAAAGATCTATGGAATGAAGTTTTGGGTTGGACTGCATTACCAAATGATACACTGAAAACAAACCCTGCCCTTTCCTCTTGTGTTATCCCACTATGTGTTTGTGTACCCTTGGGTATTTGTGTTCTTCCTGTCTTTATGTGTTTATCTGATGAGAGTTACGTTGTAGAATTTTTCTGATAATATGTTATTTACTTTGTAAAGATGTTTAGACATTATTTATCTGTTCTGTTTTGTTGCTCATATGCAAAGTTGATGTTTCAAAAGTTATTCTGATCTTTATTTATGTACTTATGTCATAATTTTTGTAACACTGATGTGCATGTTTATTTCTAGTCTTTTGTAAAACCTGTTTTACTACAAATGTTATCTGTATTATTATGTTTTAATGATGTATTTTGTACCTTTGTTATTGTATTCTTATGTTATAAAATTGTAATTGACACCAGTTCATCAAATTAAGTAACTTGTAAGTTACATTTCACTGCACACGTTTCTGTTGGTCATAGTATATGGACAATATGTGAGAAGTAGGGACTGTTAGTGTTTGCACCTGTGTTGATAATTCAACAAGGGACTGGGTAACAGCATGGCTGGTTCTAAGGACATTTCAAAAAAAATTTGTGAGTGCACAAGTGGTGGTTTATAGACGTGCTATATTCTACGCAAGACTCTTCGATGGTGATTCTGCACCTGCACAGTCACAACAGATGGCTGCTGGCCGTCTCTACATGGACTACAGTGGGTTTACACCTTTGATGGCCCACAAGTACCGTTATTTCTACAAGGACTACAGTGGGTGTGCACCTCTGGTGGCCCACCAATCCCGTAATCTCTACCAGGACTACAGTGGGTCTGCGCTGTGACGACATACCTACCAATATTCTTCAAAACTTCGACTGACCCTGCGGTGGGTTTGCTCTGTTGTGGCCCATTACCTGTCAGCATGTCAAGAGTAAGCACTGTCTTTCCGTTGGAAGGACAACACTACTTCTTCAAGACTGCATGGAAATCCACTGCTTCCGTGTGCACTTTCTATTGCTGCTCAGACTTTGAGAAAAAAAACGCTGCAATTTTACTGTGATGAATGATCAGGACTGTCTTTATGGACTGCGAGAAAATTTTAGCTTTTGACCAACATTGTATCAATAAGTGTGTGCATTTGATTTCTTTGTTATTGTAATCATAATTATGAAACAACATTTTCAAATTTGTATTGGCCAGTGCCCAAAACAATTTTTAAAATTATTTGTGGGGAGCATGGGGGCTATGTAAGTAGGCTGTTTAGGTTTTTTATATTGGTAACGCCACGTAGCGCTCTGTATGAAAATCACAGGCTGTGCTGTGTGCAGTCAGTGGCTGGTTGGCATTGTTGTAATACTCGCCATTGTAGTGTTGGGCAGCTGGATGTTAACAGCGCATAGCGTTGCGCAGTTGGAGGTGAGCCACCAGCAGTGGTGGATGTGGGGAGAGAGATGATGGAGTTTTGAAATTTGTAAGAATGGATGTCATGAACTGCTATATACATTATGACTTTTGAACACTATTGAGGTAAATACATTGTTTGTTCTCTATTAAAATCTTTCATTTGCTAACTATCCCTATCAGTAGTTAGTGTCTTCCGTAGTCTGAATCTTTTATTTAGCTGGCAGTAGTGGCGATCGCTCTATTGCAGTAGTTCGAGTAACCAAGATTTTTGTGAGGTAAGCGGTTTGTGAAACGTATAGGTTAATGTTATTCAGGGCCATTTTTTGTAGGGATTTTTGAAAGTCAGACTGCGTTGCACTAAAAAAAATATTGTGTGTCAGTTTAAGCACACTCATGTATAATTTTTCTAAGGGGACGTTCCACCTGTCTCGTCCACATATCTGTGTGAAAAGGCTTTACCTTCTTACATGAATATAGAAAATAAATGCAGATACGAGTTTCACAGCGAGAGTAATTTCTCTTTACTTTCCTTGCTTCCTGAATTCAAAGTTATATCACATGTAAAGCAGGCGGATCCTCGTCAATGAATTCCGAAGAAGGACCGAGTGAGGTGGCGCGGCAGTTACCACACTGGACTCACATTCGGGATGACGATGGTTCAAACGCGCGTCCGACCATCCTGATTTCTGTGTTTTCCCTAAATCGCTCAAGGCAAATATCGGGATGTTTCCTTTGAAATTCCACATCTGATTTCCTTTTCAGTTCCTCCCTAATCCGATCTTGTGCTCCGTCTCTAAAAAGTCGTTGTCGACGGGACTTTCAAACACTAATGTCCTCCTCTCCTCCTCGTGCACTCCCTGTCGCCGTTGGATAAGTAGCTGCCATCAGCAAGTCACATACTCTTAGCTCACTTATTTGTTACATAGTTTAATTCTTAATTTCTTTGCATGTTTTTGGGTACTTGCATTGTTTTATTCATAAATTTTGGGCGTATTATAGTATTTGAGAGTTGTAGCATCTCGTTTTAGTACCTGAATAGTGTAAAATCGCGTAGTCTCCTTCCGCCGTCGAGCAGTGTGTCAGCAGCGCGCAAGTGGCAGCATTACTGCATTTACTAGGATATCTTGTATTTTAATAACTGTTTAAATTTTGTGTCGAATTGATTGTGCTCTCTGTAGATTAGTTCAAACGTTCTTTGCACAACAGTTTTAGAATGGATAGGGACTGCAACTGCTGTGTTCGGATGCAGGCTGAGTTGGCATCCCTTCACTCCCAGCTTCAGGCAGTGTTGGCTTCGGCCACACAGCTTGAGGCTGTTTCCAATGGGCATTACTGTGGGGGTCCGGAAGGGGGTTTGTTGGGAATGTCCAGCTTGTCCCACACATCCTCCGATCGAACTACGGCTGTGGCTGCCTAGGATACTGCCTACATCGAGGCTGACCCCTCACCCGTGGTAGAGAGGGAGGTCTTCTCGAGGTAGGCAGGGGGTGAAAGGCATCCCGGAGGGCTGAACGGAAGGCCTCTCCAGTTTGTCTGACGAACCGGTTTCAGGCTCTTGATACTGATCTTCGTCCAGGCATGGCTGCTTGTCCTGTTCCAGAGGTTGCCCCTCAGTCTGCAAGATCCGGGCAGAGGGTGGGCTTACTGGTAGTTGGGAGCTTCAACGTCAGGCGCGTAATCGGGCCCCTTAGGGATATGGCAGCAAGAGAGGGGAAGGAAACCAATGTACACTCCGTGTGCATACTGGGGGGAATCGTTCCTGGTGTGGAGAGGGTCCTGCGGGTGCCATGAAGGGTACAGGGTGCACCCATCTGCAGGTGGTCGCTCATGTCAGCACCAATGATGTGTGTCGCTTTGGATTGGAGGAAATCCTCTCTGGCTTCCGGCGGGTATCTGATTTGGTGAAAACTGCCAATCTAGCTTGTGGGATGAAAGCAGAGCTCACCATCTGCAGCATCGTCGTCAGGACTGACTGTGGACTTTTGGTACAGAGCCAAGTGGAGGGCCTGAATCAGAGGCTGGGACGGTTCTGCGACCGTGTGGGCTGCAGATTCCTCGACTTGCGCCATAGGGTGGAGGGGTTTCGGGTTCCGCTGGATAGGTCAGGAGTCCACTACATGCAGCAAGTGGCTACATGGGTAGCAGGGGTTGTGTGGCGTGGACTGGGCGGTTTTTTAGGTTAGATGGCCTCAAGAAGTACAGAAAGGGCAGCAGCCTCACAGGGTGTGGGGCAATGTCAGGACATGCGGGGACCAAGCAGCAATCGGTATTGTAATTGTATACTGTCGAAGCTGCATTGGAAAAGTACCAGAACTGCAAGTGCTGATAGAAACCACCGAAGCTGAAATCGTTATAGGTACGGAAAGTAGGCTGAAGCCAGAGAGAAATTCTGCCGAAATTTTTACAAAGGCACAGACGGTGTTTAGAAAGGATAGATTGCATGCAATGGCGTGTTTGTCGCTGTTAAGTAGTAGTTTATCCTGTAGTGAAGTAGAAGTGGATAGTTCCTGTGAATTATTATGGGTGGTGGTTACACTCAACTACCGAGCTAGGTTAATAATTGGCTCCTTTTACCGACCTCCCGACTCAGAAGCATTAGTGGCAGAACAACTGAGAGAAAATCTGGAATACATTTCACATAAATTTACTCAGCATGTTATAGTCTTAGATGGAGATTTCAATTTACCAAATATAGACTGGGACACTCAGATGTTTAGGACAGGTGGTAGGGACAGAGCATCGAGTGACATTATACTGAGTGCACTATCCGAAAATTACATCGAGCAATTAAACAGAGAACCGACTCGTGGAGATAACATCTTGGACCTACTGACAACAAACAGACCCGAACTTTTCGACTCTGTAAGCGCAGAACACGGAATCAGTGATCATAAGGCCGTTGCAGCATCCCTGAATATGGAAGTAAATAGGAATATAAAAAAAGGTAAAAAGGTTTATCTGTTTAGAAAGAGTAATAGAAGGCAGATTTCAGACTACCTAACAGATCAAAACAAAAACTTCTGTTCCGACACTGACAATGTTGCGTGATCATGGAAAAAGTTTAAGGCAATCGTAAAATGCGTTTTAGATAGTTACGTGCCGAGTAAAACAGTGAGGGACGGGAAAAACCCACCTTGGTTCAACAACAAAGTTAGGAAACTACTGCGAAAGCAAAGAGAACTTCACTGCAAATTTAAACGCAGCCAAAAACTCTCAGGCACACAGAAGATAAATGATGTCAGCGTGAAGCGTTCAGTGAATTCGAAAGTAAAATTCTATGTACCGATTTGACAGAAAATCCTAGGAAGTTCTGGTCTTACGTTAAATCAGTAAGTAGATCGAAACAGCATATCCAGACACTCCGGGATGATGATGGCATTGAAACAGACGATGACACGCGTAAAGCTGAAATACTAAACACCTTTTTCCAAAGCTGTTTCACAGAGGAAGACCGCACTGCAATTCATTCACTAAATCCTCGCACAAAGTAAAAAATGGCTGACATCGAAATAAGTGTCCAAGTAATAGAAAAGCAACTAGAATCACTCAACAGAGGAAAGTCCACTGGACCTGACGGAATACCAATTCGATTCTACACAGGCTACGCGAAAGAACTTGCCCCCCTTCTAACAGCCGTGTACCGCAAGTCTCTAGAGGAACGGAAGGTTCCAAATGATTGGAAAAGAGCACAGGTAGTCCCAGTCTTCAAGAAGGGTCGTCGAGCAGATGGGAAAAACTATAGACCTATATCTCTGACGTCGATATGTTGTAGAATTTTAGAACATGTTTTGCTCACGTATCATGTCGTTTTTGGAAACCCAGAATCTAATCCGTAGGAATCAACATGGATTCCGGAAACAGCAGTTGTGTGAGACCCAACTCGCTTTATTTGTTCATGAGACTCAGAAAATATTAGATACAGGCTCCCAGGTAGATGCAATTTTCCTTTACTTCCGGAAGGCGTTCGATACAGTTCCGCACTGTCGCCTGATAAATACTGAATATCAGACCAGCTGTGTGGCTGGATTGAAGAGTTTTTAGCAAACAGAACACAGCATCATACAATGTAAGCTTTCACGGCCGGTATTGTCTTCACTTCAAACTTCCGGGCTGATAGGCTGTGGTCGAAATATAAAACTCTCTCCTGATGTTTCGTCTCCGAATGCGGGAGACATCATCAGAGGTAAAGCGGCGAACTGCGAAGAGAACTCGATGAAGCGCTGATCATATATACAGTACAGAGGGCGCTACTGTCGACCACGTGGCGACGTCTATGAGATTGTCTCTGGTACTGTCAACATTTTCGATTGAAACTAATCGATCGTCACGCTTGCGGAGCAACACTGACATCCAAATTTTATCCAGTTTAACACCTTCGTCTTTCCTCTTAAAATTATTACGATGTTTATCAATCTCGATAGCCTCTCTATACAAGAGTGCATAATAATGCGAGGTTTTTGATATGACGCTCGTCTCGCTGAATTTTATTTCATGATCACCTTCCTGGTAAACGTGTTCCGCTACGGCCGCTATGGCCGCTATGGTCTTGGGCCATAAGGTGTATAGAAAGCCCACATATAATGATCGTTATCTACATAATGATTCAAACCACCACCCTAGACAAAAAAAGAGGATCAATGAAAACTTTGGTAGACAGGGCGTACAAACTTTGTGAACCCGTTTATTTAAAAGATGAGGTTGAACATCTACGGTCAACTTTCGTGAAGAATGGCTATTCTAGCAAGGATATAGATCGAGCCCTTCGCTCTAGGCAGAGAATCAGGAGTAACGACAAACAACAGTCGCCCAAGGGCAAAGTTTTCCTTCCGTCCATTAGTAAGGTCCCAGATCGCATTTCGAAAGTTTTAGACAAGAATGAGGTGGAAACTATTTTCAGACCCACCAGGTAAATAAAAGAATTTTTAATGTCGGAAAGTGATGCACGACACCCTTTGCCTACACCGCGGGTATATAAAATTCCTTGTAGCAGTTGACAGGTTTACATCGGTACCACAAAGAGAAGTGTGAACACCCGTCTTGTTGAACATAAGAGGAATTGCCGCCTGGGTCACACGAATAAATCGGCCGTAGCGGAGCACGTTTACCAGGAAGGTGATCATGAAATAAAATTCAGCGAGACGAGCGTCATATCAAAAACCTCACATTATTATGCACTCTTGTATAGAGAGGCTATCGAGATTGATAAACATCGTAATAATTTTAAGAGGAAAGACGAAGTGTTAAACTGGATAAAATTTGGATGTCAGCGTTGCTCCGCAAGCGTGACGATCGATTGCTTTCAATCGAAAATGTTGGCATTACCAGAGACAATCTCACAGACGTCGCCACGTGGTCGACAGTAGCGCCCTCTGTACTGCATATATGATCAGCGCTTCATCGAGTTCTCTTCGCAGTTCGCCGCTTTACCTCCGAGGATGTCTCCTGCAGTGGGGGACGAAACGTTAGGAGAGAGTTTTATACTTCGACCACGGCCTATCAGCCCGGAAGTTTTAAGTGAAGAGAACACAGCATGTTGTTCTCAATGGAGAGACGTCTACAGACGTTAAAGTAACCTCTGGCCTGCCACAGGGAAGTGTTATGGGACCTCTGCTTTTCACAATATAAATAAATGACCTAGTAGATAGTGTCGGAAGTTCCATGCGGCTTTTCGTGGATGATGCTGTAGTATACAGAGAAGTTGCAGCATTAGAAAATTGTAGCGAAATGCAGGAAGATCTCCAGCGGATAGGCACTTGGTGCAGGGAATGGCAACTGACCCTTAACATAGACAGAGGTAACGTATTGCGAATACATAGAAAGAAGGATCCTTTATTGTATAATTATATAATAGCGGAACAAACACGGGTAGCAGTTACTTCTGTAAAATATCTGATAGTATGCGTGCGGAACGATTTGAAGTGGAATGATCATATAAAATTAATTGTTGGTAAGGCGGGTACCAGGTTGAGATTCATTGGGAGAGTCCTTAGAAAATGTAGTCCATCAAAAAAGGAGGTGGCTTACAAAACACTCGTTTGACCTATAGTTGAGTATTGCTCATCAATGTGGAATCAGTACCAGATCGGGTTGACGGAGGAGATAGAGAAGTTCCAAACAAGAGCGGCGCGTTTCGTCACAGGGTTATTTCGTAAGCGTGATAGCGTTACGGATATGTTTAGCAAACTCAAGTGGCAGACTCTGCAAGAGAGGCGCTCTGCATCGCGGTGTAGCTTGCTGTCCAGGTTTCGTGAGGGTGCGTTTCTGGATAAGGTATCGAATGTATTGCTTCCCCCTATTTATATCTCCCGAGGAGATCATGAATTGAAAATTAGAGAGATTCGAGCGCGCACGGAGGCTTTCAGACAGTCGTTCTTTGCGTGAACCATACGCGACTGACACGTGAAGTGTCCTCCGCCACGCTCCGTTCGGTGGCTTTCGGAGTATAAATGTAGATGTAGATGTTCTCCAAGGAAGGGATGGGGCAATTAATTCCACAAAGAATACTTGTAGATTAAGAGATAAGGGTAAAATACTTTAGTATTTCTTACTACACCTACCACTTGTGCAAAAGCCTTTTTCAACTCTTTTTATGTGGTAGAGGCGAAATGTAAACCGTTATAAACGCTACGATAGTGATGGAAGGGAAATAAATGAATTCAAATTAATGCCACGGCCGGTATCCGAACACGGGTCTTTTTGCTAATTAGGAGAAATGCTACCCACTACACCACCGCAGCACTCTGGTCAATCTTGGTGCACAAACTACCCAAGTTGAGTCCCCTCCTCCAACACACTTCAATTCATATCTTCAACTTATTTTCCCGCAGTTTATCTGCTGGGAGCAGATGTGAAAATCATAGTATGCCAAAACGATGGAAATGTAGCCAAAGTTGTAAAACACTGGTGACTGCGCTGCAGCGTGCATTACGGCTGTGCGGTCTAAATTATGATTACTCAGTGCTATGGACACATTATGTGGCCCAGAACGCGCAGAGCGCACAGCACAGCATTGTATGGTAGTGAAATATGGACTGTGGGAAAACCGGAACAGAAGAGAATCGAAGCGTTTGAGATGTGGTGCTAAAGACGAATGTTGAAAATTATGTGGACTGATAAGGTAAGGAATGAGTAGGTTCCGTGCAGAATCGGATTGGAGAGGAATATGTGGGAAACACTGACAAGGAGAAGGGACAGGATGAAAGGACATCTGTCAAGACATCCATGGTACTAGAGGGAGCTGTTGAGGGCAAAAACTGTAGAGGAAGACAGAGATTGGAATACATCCAACAAATGGTTGAGGACGTACGTTGCAAGTGCTACTCTGCGATGAAGAGGTTGGCACAGGAGAGGAATTCGTCGCGGGCCGCATCAAACAAGTCAGAAGACTGATGACTAAAAACTAATAATTTTAGAACCCAAGTTGGCAGGTCTGTGGATACAAGAACAGCCTGCATGGTTGTCATGTTGCTTAAATCCAAGACGGCGCACCTGGGAATAAGAGAACATCCTATGACGCTAGAATCATAGATGACGGTCCAAGACGCCTGACCTGAGTAGAGTCTCTGTCATGACAGTCGAAGATGGTGATCCTGGGAATACAAGCACAGTCCAAGATATCATACAGGTCTGACAATGCAAGATGGCTATCCGCGATGGGGGACTTGAAGATACTAGTGCAGTATTAAGACCATCTACATTAGAGTTATGAGTACGACTGCCAGAATACATTCGGACCTGCTTGATATCTGTGAAATTTCCTGTACTGCTTACAGCTGAATTACATTCAGCAACAAGAAAACGCACTTAGGTGTGCGCAAACATGTAATTCACACGTCAGGAATTTGAGACAGCAAACCACTTAGCAGGGTAACAATATAGCTATGCCGTCGCCCTAAATGAAATAAACTGCACAGACACTTCTATACCTGTCTGTTATTTGTACTGAGACGCCTCAGGTGTCTCTCCAGATTCGTAGCTGCGGGCTCACGTCTCAAGTTTAAAATTCAGGATTTATCCAGTGCTGAATATAAACTGGAAGGAAATTTCTGTTTAAAGTGGCGAAGCAGCCCATTTGTGGGACTTTGACACTGTAACAGTTGAACTGTTAAATTTCATCTCGTGTAAAATGTCCATGTAGAATCATTTATTTAAACTTGAGCCGCAGTTCTTCTACTTGCCCCTGCCTGTAGGTAAATATTTCCAATTTCTCCTTGAGGCATAACTTACCTGGATTACTGAACATGTAATTCGTTCTAATTGCCCTTTGTATTTCAGGAATCGTAGTTGCAACAATTTCATGCAAGATGGCTACAATAATACATTTTTAGAGATTGTAAGTAGGCTGTTTAGGTTTTTATGTTGGTAACGCCACGTAGCGCTCTATATGAAAATCACTGACTGTGCTGTGTGAAGTCTGTCGCTGGTTTGCATTGTTGGAATATTTGTTATTGTAGTGTTGGGCAGTTGGATGTTAACAGCGCGTAGCGTTGCGCAGTTGGAGGTGAGTCGCCAGCAGTGGTGGATGTGGGGAGAGATAGGACCAACTGTCAGAGTCTAGTGGAGAGGAATCTCTAGTAGCTGTAGATGTAGGAAGTATGCAGCAGACCTCAGCAACTACGGTGGATAAGACAGTTGCAAAGTCTAAGAGAAAGAAGAAGGTTCTGCTGTTAGGTAGTTCTCATGGTAGAGGTGTAGGCCAGCAGTTGCAGGAAGTTTTGGGGAGTGAGTACCAGGTCACCAGCATTGTGAAGCCTAATGCAGGATTGGCTCAGGTGACTGTTAACCTAGGGGGGTTATGTAGGGATTTTACTAAAGAGGATCAGGTAGTGATTGTGGGTGGGGCTGGTAATAGTATTGATAGGGATGGGGAGTATGACATAGATGGCGACCTGGAAAAGATAGCCACTCAGAATGGCAACACGAATGTGCATTTCGTGGAACTGTTTCGGCGTCACAATCGGCCTCATCTTAATACAGCTGTCAGGCGTAATAACATGAGACTTGGGGGTGCGCTGATGACAGAAGGCATGGGTCACATTTCAGTGGTGTCGGTGGAGTCTATCAGCAGGACGGGTTTCACTAGACATGGCCTGCACCTCAACAGGTATGGAAAGGGGAGGTTGGCAAAGCTTATAGGTGACAGCATAGGTGGGGGTGGTGGGTTCACTCATGGGAAAATTCCGGTAGTTGTGGGTGTTAGAGCTGTACCTTATTTAGATTGAAGTCAGCTGATAGGTATTCCTGCTTAAGGGAAGTCTCTCTAACAAAGAAACCACTTTCGACAAAGCTTAGGTATCCGATTAATGAGGGAATTAGTATATTTCATCAAAATATACAGGGTATTAGAGATAAAGTCAGTGAACTGCTTATAGATGTTGACTCTGAAATTATTGGTATATCTGAACACTTCTTAAATAAGGAGATAATTCAGAGGCTTCCTTTACCAGGATACAGGTTGTCTGGCAGCTTTTCTAGGAGCTCTTTGCGGTGTGGGGGAGTAGCCATGTATGTGAAAAACGGTATCCCATTTGAGTCAATTGATGTTTCAAAGTACTGCACTGAAAAGGTGTTTGAATGTTGTGCAGGTGTGGTTAAATTTAGTGGAGCTTAACTTCTTACTGTTGTTATTTATAGATCCCCAGACTCCGATTTCACAACGTTTTTGCTAAAGCTAGAGGAGGTTCTTGGTTCACTTAATAGGAAATACAAAAAGTTAGTTATATGTGGTGACTTCAATATTAATTGTATAAGTGATTGTGCAAGGAAAAGGATGTTGGTAGAACTCCTTAATTCACATAATCTTATGCAAACCGTATTCTTTGCAACGAAAGTGCAAGGGAACAGTAGAACAATATTTTTGTTCAATCCTCATTACTAGAAGAGCATTCTGTTAGCAAAAAGGTGAATGGCCTTTCAGATCATGATGCACAAATTTTAACTCTAAAAGATTTTTGTGCTGCATCACGTGTTAAATATAGTCATCAGCTGTTTAGGAAAGCAGATTCAGTTGCTGTAGAGACATTTGTAAACCTCATCAAGGAACAAGAGTGGCAAGATGTTTATAGCGCTCATACAGTAGACGATAAATATAATGCTTTTCTCAAGACTTTTCTCATGCTGTTTGAAAGTTACTTTCCGTAAGAACGTTCAAAACAGGGTACTAGCACAAACAGGCAGCCTGGGTGGCTGACTAGAGGGATAAGAACATCTTGTAGAACAAAGTGGCAATTATATCAAAACGTTAGAAACAGTCACAATGTAAATGCAGCAGCCCATTACAAACAGTATTGTAAGGTGCTTAAAAAAGTTATTAGGAAGGCAAAAAGGATGTGGTACGCAGATAGAATAGCTAAGTCTCAGGATAAAATTAAAACCATATGGTCAGTCGTATAGGAAGTGGCTGGTCTGCAGAGACAGGTAGAGGTTATAGAATCAGTGCGTAGTGGGAATGTCCGTGTTACTGATAAGTCGCATATATGTACAGTATTTAATAATCACTTTCTGAATGTAGCAGGTGAACTACATAGAAACCTAGTCCCAACAGGGAATCATATAGCGCTCGTAGAAAAAAGTGTTCCGAGACTGTTACCTGAAATGCTCCTCCATGATACTGACAAGAGGGAGATTGAGTTAATAATTAAATCACTAAAGACCAAGAACTCTCATGGATATGACAGGGTATCTAGCAGAATACTGAAGTATTGTTCCATGTATGTTAGCCCAGTACTTAGCCATATCTGTAACTTTTCCTTTAGGAGTGGTCGGTTTCCTGACCGATTAAAGTACTCGGTAGTGAAGCCACGTCATAAAAAGGGAGACAGGGATAATATTGACAATTATAGTCCTATTTCTATGCCATCGGTGTTTGCTAAAGTTATCGAGAAAGTTGTATATACAAGGTTACTGGAGCATTTAAATTCACATAATTTGCTGTCAAATGTACAGTTTGGTTTTAGAAATAGTTTAACAACTGAAAATGTTATAGTATCTTTTCTCTGTGGGGTTTTGGGCGGATTAAATAAAAGGTTGCGAACGTTAGGTGTTTTCTTTGGTCTAACGAAGGTTTTTGACTGTGTTGAGCACAAAATATTACTGCAGAAGTTGGACCATTATGGAGTAAGGGGAGTAGCTTGCAATTGGTTCGCCTGTTACTTTAAGAACAGAAAGCAGAAGGTAATTCTCCGCAATATTGACAGTGGTAGTGATGTTCAGTCCCAATGGGGCACAGTTAGGTGGGGCGTTCCCCAAGGGTCGGTGCTGGGGCCACTGTTGTTTCTTATTTATGTAAATGATATGCCTTCCAGTATTACAGGTGATTCAAAAATATTTCTGTTTGCTGATGACACCAGCTTGGTAGTGAAAGATCTTGTGTGTAATATTGAATCATTATCAAATAATGTAGTTCACGAAATAAGTTCGTGGCTTGTGGAAAATAATTTGATGCTAAATCACAGTTTTTACAGTTTCTAACTCACAATTCAACAAGAACTGATATTTTAATCAAACAGAATGGGCATATTATAAGCGCGACGGGACAGTTTAACTTCCTAGGCGTTCGGATAGATAGTAAGCTGTTGTGGAAAGCCCATGTTCAGGATCTTGTTCAGAAACAAAATGCCGCTTTATTTACCATTAGAACAGTATCTGAAATAAGTGAAATTTGAACACGAAAAGTAGTCTACTTCGCATATTTTCATATGATTATGTGATATGGTATTATTTTTTGGGGTAATTCTTCTGATTCAAAAAGGGTATTTTTGGCTCAAAAAGGGGCTGTTCGAGCTATGTGTGGTGTAAGTTCGAAAACCTCTTGTCGACCCCTATTCAATAGTCTGGGAATTTTGACATTGCCCTCACAGTATATATTTTCTTTAATGTCGTTTGTTGTTAGCAATATTAGCCTATACTCAAGAATTAGCAACTTTCACTCAGTTAGGCAGAAATCAAATCTGCATGTGGAATGCACTTCCTTGACTCTTGTGCAGAAAGGTGTGCATTATTCTGCTGCTTCCATTTTCAATAAGCTACCACAAGAACTCAAAAATCTTAGCAGTAGCCCAAACACTTTTAAGTGTAAACTAAAGAGTTTCCTCATGGCTCACTCCTTCTATTCTGCCGAGGAGCTCCTGGAAGAGCTAAAAAATTAAGCAAATTCCAGTGTTACATTCTTGATTTTCTTTATTTAAACTAACGACTTGTCGCCTGAATATGTTTCTTATACTTCATTTTATCTGTTTGTACAATTTACAACTGAATATGTTTCTTATATTTCATTTTATCTGTTTGTACAATCGTGTTATAATTTCATGTATTGACTCGTTCCATGACAATGGAGACTTCTCCTTAATGTGGTCCCACGGAACAATAAATAAATAAATAAATAAAAGATGGCAGAATTTTGAGAGCGGACGATCTGGACGTGTGTCCATCAGAAAGAGTAAATTTGTAATATTGGATGTCATGAAGTGATATATATATATGATGACTTTTGTACATTATTAAGGTAAATACTTTGTTTGTTCTCTATCAAACTCTTTCATTTGCTAACTATGCCTCTCAGTAGTTAGTGCCTTCAGTTGTTAGTCTTTTATTTAGCTGGCAGTATTGGCGCTCGCTGTATTGCAGTCGTTCGAGTAACGAAGATTTTTGTGAGGTAAGTGATTCATGAAAGGTATAGATTATTGTTAGTCAAGGCCATTCTTTTGTAGGGATTTTTGAAATTCAGATTGCATTGCGCTAAAAATATTGTGTGTCAGTTTAGTGTTGATCAGAATAAGTGAAGAGGGTAATGTCTGAGTGCGTTCAGTTTTGCTCAGCTGTTTGAAAATCAAATAACGTAAGAGGTTTATCAGCACAGTAATTGATTAATTTTTCAAAGGGGATGTTTCGAGATATAAGCCATTTTTATTCGTTTTTTTTAAATCTGGTTTCATACAGTACAGCGTACAAACAAAATCATCTCAGTTTTCAAGCCACACCTATTCGAATAAAATTCTCGAGCTTCCGATGACTGTCTCCGCCACCGCCGTCAGGACTAAAACCCACTGACTGCAGGGGCTGGCACGATTTTCCACTTATACAGGGACGTTTTGCAGCATCTGGCTCCAATCAGAGAGGACAGAAAGGACGCGAGCGCGGAATGTGAGCTGGTAAGCTCATGGCAGCTCCAGGCCGCCGGGGGACCGAGTGATGTCCAGTAGCGCGAGGGACCGACGCCACATTCTAAACTGCAGCTGCCGCCTGGCTATATGCGTCAAGCATCCATCTTTGCTTCCTTTCGATACCCAAATCCTGCTCCCACGCCCTGCTAAATCTGTACCCCAAGTCTCTGTTAAATTTATGTTGATGGATGAGCCAATACTCTCGTCTTGTGAAGCAGTAATCTGAGTTTGTTTTCCAGGCGATGCTGAGCTATGATCGACTTGTCAAGATCCCATTTTTTAATACGTCGCTTTTTCTCGGTACGACGCTCCGTATCTGTGCGATTCGTTTGAAGTGTATACATGCTGCAGCGTTTACAGGAGATTTGCTGCTTGTTGCCCCACAGTCTGGCAGGAAAGCAGCCGGCTTGATCTCTCCTGCCGATTCAAATGGCGCCCTTCTTCGGTCGCACCTGAAACGTTTTCGGTGTCTCTCTTTTTATAATCATTCTCTCCGAACACTTGTCTCAAACGCTGCAGGTGGACGTCGTCAGAAATAATTTTTGCTTTGTATACTAACGTATTCAAGACCGCTTTCGTGTGCATAGGATGATCAAAGCTATTGGCGTTCAAGTACAGATCAGTGTGCAATGATTTCCTGTACACTGAATAACCAAGCCGGCCTCATACCTACTGCTCAACTAAAGGATTGTAGGTAGGCTGTTTAGGATTTTATGTTGGTAACGCCACGTAGCGCTCTGTATGAAAATCACTGACTGTGATGTGCAGTCTGTGGCTATTTGGCATTGTTGTAATATTCGCTGTTGTAGTGTTAGGCAGTGGGATGCGAGCACCGCGTAGCGTTGTGCAGTTGGAGGTGAGCCGCCAGCAGTGGTGGATGTGGCGAGAGAGATACCAGAGTTTTGAGAGGGGACGATCTGGACGTGTGTCCGTCATAAAAAGGAAATTTGAAAGGCTACATGTCATGAACTGATATATATATATATATATATATATATATATATATATATATATATATATATATATATATATAATGACTTTTAACACTATTAAGGTAAATACATTGTTTGTTCTCTATCAAAATCTTTCATTTGCTAACTATGCCTATCAGTAGTTAGTGCCTTCCGCAGTTAGTATCTTTTATTTAGCTGTCAGTACTGGCGCTCGTTGTATTGCAGTAGTTCGAGTAACGAAGAGTTTTGTGAGATGAGTGATTCATGAAACGTATAGGTTATTGTTAGTCAGGGCCATTCTTTTGTAGGGATTATTGAAAGTCATATTACGTTGCGCTAAAAATATTGTGTGTCAGTTTATTGATGATCAGAATAAGTAAAGAGAGAAATGTCTGAGTACGTTCAGTTTTACTCAGCTGTCTCTGCATCAAATAACGTAGAAGTTTATCAGCACAATAATTTATAATTTTTCTAAGGGGACGTTTCAACATGGTAGATAGCTTGTCATTCTTTTCCATCTCGATGGGAAAACTAATGTTGGGATGGACACCTTTCATCTGATCAACGAACTGCTGTAGTTCATTTTTACCGTCAAGCAATATTAGGAAGGTGTCATCAGCGTACCTTAGGAACCAAGATGGCCGCAAAGCAGAAGAGTTCAGAGTCTTCTCCTCAAAGTGGTCCATGAAGAAATTTGAGACTGCCAGAGACAGTGGTGATACCATCGCTATGCCATCCGTCATTCCATAATATTAGTCGCGATACATGATGCACATTTCCTTAGAAAAGGAAGGAAAAACTTGATAATTCCAGGTGATGATCCATAACATCCAGCATGTCTTGTACTGGCACCCTAGTAAAAAGTGACACATAGTCCAGACTCACCACTACGCCAAAGAACTTGCCCCCCCCCCCCCTCCTTCTAACAGCCGTGTTCGGCAAGTCTCTAGAGGAACGGAAGGCTCCAAATGATTGGAAAAGAGCACAGGTAGTCCCAGTCTTCATGAAGGGTCGTCGAGCAGATGGGCAAAACTATAGACCTATATCTCTGACGTCGATCTGTTGTAGAATTGTAGACCATGTTATTTGCTGGCGCATCATGTCGTTTTTGGGAACCCAGAATCTACTCTGTAGGAATCAACATGGATTCCGAAAATAGCTTTATTTTTTCATGAGACCCAGAAAATATTAGATACAGGCTCCCAGGTAGATGCTATTCTCCTTGACTTCCGGAAGGCGTTCGATACACTTCCGCACTGTCGCCTGATAAACAAAGTAAGAGCCTACGGAATATGAGACCAGCTGTGTGGCTGGATTGAAGAGTTTTTAGCAAACAGAACACAGCATGTTATCAATTGAGAGACGTCTACAGACGTTAAAGTAACCTCTGGCGTGCCACAGGGGAGTGTTATGGGACCATTACCTTTCACAATATATGTAAATGACCTAGTAGATAGTGTCGGAAGTTCCATGCGGCTTTTCGCGAATGATGCTGTAGTATACAGAGAAGTTGCAGCATTAGAAAATTGTAGCAAAATGCAGGAAGATCTGCAGCGGATAGGCACTTGGTGCAAGGAGTGGCAACTGACCCTTAACATAGACAAATGTAATGTATTGCTAATACATAGAAAGAAGGATCCTTTGTTGTATGATTATATGATAGCGGAACAAACACGAGTAGCAGTTACTTCTGTAGAATATCTGGGAGTATGCGTGCGGAACGATTTGAAGTGGAATGATCATATAAAATTAATTGTTGGTAAGGCGGGTACCAGGCTGAGATTCGTTGGGAGAGAAAATGTAGTCCATCAACAAAGGAAGTGTCTTACAAAACACTCGTTCGACCTATAATTGAGTATTGCTCATCAGTGTGGGATCCGCACCAGATCGGGTTGACGGAGGAGATAGAGAAGATCCAAAGAAGAGCAGCGCGTTTCGTCCCAGGGTTATTTGGTAACCGTGATAGCGTTACTCAGATGTTTAGCAAACTCAAGTGGCAGACTCTGCAAGAGAGGCGCTCTGCATCGCGGTGTAGCTTGCTGTTCAGGTTTCGAGAGGGTGCGTTTCTGGGTGAGGTATCGAATATATTGTTTCCCCCTACTTATACCTCCCTAGGAGATCACGAATGTAAAATTAGAGAGATTCGAGCACGCACGGAGGCTTTCAGACAGTCGTTCTTCCCGCGAACCATACGCGACTGGAATAGAAAAGGGAGGTAAAGTGCCCTCCGCCACACACCGTTGGGTGGCTTGCGGAGTATAAATGTAGATGTAGACGTTGTTTCGGCCTACTTCCATTTTCTTGAGTTTTTCAACATATGTCTGCGAGTTCACAATATGTTGTTCACAATATATCTGCTTAAAAAATCTGGAAGATTTTATTCACACGTGACGTCCCAAACGACTCCTAGTGCACTTACAAATAAGTTACAATACGCACACAGTTGTCCACTAACATCAGCCAGTGGTGCTGATGGATCCACATACTGCGTACTGAAGGAAAAGACGCGCCGAAATTCGTAGCAAAGACTACTTTAGAAGTGTTCTGATGGATAAGCACGGTAAGCGCCATAAAATCCATAAATCGAAGGCTGCCACTCAAGATGCTCGTCCACAGTACGCTGGATGGCTTTGCTGAATGTAGATTCATGAAAGTGACTGCACTGCACGGCATTCTCGTTGTTGTATATTTTCACTCTTCATGGGTGGTCGTCTACACACATGGCAGTCTAGTCTACTCGACGCATTTGAAAACTCAGTTCGTTGTATTGAATTCTGGGGTGACACCATTCATAGTCGGTTAGTAATTCTTTCAAGTCATCAAATAGCGGATTTTCAAAAATTACCACTACGTTGATCTCGTGATCTCATTACAAGCCTACAGTGGTGCAATTGTTGTCTCTTCCATTCAGATTGTACGTTGCAGGAGGGAATAACACCACATTCATAGGTGCACAATGCAATGTAAGCAATTCAGAGAGTAATGCAGACGTGCGGTGGTAGTGGAATCTTCAAATCTGGAGGGGTGGCCGAGCGGTTCTAGGCGCTACAGTTTGGAACCGCGAGACCGCTACGCAGATTCGAACCATGCCTCGGGCATGGAATTATGTGATGTCCTTAGGTTAGTTAGGTTTAAGTAGTTTTCAGTTCTGGGGGACTGATGACCTCAGATGTTAAGTCCCATAGTGCTCAGAGCCATTTGAACCATTTTTGAACCACGGGTTGTAACACATCTGAAATGTAACGTCCACTATTCAAAGTCCCGTCATTGCGAACAATAGGTGACCGAGACGTGTAACCAATGGCATCCTATACCATCATGGCGGGTGATACGCCAGTATGGCGATGACGAATAGACGCTTCCAATATGCGTTCACCGCGATGTCGCCAAACACGGATGCCACCCTCGTTGTTGTTGTTGTCTTCAGTCCTGAGACTGGTTTGATGCAGCTCTCCATGCTACTCTATCCTGTGCAAGCTGCTTCATCTCCCAGTACCTACTGCAACCTACATCCTTCTGAATCTGCTTAGTGTACTCATCTCTCGGTCTTCCTCTACGATTTTTACCCTCCACGCTGCCCTCCAATGCTAAATTTGTGATCCCTTGATGCCTCAAAACATGTCCTACCAACCTATCCCTTCTTCTAGTCAAGTTGTGCCACAAACTTCTCTTCTCCCCAATCCTATTCAATACCTCCTCATTAGTTACGTGATCTATCCACCTTATCTTCAGTACTCTTCTGTAGCACCACATTTCGAAAGCTTCTATTCTCTTCTTGTCCAAACTAGTAATCGTCCATGTTTCACTTCCATACATGGCCACACTCCAAACAAATACTTTCAGAAACGACTTCCTGATACATAAATCTATATTCGATGTTAACAAATTTCTCTTCTTCAGAAACGCTTTCCTTGCTATTGCCAGCCTACATTTTATATCCTCTCTACTTCGACCATCATCAGTTATTTTACTTCCTAAATAGCAAAACTCCTTTACTACTTTAAGTGTCTCATTTCCTAATCTAATTCCCTCAGCATCACCCGATTTAATTTGACTACATTCCATTATACTCGTTTTGCTTTTGTTGATGTTCATCTCATATCCTCCTTTCAAGACGCTATCCATTCCGTTCAACTGCTCTTCCAAGTCCTTTGCCGTCTCTGACAGAATTACAATGTCATCGGCGAACCTCAAAGTTTTTACTTCGTCTCCATGAATTTTAATACCTACTCCAAATTTTTCTTTTGTTTCCTTTACTGCTTGCTCAATATACAGATTGAATAACATCGGGGAGAGGCTACAACCCTGTCTCACTCCTTTCCCAACCACTGCTTCCCTTTCATGCCCCTCGACTCTTATTACTGCCATCTGGTTTCTGTACAAATTATAAATAGCCTTTCGCTCCCTGTATTTTACCACTGCCACCTTTAGAATTTGAAAAAGAGTATTCCTGTCAACATTGTCAAAAGCTTTCTCTAAGTCTACAAATGCTAGAAACGTAGGTTTGCCTTTTCTTAATCTTTCTTCTAAGATAAGTCGTAAGGTCAGTATTGCCTCACGTGTTCCAACATTTCGACGGAATCCAAACTGATCCTCCCCGAGGTCTGCATCTACCAGTTTTTCCATTCGTCTGTAAAGAATTCGCGTTAGTATTTTGCAGCCTTGGCTTATTAAACTGATAGTTCGGTAATTTTCACATCTGTCAACACCTGCTTTCTTTGGGATTGGAATTATTATATTCTTCTTGAAGTCTGAGGGTATTTCGCCTGTCTCATACATCTTGCTCACCAGATGGTAGAGTTTTGTCATGACTGGCTCTCCCAAGGCCGTCAGTAGTTCTAATGGAATGTTGTCTACTCCGGGGGCCTTGTTTCGACTCAGGTCTTTCAGTGCTCTGTCAAACTCTTCACGCAGTATCGTATCTCCCATTTCGTCTTCATCTACATTCTCTTTTATTTCCATAATATTGTCCTCAAGTACATCGCCCTTGTGTAAACCTTCTATATACTCCTTCCACCTTTCTGCCTTCCCTTCTTTGCTTAGAACTGGGCTGCCATCTGAGCTCTTGATATTCATACACGTGGTTCTCTTCTCTGCAAAGGTCTCTTTAATTTTCCTGTAGGCAGTATCTATCTTACCCCTAATGAGATAAGCTTCTACATCCTTACATTTGTCCTCTAGCCATCCCTGTTTAGCCATTTTGCACTTCCTGTCGATCTCATTTTTGAGACGTTTGTATTCCTTTTTGCCTGCTTCATTTACTGCATTTTTATATTTTCTCCTTTCATCAATTAAATTCAATATTTCTTCTGTTACCCAAGGATTTCTAGCAGCCCTCGTCTTTTTACCTACTCGATCCTCTGCTGCCTTCACTACTACATCCCTCAGAGCTACCCATTCTTCTTCTACTGTCTTTCTTTCCCCTATTCCTTTCAATTGTTCCCTTATGCTCTCTCTGAAACTCTGTACAACCTCTGGTTCTTTCAGTTTATCCAGGTCCCATCTCCTTAATTTCTCACATTTTTGCAGTTTCTTCAGTTTTAATCTACAGGTCATAACCAATAGATTGTGGTCAGAGTCCACATCTGCCCCTGGAAATGTCTTACAACTTAAAACCTGGTTCCTAAATCTCTGTCTTACCATTATATAATCTATCTGATACCTTTTAGTATCTCCAGGGTTCTTCCACGTATACAACCTTCTTTCATGATTCTTAAACCAAGTGTTAGCTATGATTAATTTGTGCTCTGTGCAAAATTCTACTAGGCGGATTCCTCTTTCATTTCTTAGCCCCAATCCATATTCACCTACTATGTTTCCTTCTCTCCCTTTTCCTACACTCGAATTCCAGTCACCCATTACTATTAAATTTTCGTCTCCCTTCACTATCTGAATAATTTCTTTTATTTCATCGTACATTTCTTCAATTTCTTCATCATCTGCAGAGCTAGTTAGCATATAAACTTGTACTACTGTAGTAGGTGTGGGCTTCGTATCTATCTTGGCCACAATAATGCGTTCACTATGCTGTTTGTAGTAGCTTACCCGCATTCCTATTTTCCTATTCATTATTAAACTTACTCCTGCATTACCCCTATTTGATTTTGTGTTTATAACCCTGTAGTCACCTGACCAGAAGTCTTGTTCCTCCTGCCACCGAACTTCACTAATTCCCACTATATCTAACTTTAACCTATCCATTTCCCTTTTTAAATTTTCTAACCTACCTGCCCGATTAAGGGATCTGACATTCCACGCTCCGATCCGTAGAACACCAGTTTTCTTTCTCCTGATAACAACATCCTCCTGAGTAGTCCCCACCCGGAGATCCGAATGGGGGACTATTTTACCTCCGGAATATTTTACCCAAGAGGATGCCATCATCATTTAATCATACAGTAAAGCTGCATGTCCTCGGGAAAAATTACGGCTGTAGTTTCCCCTTGCTTTCAGCCGTTCGCAGTACCAGCACAGCAAGGCCGTTTTGGTTAATGTTGCAAGGCCAGATCAGTCAATCATCCAGACTGTTGCCCCTGCAACTACTGAAAAGGCTGCTGCCCCTCTTCAGGAACCACACGTTTGTCTGGCCTCTCAACAGATACCCCTCCGTTGTGGTTGCACCTACGGTACGGCCATCTGTATCGCTGAGGCACGCAAGCCTCCCCACCAACGGCAAGGTCCATGGTTCATGGGGGGAGGATGCCACCCTCATGATGCTGTAAATGGAACCTGGATTCATCCGAAAAAAATGACGTTTTGCCATTCGTGCACCCAGACTCGCCACTGAGTACACAATCGCAGGCGCTCCTGTCTGTGATGCGGCGTCGAGGGTAACCGCAGCCATGATCTCCGAGCCGATAATCCATGCTGCTGCAAACGTCGTCGAACTGTTCGTGCAGGGATCGAGACGTGGCTGCACGATCCGTTACAGCGATGTCATCTCGACTGCTAGTGTCACGAGGCCGTTGGGATCCAGCACGGCGTTCCGTATTACCCTCCTGAAACCAGCGATTCCATATTCTGCTAACAGTCAATGGATCTCGACCAACGCGAGCAACAATGTCGCGATACGATAAACCGCAGACGCGATAGGCTACAATCTGACCTTTATCAAAGTCGGAAACGTGATGGTATGCATTTCTCCACCTTACACGAGGCATCACAACAACGTTTCACCGGGCAAAGCCAGTCAACTGCTGTTTGTGCATGAGAAATCGGTTGGAAACTTTCCTCATGTCAGCACGTTGTAGGTGTCGCCACCGGCGCCAACCTTGTGTGAATGCTTTGAAAAGCTAATCATTTGCGTACCACAGCATCTTATTTCTGTTGGTTAAATTTCGCGTCTGTACCACGTCATCTTTGCGGTGTAGCAATTTTAATGGCCAGTAGTGTAATTGTAAACATTGGGTAGGGTCAATACTTTCAATGACTTACTTTCAAATGACTGTTCTTTTTTTTCAGCATGAGTTGAATGTTACCATCTTGGATTTTAAACTTAGTGGCCATCTTGGACGTTTACAAGTGTTCGTCTTGGATTTTATAATTAGCACAAGTGACCAACTTCCATTACGATGTCAAACAGCACCACTATAGGGTCAGAACGATTTGAGAACTTATGAGCAGGAAAATGAAGACCTACATAAGAAAGTTGAAACCTTACCACCCACAATAATCAACTGCAATCGAGCTCAGGAGAAGTCAAGATCGTGTTAAGTCCCCCTTTCCCCCGCCCCACCTCCTGCGCGGTCCGTCAGGAGATTTAATAACATCATTTTTTCCGAAAAAACGATGGCGATGTGACTGTGGTCTTTAGAGATATCCTTCAGTTTCAGCAATTAGTTGACAAGGAACAACAACTTCATTTAAATTACTTAAAGCGTTTATTAATGATTCTGTCAACAGTTGCGGTATTTATTAGACGACTAATTTCGAACCTTACAGGTTCATTTTCAAGCCTGGCCTATTGAGGCTCACTGACATTGCCTGATCTTAATAATAAACATTGAGTGGCAACACACGCTCCATAAATGTTTGGAGGATGAATGCCACAATCGACACATGCATATTACCAAGTCAAAATCAACAGGCATTCATTCAGATTTCTAGAGAAATCGATGTATTAGTCAAGCGAAGTGAGAACCACTGATGTCTGATATTAGACTCGTTCACTGGATCTCGATAGTAAAATGGAATGCAAATTAGGCAGAGCTACACAAGGAACTATTTTGGTCTTAAGTTATTGCCTATCATTATGTGGGAAGGATATGTGAATTGAACAAGTTTTGATACCAGTTTTTAATACGGTTATTGGAAACAGAATACTGTATTATAGACATCCAACATAAGACCTCGAGTCGTAAAGGAAAGTAGGAAGTATTTAGCGTTCCACCGTCACTTAGGTCATTTTACACTACTCGTAGAGTTGGAGAGGGAGATTAGAGGAAGCGACCACAACCTCTTTACAAAACTATCCTGGTAGTCGTCTGAAGTGAATTAATGAACCAACAGAAAACCTAAACCAGGACTGTGTAATATGTATTTGAACTACGCTATTCCCGAATAGTAGTTCAGTATCTGAAAAACTACGCCGCCACACCCGCCTGGAATGCGGCACTCAACACTCACCAACGTACTGCTGTGAGCTGAGTAAGTAACTGAGAAAATACCTTTCAGTTTAAAGTAAATTACGCAAGAAACGTGCTAAAGCTTACCTTCTTTCTGTCCTGTTTCGCAATCAGAGGCGACCTTAATCCACTCGTGACACTCTTCGCATATGAACTCTTTGACGTTCATCGCTTTCAGTGTTGGGAAGTTCTGAGTATCATTCTCATCGCAAGACAAATAGCGAAACACCTGAGGGCTTCCATCATTAAGTATAACATACGTGTAACTACAAAATAAGAAAAGTATATTTAGTAACAAAGATACCATGAAACACTGGAGCAACAGTTACGAAAAATTAGATCGTCAAATCATTGTACACTAAATAGAATACTTACCTTTCCCCTGCCAAAATTTGGTTCCCCAGAGCTGAATTTTCGGTACTGCCAAAACTGCAGTGTGTACAGCTGTATGTCTCATTTGCCAGAAGTGAAGCAGCCTGTACAGGAAGAAATTCTATAAGTGACAATTTTATGTGGCGAAACACACAGCGTAGCTCGATGCGAAATGATAGGGTTTTGTTACAACTAACGGGGGATACTGAACGCAAATAGAGAAGGGTAGCACAAATGGCCACAGATATATTTGATCCTTGAGAGCGTGTCACAGAGATGCTGAAGAAACTGAACTGGCAGTCTCTTGAAGATGTACGTAAACTATCCCGAAAGTGTCAAGAACCGGCTTTTAATGAAAATTCTTGGAATATACTGCAACTTCCTAAGTGTACCTCCCCTAGTGACAATGAAGACAAGATAAGATTAATTACAGCAAGTGCAGAAGCGAGTAAACAGTCTCTTCCCGAACCCCATAAGTGAACAGAATCGGAAAAAAACCTTCTGATACAATGGGACGTACCCTCTGCCATACACTTCACAGTGGTTTGCAGAGTATAAATGTAGATGTACATGTAGCCGAGGCCCTGCATGTCTAATATTTTGTTTTTGGCCATGCATGTGGCTACACATCTGAGTGCGTTTAAAGTCTCGATTGTTAGACTGCATAGACGGGCAGGTTCTGATATTTGCTTAATGGTTTCGCTAAATTTTATTGGATTATATCCGTCACATTGTGCTTGACAAGAATGGCATGCCTGACGCGAAGTGAACAATGAGAACTATTTGGTTCAGTGTGTCAGGTCACGGCGTCTCACCAAGCAACAGGTCACACGTAATACCCGAGTGATGTAATGCTACCCTAACCAGACTACTTCCACAGTACATAATGTTGTGTAAAAAACAAAGTTATTTACACACAAAAAGTACACAAAAGACCTGGAAACGGTACTGAGGTGCTCGTGGGAACATCACTTATATGTCAAATGTAGTTTAAATGCTGTTTATGCGGCGAAATGGCAAGATGCGCATAGAAAATATTATGGGGAAGGCTAACCAAAGACTGCGGTCTATTGGCAGGACACGTAGAAAATGTAACAGATCTACTAAGGAGACTGCCTACACTACCCTTGACGCCCTCTTTTTAGAACACCGCTGCGCAGTGTGGGATCCTAACCAGATAGGACTGACGAAGTACATCGAAAAAGTTCAAAGATTGGCAGCGCGTTTTGTATTACCGCGAAACAGGGAAGAGAGTGTCATTGAAATGTTTCAGGATTTGCGATGGACATCATTAAAACAAAGGCGTTTTTCGTTGCGGATGAATCTTCTCACGAAATTCCAATCACCAACTTTCTCTTCCGAATGCGAAAATATTTCGTTGACGCCGACCTACATAGGAAGAAGCGATCACCATGATAAGGGAAAACAGAGCACGCACGGAAAGATACACTCCTGGAAATTGAAATAAGAACACCGGTCTTGGAACTTCTGAGGCCAAGTCTGACTGCAGTGGCGGCTTAGCACACGATCCTCACCGAAAGACGTGCGCAAGAGGCCACTCTCTTGTGCAGTAATATGGATGGAGCGCCATGTTGCATAAAAGTCTTACTTTCCACCAGGTGCTGCAAGTCGTCGCTTGCTTTGATCATAAAAATACGTCTGATTGATGCTAACTTTTATTATTTTTACGTTCGGAAAAGTGTTATCTTCTCAATAACCTTCAAATCATAAGCTACACCATATATATATATATATATATATATATATATATATATATATATATATATATACTCCTGGAAATTGAAATAAGAACACCGTGAATTCATTGTCCCAGGGCCATGCCATTTCCACCTAGCGCCTCAGTTGGACCAGCGTTCGTGCTGGACGTGCAGACCGCGTGAGACGACGCTTCATCCAGTCCCAAACATGCTCAATGGGGGACAGATCCGGAGATCTTGCTGGCCAGGGTACTTGACTTACATCTTCTAGAGCACGTTGGGTGGCACGGGATACATGCAGACGTGCATTGTCCTGTTGGAACAGCAAGTTCCCTTGCCGGTCTAGGAATGGTAGAACGATGGGTTCGATGACGGTTTGGATGTACCGTGCACTATTCAGTGTCCCCTCGACGATCACCAGAGGTGTACGGCCTGTGTAGGAGATCGCTCCCCACACCATGATGCCGGGTGTTGGCCCTGTGTGCCTCGGTCGTATGCAGTCCTGATTGTGGCGCTCACCTGCACGGCGCCAAACACGCATACGACCATCATTGGCACCAAGGCAGAAGCGACTCTCATCGCTGAAGACGACACGTCTCCATTCGTCCCTCCATTCACGCCTGTCGCGACACCACTGGAGGCTGGCTGCACGATGTTGGGGCGTGAGCGGAAGACGGCCTAACGGTGTGCGGGACCGTAGCCCAGCTTCATGGAGACGGTTGCGAATGGTCCTCGCCGATACCCCAGGAGCAACAGTGTCCCTAATTTGCTGGGAAGTGGCGGTGCGGTCCCCTACGGCACTGCGTAGGATCCTACGGTCTTGGCGTGCATCCGTGCGTCGCTGCGGTCCGGTCCCAGGTCGACGGGCACGTGCACCTTCCGCCGACCACCGGCGACAACATCGATGTACTGTGGAGACCTCACGCCCCACGTGTTGAGCAACTCGGCGGCACGTCCACCCGGCCTCCCGCATGCCCACTATACGCCCTCGCTCAAAGTCCGTCAACTGCACATACGGTTCACGTCCACGCTGTCGCGGCATGCTACCAGTGTTAAAGACTGCGATGGAGCTCCGTATGCCACGGCAAACTGGCTGACACTGACGGCGGCGGTGCACAAATGCTGCGCAGCTAGCGCCATTCGACGGCCAACACCGCGGTTCCTGGTGCGTCCGCTGTGCCGTGCGTGTGATCATTGCTTGTACAGCCCTCTCGCAGTGTCCGGAGCAAGTATGGTGGGTCTGACACACCGGTGTCAATGTGTTCTTTTTTCCATTTCCAGGAATGTATAATGTTCGTTCTTTCCGCGCGGTATACGAGACTCGAATGATAGAGAATTGTGAAGGTGGTTCGACGAACCCTCTGACAGGCACTGAAATGTGATTTGCAGAGTATCCATGTAGATGAACATACCATGCTTCTTACAATTATTTCAATAATACCATCCGACTATTAGACTGATATTAAGAATAAATGGCACGATCAAAAAGTGGTGACACTGTAATCAAAGGGGCAGTTCGTTTGTGATAAATATTAACTCCTCCTCCGTTTTATCGTTATGCTGTTCACTCAAAAATAAAAAATAAAAAAAGGCAACAGCAAAGGTATGCTTTTGCTTGATTTATAAATTGCTCGACATTAATCTCGCAGTCCCTAATGCAGCGAACAACGGCACTTTATGATCAAAACTATCCGAACACCCTTACGTAATGCTGAACTGACCCGCCGTATAACACGAGGTGGGGAGTATTTTGATGCCAGTACAGAAGCGTAACTCTGAACGCGGATCAGTCATTGGATGTCACTTACGCAACAAGTCCATCAGAGACTCTTCAGTCCTTCAATACCTGCTCCAAGGCGACTGCTGGTGACATGAATGCGAAGTGTACACGTGAAGGCACATGCGCAGCTAAACAGGACCAGGCATAATATGAAGAGACGGGCAGGGACCGTCGACCATTAAGGATGGTGGTAGTAAAAAAAGTCATATGAAATCAGCGGAAGGAATAACTCGTGAGTTACAAAGTGCTACCAGCGGTCCGATTAGTACAATGACGATGCATGGGAAGTTAAAAAGAATGGGATACAATGGTCGAGCAGCATAAGCCAACATTTCTACTGTCAGCGCTAAGCGACGCGCGAGGTGGTCTAAAAAACAATGCCGCTGGACAGTGGTTGGGTTAGAAACGTGTGATTTGGAGTGTTGTATCACGCTATACCCTGTGGCAAACCGATGGAAGGGTTTGGGTTTGGCGAATGCCTGGAGAATGTTACCTGCCGCCCTGTGCTATGTCAGCAGCGGAGCACAGAGCAGCAGCTGTTGCGGTAAGGGGGCTTTTTCGTGGTTAGAGTGTAGTCTCATAGTTGCGCTTAAGAGAACGCTAAATGCGGAAGGATATGAACACATTTTAAGCATTGTATACCTGCGTACAGCAGAGGCATAATTAGGATACGATGTTTATATCAGCATCACAATGTACCTTGTCATAAGGCGACATGTGCGAGGCAATGGTTTGTCGGCACTAACATTCCTCAAATGAACTGGCCTGTACAGAGACCCCATCTGAACCTAATGGAATACTTTGGGAATGTGTTAGAACGTCGACTTCGCTCCAGACCCACATCACTACCTTCTCTGGTTTTGGGTCTTGAGGAAGGCTGTGCTGCCGTTACTCCACAGGTATTCAGATACCTCACTGAATGCGTCCCCAGCAGAATTCAGGGTGTCACAGTGGTGAATGGTGGACACACCGAATATCAGTGTCCACTATTAGCTGTTCGGATATCTTAGATCATTTAGTGTATGTCGAAACAGTGCAGTCATGGGGGCCTGGCGCAAATACAGAAAGTGTCCACCCCCCATTCCCACAGGATTACCCTAAGGCCATACCATTCTCAGCTGACGGCCGCTGTGGGCGAGTGGTTCTAGGCGCTTCAGTGCGGAACTGTGCTACTGCTATGGTCACAGGTTCGAATCCTGCATCGGACATGGATGTGTGTGTGTTTCTGATTTATGTATACTTGAAACAGCTGTCATTACATGTAACAAATGCTGCACACTAGTTCTAAGTTCTAGGGGACTGGTCACCTCAGATATTAAGTCCCATAGTGCTCAGAGCCATTTTAACCATTCTCAGCTCAACAAATCGTCTTTAACAGCTAGCCGCCCCACTCCCTCTCCCTTCAAAACCACAACCCCCCCCCCCCCCAGACACACACACACACACACACACACTACACTACACCATTACTCGAACTTACTATTCCCACTTGAATAAAAATGTTAATTCAAAAAAATATTTTTGTATAATATAGATTGTCGAAGCGAAATAAATATAATCTAAACAATGTGTTTCTGATTTATGCATACTTGAAACAGCTCTCATTACATGTAAAAAATGCTGCACACTGCCCAAGTTACATTTTAATAACCTACAAAACCAGACTGTTTCTTATGAGAATCTATATTTAACTAGTAAGACAATCTTCTTACATTCAGAGTCATCATCATTTTCTTTGGGCCTTTGTCCCACTTCAAGATACTATGGATGTGGCGATATTAGTAGCAGAGGGTGGCCAGATGCTCTTCCTGTCAGCACCCTGTAACCCCCACCACCCCCCACCCCCACCCCCACGCTGAAATAGTGTACCCCAGCTGTCTGCGTCTAGTGTAAGCCATGAAACAGTGTGAACGTTTCCAAATGTCTGCGAGTCGTGTAACTGAGGCAAGACGTGAAGACCAGCCCAGTATTCACCTAGGTAGGTGTGGAAAACCGCCTAAAACCCACGTCCAGGCTGGCCGGCACACCAGCCCTGTCGTTAGTCTGCTGGGCGGATTCGATCCAGGGCTGCACGCCTACTCGATTCCAGGAAGCAGCGAATTAGCGCCCTCGGCTAACCTGGCGGGTTTCTTACTTTCAGAATAGAAAATATTATTAAAAATTAATTTGCTGATATACTGAATAATGAAACAATATATAATACTAAATTCAAAATTAACAGCCTCAGTTGCGGAGTTACCTAGATTTACCTAGGTTTCAATTGGGATAACCCAACCTTCTTCAGAATTACACTTACTAATGTTTGTCCATAATGGACATTGTCAAACTAAAAATACAATTTGTCCATTATGGACAAACATTAGTAAGTGTAATTCTGAAGAAGGTCGGGTTATCCCGATTGAAACCTAGGTAAATCTAGGTAACTCCGCAACTGAGGCTGTTAATTTTGAATTTAGTATTTTTATACAGTTGCTGACAGGGCCGCGAAATGCTGAAAGTATTGAATATCTAATACTATATTGCAAGATTAAACAAGAACGCATTGATAATTTCAGATAAGTGCATTTACTTAAATATCCACGAAAAATATCAACTGCTAATGAAATATTGTGCTTCGTGATGTAAATTCTTGTCTTAGTTAACCAGTCATACAGTGCAGGCTTTCACATTTAGTATTTACGTCCTTGGTGTGCTTTGTTAGTCCAAATTACATTTCTGTGCCTATGCCTAACGGGGGAGACATCGTCAGAGTCCATAAAAGTTTCAAATTTCAATATCCTCAGAAATTAGAACCGTTAACATGTATCCGTGCAAAGGTCGGCACATGACGTCGTGAGAGCATACGTGAGACTGCGAAGACGCGCCAACCCGTATTTTTATGAGGTATCAACACGCAAAATACAGACAGGACAGTGGCAAGCACAGAGCAGAACGGCATCTGCAGGATGAAATTCAATAAATCTCTTTTAAAAGTCGAATTTTAATGTTTCAGTTACCACTGAAAAAGATCTACAAAGCTTTAATTGGATTTCTTGTAATTACATTAGTTTTCTGAACACCCTTCAACGTGTCTGTCACGTGTCTTACACCGATTCTCCGAGAAATGGTACATCTTTGTAGATATTCGCAGTAATTTCCTTGTCTTCTGTCGATATGAAGTCTTGATGCACCCAAAATCTCCGCAAATCCATGCAACATATCGAATGGACCATTTTTTTCTCCATTGCTTGTCGTGAGTGCCTTAGAATATTTACCACCAACTTATTCCTTCCACTGATGACGGATTCATTGTACTTTCCTAAATAGCTTGCTCCACATAATTATTTTTAATTTTGTGCTTCGTTTCTGTATTCAGTTTTCAATGTCCTTCCACACAATCAGATCTGAACTACTCCTAGTTTCGCAGTACGAGTATTTCAGTCTTACCAGTACTTTCTTCTTCTATGTCAAACTGCTCCACAAGTCTTACCTATTATCTTTTATCCGGAGAAGGGAGTGAGACACGATTGTAACCTATCCCCGAAGTTATTCAATCTGTACATTGAAAAGCAATGAAGGAAATAAAATAAAAAGTTGGACTGGGATTAAATTCAGGGAGAAGAAATAAAAACTTTGAGGTTTGCTGATGACTTTGTAATTCTGTGAGAGACCGCAAAGGACTCGTAAGATAAGTTGAACTGAATGGACAGTGGCTTGAAAGGAGGATATAAGATGAACATCGACAAAAGAAAAACGAGGGTATTGGAATGTAGTTGAATTACATCAGATTATGCTAAGGCGATCAGATTAGGAAACGAAGCACTTAAAGCAGCAGATGCGTCTTGTTATTTGGCAGCAAAATAATTGATGATGCCTGAAGTAGAGAGGATATAAAATAGAGACCGGCAATGGCTACAAAAGCGTTTCTGAAGAAGTGATATTTGTTAACATCTAGTATAGATTTAAGTGTCAGGAAATCTTTTCTGAAAGTATTTGTATGGAGTGCAGCCGTGTATGAAAGTGTAACATACACTATAAGCAGTTAAAGAACCTGATGAAATCGAAATAATTAAGCAAATTAAGACTTAAAAACAGTAAAGCATCCGGAGAAGATGGTATAATTGCAGAACTACTAAAATCAGCTGGCCCTAACACAATAAAAGAGATTATTCAACTAATAGGACATATGTGGCAAACAGAGAAAATAGTTTAAGACTGGAAAACTGCCCTAATTAATCCATTCCATAAAAAAGGAGGCAGAACGGATGTTAATCTCTTTCTATCTGTCACATACAAAATTCTCCCGCAATATTTACTTGACCGAGCCCAAGAAGTTTGAACCTAAAATTGGTGAATACCAAGCAGACTTTAGACCAAACAGATACTGTCCAGAACGGATTCTTAATTTAAAACTAATCCTTAGCCACCAGAGGATATCTGGTAACAATATAGCATGTACTTTAGTGGATTTTAAAAAGACCTGTGACTCAATTAATCGTGAATCTCTTTTCCAAATTGCAAAGGAACAATAGGTAGATAATAAAACTGTAGTACTAATTAAGGAGACGTTAACTCACACTAGTTCTAAAGTTAAATTCAGGAGAGAAATTTCTGAACCATTCGATATAAGGACTGGTGCTAGACAAGGAGATAGACTCTCCCTATTACTGTGTAACTGTTTTTTGGAAAAGGTAATTACACAATGGCACGAGCAAATGTCGACTTAAAATATAGATCAGTTAGTCAAGCTAGGTACATGCAGTATTAGGGTAGAGTGCCTCGTCTTTGAGACGATATGGCCGTTTTAACTAGCGATATTACCACAGTTCTAAAAAAATCTGAAATTCTTAAAGAAGTTGCAGAAAAAATAGGGTTACAAATATCATTAGAAAAAAAACGGAATATATGACGCGAAACAAACAAGCACCAGAGTTATTGAACACGAAATATGGAGAAATAAAACCATACAAGAAAACGGACCGGGAAAAGTAGCAAACGAAGATCGCTGTTAAAAAATGGCAACAGCATTCTGATTCACACAAAATATTTATAGTAAAAAATCACTTTCTAAATTCAGTAAACTTAGGCATTACAGCACTGTAATCAAACCTGAATGGCTTTATGGAGCAGTACCTTTAATTTTAAATAGAAAGTGGGACATTGAAAAAATTGAAAATAAAGAAAGAAATAGTATTAGGACAATATTAGGCCCAAAAATTACTGATGGAGGAACGTATTGGCGGAGAAGTAATAAGGAAAGAGAAGAATACATGGTGACGTGAGAAAACGAAGACTTGAATTTTATGGGCACATTAAAAGGATGGCATCGACTAGAATGACAAAAAAAATAGTAGAGTTTTACGAAAACAAAAGTAAAGCCAAAACTGAGCCAATTAAATGGATCGCTGGGATTAAGGAGGATCTTAAAGCTCCCGGTATAACTCAGGCAGACGTTAAGATAGTAAAACATTCAGACAAAAGATATTTGATTGGAAAGTTGGTCAGACGGAAGTCAGAAAACGGACTGGAACACCATGGTCTGATGAAAGAAAGAGACTTAATTCTGAATGGATGAAATACATCTGAACAAAGAGGAAGAATAACTATCAAAAGCGACATTGATGGACTGTACCTCGCGTTGTATTTGATTGGAAAGTTGGTCAGACGGAAGTCAGAAAACGGACTGGAACACCATGGTCTGATGAAAGAAAGTGACTTAATTCTGAATGGATGAAATACATCTGAACAAAGAGGAAGAATAACTATCAAAAGCGACATTGATGGACTGTACCTCGCGTTGTATTTGATTGGAAAGTTGGTCAGACGGAAGTCAGAAAACGGACTGGAACACCATGGTCTGATGAAAGAAAGAGACTTAACTCTGAATGGATGAAATACATCTGAACAAAGAGGAAGAATAACTATCAAAAGCGACATTGATGGACTGTACCTCGCGTTGTATTTGATTGGAAAGTTGGTCAGACGGAAGTCAGAAAACGGACTGGAACACCATGGTCTGATGAAAGAAAGAGACTTAACTCTGAATGGATGAAATACATCTGAACAAAGAGGAAGAATAACTATCAAAAGCGACACTGATGGACTGTACCTCGCGTTGTCATGTTGGGTCCATATGTGAATAATAATAAACAGTTTAGACGACAAGCGAATAGAAGCTTTTCAAATGTGGTGCTGTAGAAGAATGCTGAAGATTAGAAGAGTACATCATAACTAATGAGGATGTGCTGAACAGAATTGGGAGCAAAGAAATTTGTGGCACAACCTGAATTCAAGAAGGGTCCGGTTGGTAGGACACATTCTGAGGCATCAAGGGATCACCAATTAAGTACTGGAGGGAAGTGTGTGGGGGGAGGGGGGATAAAAATCGTAGAGGGAGAGCAATAGATGAATACAGGAAGCAGATTTGCAGTAGTTACTCGGAGATGAAGAGTCTTGCACAGGAGAGCGTTGACAGCTGCGTCAAACCCGTCTTCGGACTGAATGCCACAACAACAACAAAAATAACATGATCTTCGCTATGAGTAAGTCGCTGCATCAAAAACAAGTTATGTACTGCTTTTCAGACGTACCTTTACAGAGCTTAATACAATATTACTCACCTTCTGTTGGTCGAGCGTCGTCCCTTCAGCACTGGAGTAGTCATAGTGCCAGCAAGGCGGTGCATTGTAAGTGGCGAGCCATGCCGTGTACTTTTCCGGACAGAGCTCTTCCGACGGATCCCATACGGCACCGAAGTACGCCTCAGTTTCATGTCCGAGGCCTTCTGCTACACAGACCATCCACTTGCTATCACCGCGCACAATGCGCTTATAGCCGGATGAGGCACCGATAATCATATATCCTTGGTTGAATGATGAGGGCTTCTTGAAGCAGTCTGCTACTGTATCGGTGATGGTCCCGGCCAAGGGCCGCGTGCGGCACCAACGAACCATGCCGGACAGCTGCGGCAGGAGCTGCGTGCACGATGGTCGGCAGTGGTCCGGCGGCGTCCCTGCCGCTGCGGCCACAGTCGCCGCCAGCAGGAACAGGCTGCAGGCTGACGCCATTGCAGTTCTTCCACCCACCTGCAGACGAGATTGGCGATAGCAGATTAATTCCTCATTTCGTCTTATTTACTATGGTTAAGCCATCTCTTTTGGTTGTGTTGCTTATCATTCAGTCCACGTTAACTTTAGGTATCTTCATATACTGGGTCCATTACCTACATCTACATCTACATACATGCTCCGCAATCCACCATACGGTGCGTGGCGGAGGGTACCTCGTACCACAACTAGCATCTTCTCTCCCTGTTCCGCTCCCAGACAGAACGTGGGAAAAATGGCTGCCTATATGCCTCTGTACGAGCCCTAATCTCTCTAATCTTTGTGGTCTTTCCGCGAAATGTAAGTTGGCGGCAGTAAAATTCTACTGCAGTCAGCCTCAAATGCTGGTTCTCTAAATTTCCTCAGTAGCGATTCACGAAAAGAACGCCTCCATTCCTCTAGAGACTCCCACCCGAGTTCCTGAAACATTTCCGTAACACTCGCCTGATGATCAAACCTACCAATAACAAATCTAGCAGCCCGCCTCTGAATTGCTTCTATGCCCTCCCTCAACCCGACCTCATAGGGATCCCAAACGCTCGAGCAGTACTTAAGAATAGGTCGTATTAGTGTTTTATAAGCGGTCTCCTTTACAGATGAACCACATCTCCCCAAAATTCTACCAATGAACCGTAGACGACTATCCGCCTTCCCCAAAACTGCCATTACATACTTGTCCCACTTCATATCGCTCTGCGGTGTTACGCCCAAATATTTAATCGACGCGACTGTGTCAAGCGCTACACTACTAATGGAGTATTCAAACATTACGGGATTCTTTTTCCTATTCATCTGCATTAATTTACATTTATCTATATTTAGAGTTAGCTGCCATTCTTCACACCAATCACAAATCCTGTCCAAGTCATCTTGTATACTCCTACAGTCACTCAGCGACGACACCTTCCCGTACACCACACCATCATCAGCAAGCTGCCGCACATTGCTATCCACCCTATCCTAAAGATCATTTATGTAGATAGAAAACAACAGCGGACCTATCACTCTTCCCTGGGTCACTCCAGATGATAGCCTCATCTCCGATGAACACTCACCATCCAGGACAACGTACTGGGTTCTATTACTTCTATTACTAAACCTATATATTGCGGAAATGGAAAGTGCTATTGGTGTGCGGTTTTCACAGAGTGTATTAGTAATCAGAGGCTCGTATTGTTATCCAATCAAAAAATTGAAATAACATTCAGAAAGTGCATTTTTTCTATGCATACATAAACATTTTAAATGGAACAATCCCTATTGATATTAACAAATAAAAAGTAGGGTAAATTAAAATGTCAGTTGTGTTTGTTGCAGGACTCTAGTTGAAGTCGTTTACGAGATATCGTATTTTGAAAAATTTCCACACCTGCGCTTGTTTCTACCATTCATCCTGCGAACTTGCTAGGTGAGATGTTTTATGTTTGCTTACAGTGTACTTGTGTGTTCCTTGACTGCATTTCAACTTGCTGGTCAATTAGTTTGTGACAGTCCAAGCAGTAGGCCGTGAGTGGACGATAGGATTCACCAATGCAGAAAAATCCACCATGCTCATGGTGTATGAAGAGAGGATATGCAGAATGCAGTTCGTTCTTGTGTGGCGCACGCGGCAAGATATCCCAGTATATAGGATACTCCTTATGTATCATTTATCTTGTTTAGTTATGAAGCCACATTTACCGTTCATGGCCAGGTGAACAACCAAAACATGCACTATTGGTCTGCTGACGATCCCCGCTGGTGGAACATCAGCGTCCGTGCAGTGAAAACGTATGGTGTGGGATAGTGAGTCATCAGCTCACAGGGCCATTTTTCATAGGCGGAACACTGAACGTGCACAAATATCGCAGCCTCTTAACAGACGAGCTTCCACGGAAACTAGAAGACGTTTTTCTGCAGACTAGGAGGAAACTGTGGCAGCAATATGATGGTTGTCCAACCTATAGTATACGAAGCGCTACAGCATACCTTCAAGAATTGTCTCCAAATCGCTGTACTGGGAGCAGAGCACCTGTCTTTGGCCGGTCCGTTTCCCGGATTTGACGCTTGTAGATCTTCTTCTGTGCAAAAAGTTGAATGACGCTGTCTACAAGGATATACCAAGTACACCCGATGGTATGCAACGACGTGTTACTGCTGCCGCCTGAAACGCTAGCACGTGTGCAGCCGTCGTTCTATGCCAGACTGGAAGCATGTACTGGCGGTGCCGGTGGTCATTTTGAAAACTACCTGTGATGGTCAATTGTTGCGTTGCTGGCCAGAATCCACATCACTGGTGTATGCACTTGTGTTGTTCTATAGCTTGGGTTACTACACGTATTATACATGTAACAGTGTGGCAACTTTTCAACTACAGTATCTCCTAAACGAGTCTCGCTAGAATTCTGCACCAAACACCACTGACATTCTATTTTACTCTACTTTTAGTTTGTTAATGTCAATAGGCATTGTTCCATTTGTACAAAAAGTACACTTTGTAAGAATTATTTCAATCTGTTGATCGCCTACAGTACGAGCCCCCTATTACCAATTCGCTCAGTGCAAACTCCACATTAATAGCATTTCCCATTTCCACAAAATTTGCGCTGCAAGTTCTAGGTGATTCATGCCGTTTGTCCACATGATTACTAGGTAGTTCACACGTTTCTCTTTGGCTGAAGGTTCACAGAACTGCTTTCAGACTATTTCTCCATCGGTCCACTCTCGAGTAGCGCATGGGAAAAAATGAATCTCTAAACCTTTCCACGTGAGCTCTGATTTCTCTTATTTCATTACGATGACCATTTTTTTTTATATGAGGGAATTAACAAAATATTTCGGCTTTGAAAGGAGGAAGCTGGTGACTGTAATCTCGGAAAAAGATCTTAACACGACGAAAAAAGCCTTTGATTTATTGATTGTCACCCCAACTCGCTTATCATATCTGTGGTAGCTCCATAGCACAAAACGAGCTGCCCTTCTTTAAAACTTTCTTTACGTCTTCCTTCGCACAGAATAGTAGTGTAGGCAGCCTCTTCCGCAGATTTGTTGGAGCTTCTAAGCCTTCTGCCAATAAAACGATGGATTTTATACAACTTTCGCACATTTTATACGTAATCGTTCTAGTTTACATTGTTCGTAATTCTAATTGCTAGGTATTTAATTGAAACGACGACCTTTAAGTTTGCTTAACTTTTCGTGTAATCGAGCTTTGACGTTAATTTTTTAATACTCATCTGGAGGACCTCACACTGTTTACTGTTTCGGTCCATTTTCACTTATCGCATCGTGCAGATATCTTGTCTCATTCATTTGTAATTCTGTTTGATATTCTGATGACTTTACTACACGGTATACGACAGCATAATTTACATCTAGCCTAAGAGGGCTACTCAGTTTGTGTAATAAGTTCTTCGTATAGATTAAGAATACTAGAAGGCCTATTACACTTGCTTGGAGCGTTGTGGGGGGGGGGGCAGATAACACTTTGATCTCCCTAGATTACAACTATTGCTACATTCTGCGACCTTTCTAACAGGAAATCACAAATCCAGTTGCATAACTCAAACGATGCTCCATAGGCACGCAATTTGATTAGTAGCCGCTTATGAGGGACTGTGACGAAAGCCTCCTGAAAATCTAGAAATTACTTCTTGTGAACAAAGATGCAGTAATGTTTCACGAGAACGACATTTTATGAAACCGTGTTGGTTATGTGTCAATAGATCGTGTCTTTCGAAACATTTCGTGACGTTAGAAGAAATGGGTCAGATGGCTCTAAGTAGTATGGGACTTAACGTCTGGAAGGACACCACACACATCAATGCCCGAGGCAGGATTAGAACCTGCGACCGTAGCAGCCGCGTGGTTCCGTACTGAAGCGCCTAGAACCACTCGGCCACCGCGGCCGGCCGTAACGTTAGAACAAAGTACACGTTCGAAGATCCTACTACAAATGGATGTGAATCATGTGAGTTTATAATTCACATTATTACTAATATTTCCTTTCTTGCGTAGTGGTGAGACCTGTGCAACTTTACAGTCTTTAGGTTCGTGTAGCGAGCAGTTGTATATGGTTCAAATGGAGCTATTTCAACAATTTACTATGAAAACAATTTAAATGATGTATAGGTCTAAATTGGACGGTTTACTCATGGCAGAATGGTTGTGTGATAGCTTGGGGGTATTTTTGGTAACATTATTAAGGGTCTAGTCATTCAGATTACAAAAGACGTGAACCGGGATGTTTATTTCAACATTCCCAGCGATCAGGTTTTAGTATCTGCAAAGGTGGGACAACGCCACTACACTACACGGCTGGTATGGATTCTTCACGTGCCAATAATGACTCCATAAGAGTTGAGGAACAGAACTCCGTGACAGGGAAACTAAATCGCCGTGTGGGTCAATCGATGAGATGCAGAGGGTCCGGCCTCACACAGAGACAGGCACAGGAATGATCAGCGTACGTGTGGTGTGGGCAGGTAATGGCCAAGCACAAAGTGCAAGGCGAGGTCTGCGGTGGTAGAATTTTAGATAAGCACTGGCCTGCCCAGAACACTGCCGCCTACAGCAAAGCACCTTCTCCAGGTCCGCACATTCTAAGCGCCACAGGCGCCCTTCGTGGCAGGCTTCTGCACTATCCAGCAGTATTACCCATGCTATCTCGTCTGCCTCCATCACTATGTCTGCTGGAGAGAACATTAAACAAGTTTTATACCTTTTTCTGTATCTTCATGGCCAGTATGTTATGGACACTCCACCTTCCAAGATGACGACAGGCATGTTCACTGGCCTGCCTCCATGCATTACTGGTTGGCGGAACACCCAGGCACCTTGCTGGCCTACTAAATTACCCGCTCTTAATCCCTTAGCAAAAATTTGGCATGATTTGGAACAGTAGGTCAAAAGTATCAATACGTTTCCCACAGTTAGGTAGCTCCATGGGATCTAATCTTCAATGCCTGACTTCATCTCGATAGGGAGATCCTGAAGTAACTCACGGACATTTCCTCGCCGCACTGAGATTGCAATATTATATGCTATTACATTATGTATCTTGGAGATGATAATTTTTTCCAGTGTGCTTCAATGTTACATTAATTTTATATAAATTTCCTACTTAAACATTTTACCCTAATTTCGTGTCAGGGTTAATGAGCCTGACACGGGTGCATCTTGAGAATATAATACACTCCAAGATTTAAAGGGACCCACCACAAAGGAATCATCTGAATGTGATGGTAATAGTAGCAGAGCAGGACCAGTACAGGTGGAGAACGTCCTGACATCAACATCAGCATCACCACTTTTTCATTTTCATAACCATTTCACAAAACGAGATATTAGTAGCAGAACATATGGCCACATTCCATGGCCATGGTGGGTAGGGGAGGGGCTGGGGGCGGAGCATGAAGCCCGCATGGGCCACACCCACCATGATGCACTCCTTCTCGGTACCCAAATATGGTAAAATAATCAACTATATTTGCTTTACTGACTTCCAAATATTCGTTGAAGAACTGATTCCCATACTGGCAAATTTCATTTGAAGCTATATATCATTCCCCATGGAATATTGGAAAGAGTAGATAGCATAATTCTCTACGGTTAATTAAAACCCAGAATTTGCTTCCAAAATGTAAATAACAAAATAGAAATCGTATTTGTTGAAACCATCAATACTATTCTAGAAGCCCCTAAAATGCAAACAGAAATTCGATCACGATTTCGTACAGTTAAAAATGCAACAGAGTCGTAAATTAATTATTTTTCACACCTAAAGTATTGTAGAATTTCTGAAGTATCTGCAAAATGCCTCAGTAGTGTGCAAAATGCGATGTTTGCATTGCTTGTTGATGTTAATTCATGAAAAATGCTGTAATACTCAAACCAATGAATGTGATGTCACAAAATTGCAAAAAAAGGCTGCAATGTTAAATAAAGCCTGATATAATTTACATATATACAAATGTTCGCCAAATTAGAGCCCAAAATTCTGGTTATGTAGGCCGTACGCCAGTGCTAAATTTCCACGTCCAATAACAGTTGACATTTTAGAAGTTAGGCCTAATAATTCCATGTCGTAAAACTAACCTGACCAGGCTTATAACTGCAGAAAACTGCATGTTAGCTAAAAATCACTGCCCTGATCGTGAAAATAGACTGAATGTACCTATGTGGACCTACTATTGATGTATGTCACATCACACCCTGAAATGAAATATTTCCACATTTAAATTGTTCTCCAGCACAGCTATAGGAGGGACAGTTGTAACGGATCTTGTCATTCGCTAGAAACGATATAAACAATGCTACTGATTGCCAGTTATTGCTATTATTACAAATGACACAAGCCTACTGAAGATTATGAACAATCATAACAGTTGGCAGTCAGAAGGCTACCGAAAAGCTTTATGGACGGAATTTTTCCTATAATATTGCTCACAACGTAGTAGGACCACGTCAACAGCGCGAAAAGTACGATGTTCATGTTGCAGTGGTATCTCAATACGTCAAGTAATAATTTAATCTGTGCAGTCGTATTTCCAGGAAGTATGGGCAGCGAAAATAAAGAGCTGTAACCAACTATTTTACCATAAAGATACGCACAAATCAATTATTGTAGAAGGAAGGAAGAAATAAGGCATTTTTACCACAAAATATTACTTAGACTACAGGAGAGTTTGTACTGCTTTTAACCACAAGACCAAAGACGGTAACAGTGAGAGGTGTGACATTTCCAAAGACGAAGTTAGAGCTGATATCTTGGAAAATAGGCGTACTATATATCGTGGAACGACACACCCTTTCCAAGCACAATAAAATATTCACACATGTAAATTGTCTGTATGAACCATTAAAATACATGTTTATGGTAATATTAAAAAATCACTTCGAAAATTCGATTTTATACTCCTTACAAGCACAATAAACCATCGTACTGCCCTAACACCTCCCCAAAGACTTTTATGACCATCCTCAATTGTTATAAATGCTGAATCAATGTCACAACACGTATTAAAGTGTAACAGCGGATAGTGTTAGTTTGCAGAGACGAAGATATCGACGTCATAACACGCGGAAAACAGAGACGAATTAATGTGATTATAGCAGCAGTAGCGGTATGCAATTACCAGTACTTGCCAAAGTGACATAGTTACATTCCATAACAGAGTTGTTGAAAAGAAAGATAAGTTATCATGTACATAGCTAAACAGTCTTGCACAGGGGTCAGATCCATCATCTATTCTGCAATGGTCTCCAGCCTGGTAATACCGTGTTCTTTAGCCAAGAAAGACGTAAAAAGTTATTCATAGTTTCATGTTTGCATAATTTTAAGACGAAAACGCGCACGGAATAGAGAGGAGCATATCGTAAATACTGTTAGATGGTGTTTAAGACACTTAAGGAATTTTGCACGGGTCCAAAACACAGCTATAGCTTTCTATTGTGCCTTTTTTTTGCATTCTGAATGCTGTGGTATTCCGTCCCAGTACAAACGAGCTGCTAGTAAATTTCTGGCTGTAAGAACATAACCGTTTGCATGTTTGAGTCTGATGGAATATCAACTTTCAACAGCAATTCGGAAATGCAGTGTAGCAACCAGTTGTCATATTAAAATGGTAAGCCTCTCTTCATCCAGAAGAAATGTCAGTGTGTGTGCTGAGTTCCGTTGTTTGTTTACTGGAGTAATAAGCCCTACGCACGGTTAGTGCGTCACATACAAGAAAGAGAAGAAAACCGGAAATTAGGACCTCGAAGTCATATAGCGAGCAGCTACAGTTTCAAGGATCTAGTTTCAGCTACTTTTCAAGACATAGAGCAACCCACATCCCACACAGACAGACAATCATAAATGGAAATCTTTTTAGAAATCTGTCGGGGCAGCGGATAAGAAGGCACAATATATTCTCAAACTTTTTTAATTCTTTCAAATAGATTCACACACAAAACCACTCGCTCTTCATTTTTATTTGGTGTAGTTTTAATAACATCCAGCTTAATCTTTTAACTTATAATTTAAATGTACGTAGGACTTTATAATTCCTGAACGAGCCAGTAATTTGACAGGTACGAAGAACGTATGTTCTCGTACTCCAACATATCTAAGTTTCTTCCCCTGCAAGCTATGTCTTTTATGGCTTTTACAATTAGCTCTGTTTCTTCCAGCAGTTCTTCTAGGCGACAAAACTCAGAGGTTTTCAGTTTACCTCCTATTCCCTGCTTGTTCCTGTCAGGTCTCTTAAACTTCAGCCTACTGTTCATCATTACTGAATTGTGATCTTAATCTGTATCTGCTGGGTACGGCTTACAATCCAATAATGGATTTCGAAATCTCTGCCTGACCATAATGTAATATAAGTGGAATCTTCTCGTATCTCCCAGCCTTTTCCAAGTATACCTCGTCCTCTTACAAGTCTTGAGCAAAGTACGCCTATTACAAGCTGAAATTTATTGCAGAACTCAATGAGTCTTTCTCCTCTCTCATTCCTACTGCAAATCCCAGCGGTCAGAGTTTAGTCGTCAGAGCGTCTGTCTGGTAAGTGGGAGACGGGGGCTAGAATTCTACTCCAGCACACATTTTCAACTTTCCCCACAGATGTAAATCAATGTCCACTAACATCTACACGTATTAATTCGTTTTTACCTTGATTGGTAATGGGTGCGGTGTCAAAATGTCTGTTCTTTTGGACATTTCCTGAAAAACAGACACTGCATATACGCTAATGGGCCAGAGCATAATGACCACCGACTAACTATAGATATAAATCAGTCCAGACAATAGCAGCATCGCCTGGGCGAGAAATGACTTCTAGTCAGATAAACGAACGGTGCGTGCAGTATCAGCGAGCTTGCTGTCCATGTGTAGAATGGTGAAGGCGCACGACCTGTCTCCATTTGGCTCTGAGCACTATAGGACTTAACTTCTTTGGTCATCAGTCCCCTAGAACTTAGAATTACTTAAACCTAACTAACCTAAGGACATCACACACATCCATGCTCGAGGCGGGATTCGAACCTGCGACCGTAGCGGTCGCGCGATTCCAGACTGTAGCGCCTAGAACCGGCCACCCCGGCCGGCTGTCTGAGTTTGACCGAGGGCAGATTGTGATGGCTCGAAGGCTCGATACGAGCATTTCAGAAACTGCACGACTTGTCGGGTGTTCAAGGAGTGCTGCGGTGAGTGTTTTTAGCAAGTAATGAAACCAAGATGAAACCACCGTAGATGTCGTGGGGTTGGGCGGCCACTCTCCATTTCAGATTTCGAACGTTGTATGCTGGGCACACTGGTGCAACAGGACAGGCGGCGAATTTTGGTGGAACTAACGTCAGACTTTAACTCTGGGCAGACTTCAAGTGTGTCTGAACACAAAGTGCCCAGAACACTCCTAATAATGGGACTCCACTACCGACGACCCAAGCATGCGCCAGTGTTAACACCATGACATCGGCTACTACCACTAAATGCGCACTTCAACATCGGCACTGGACGCTGGCGCAGTTGCATGATCTGATGGATACCTTCTTCATCATGCCGATGGGAGGACGTGAATCTGTCCTCTTCTGCGGAAAAGCCCTTTGGCACCTGTACATCAAAACATCCCCTGCTTACGGCTGCCACGTTAAAATGACCGAACATACCCTGCGACGAGTGAAGAATTGTGCTGTTCATATGTGTACGCTTGTATGGATTTGCGTGTGCGAGAGAGATTTTCGGAGTTAGCGTTACGTTTTATATCTTATGATGACATGTGACAAAGATAGCTAAAGCAGCTTCTCTCTTCTCTCTCTCTCTCTCTCTCTCTCTCTCTCTCTCTCTCTTTTATACAAACACTTGCCATCACTTTATAGGAATATATCACTCTGTTACAGTGCATAAGAAGGACGCTGTTCTAATAAGTGCTTATTTCTGTTTCTCTATACGAATTGTTTGATATAATATCTTATGAAATATATGAATTATCGACATAATTCCGTAATACGTTCGATGCTACCAAACTAAGTTGTTTTCTTTTGGTACCATCAATGGAATGCCTCAGTGCGCCACTGCACAATGCCGTCAGATATGGATACCGCCGAATTGGTACTAATACTCACAATGTTATCCCACAAGTCCTAAGCAAGAGAGTAACTGTATCACAGAGATTTAAATCATTTCACATTATAAAAGTTACGTCTTTAAGTGCAGTTACTGTGGGGTGCGTACGAACACGAAAGTTGGAAATGAAAGAGATCGAAGCCAAAAAACAAGAACTGGAGTATAGGGCGAAGACATCTTCCATAAAGACGGAATTCAAACTGCAATTGGAACAAGAAAAAGCTATTGCAGATGTGCTGGCGAGACTTACGCATTGCTTTAAATACAGTGTATGGCGAAATCTGGCTACGGCTGGGGAAAATACAATATCTACATTTACTGTTAATAGCACTGGTAACTGGCCATGTGTTGCAGTCCCAGCCGAAACTGATGGGTGGGAGCCTGTTTATTACATTAAAGGGCAACCGAAAAATCTGTCTATCAAGTTCCATTCCCACCTGGAACTGCTTACAAAGGATAGTTATATTGTATCTGAATGTGCTGGACTGGGTATTGTGCGTCTAGCAACAGGACAACCACGTTCAGAGCTTAAAACCAACTGAAAAACAGCACTTAACGGCCACTCGTTTGTAAACATGAAGTTCTGTACGGAAATTTCACAAGTATGTGCAGCAGAAGATCTGGTAGCGTACATCCATGAATATGTGTTGTAACAATAGTGGTATAGAGGGAATTTTCTTTTTTATTTAGTCATCAGTTTTCTGACTGGTCTGATGCGGCCCACCACGGATTCCTCTCCCGTCCCAACCGTTTCATCTTAGAGCAGCCCTTTTAAACTATGTTCTCAATTATTTGCTATATGCATTCCAATTCCTGCCTTATACAGTTTTTACTCCATACAGCTCTCTCTAGTATCAACGAAGTTATTCCCTGATGACTTAACATGAGTCCTATCATTGGTTTAACGGTTCAAATGGCTCTGAGCACTATGGGACTTAACATCTATGGTTATCAGTCCCCTAGAACGTAGAACTACTTAAATCTAAGTAACCTAAGGACATCACACAACACCCAGTCATCATTGGTTTACTTCTTGACAGTGTGTTCTATGAATTCCTTTTCTCGCCGACTCTGCGGTGGACCTGCTCATTCCTTACCTTTTCAGTCCACCTAAGTTTCAACATTCTTCTACAGCATCACATCTCAAATGATTCGATTCTCTTCTGTTCTGGATTTCACACAGTCCGTTTCTCACAACCGTACAATGCTGCGCTCTGACGTACATTCTCAGAAATTTCTTCCTCAAATTAAGACCCATGTTTGATACTAGTAGACTTTTCTTGGCCATGAATGGCTTATTTACTAGTCCTAGGCTGGTTCTGAAGTCGTCCTTTGTTTGCTGCCTAGGTAGCAGAATTCCTAAACTTAATATGCTTTGTGATCCCCAAGTTTCTCGCTGTTCTCATTTCTGAAACTTCTGCTTTACTAGTAATTTTAATTTTAATAATCAGCAGCCTCAGTTGCACCGTTTACCTGGAATTTACCTAGGTTTCAGTCGGGATAACCCAACCTTCTTCAGAATAACAGTAACTACCGTTTGTCCATAGTGGACATTGTCAAGCTAAAACTAAAAATCCATAAATTATCGTCAGACTGTAAAACGTATCTGGAACTGCCTTGCCCCCACTTCCCGACCGCGATACGGCAGCCATGGGTACTGAACTCAGTTCCAGTACAGCTCTCGTGGCTGCCGCATCGCGGTCGCGAAGTGTTCTTACACCCTCACCATACATGTAACAGGGATTGGGTTTGGGGGAGAAATGGTCCTCTCTACCAAAAATCAATCCCCATCCCAACCCACAAACAAAAAAATATTGTTTTGGCGTCCCCCCATAGGACCAAACCCATACCCATACATTTATACCCCCAGAAACGTTTTTAAGCTACTACACGTATGCTCTTCCGCCATATGATAATATGTATTGTCTTATATCACTGGCTAATCTAGATTTTCGGCGCAGTATCAGAAATTTTAGCCTAAAAATTGCCTGATGTAGGAGTGCCAACACCATGCAGCTAAGAGAGCTCACAGCTCTGAGGAATTAGTGATAACTCGTCAAAAAGTGCGGATCTATTAAGATGTTTTGATTTCAATGTCTTTGATGTTGGCAGCATTTCGAAAAGTTTGTTCCTCTCTTGTACTTCCCTAACTTTGCCCAGGACGTAATGGCTTTTTTTGTGCTACATAGGAGCATTTTTCATTCTGGATTCCAACTTTAATTTTGACATTAGACCGCTATAGCTTGGCAACCGATGTAAATTTTTGTTAACTCGGGTGAAGAATGACATGGTATAGTCATAGCGTGTAGGCTTTCACGGCCGGCATCGTCAGTAGTTAAAACTTCCGGGCTGAGAGGCCGTGGTCGAACAGTAGAACTTCTTCTCCCTGACGTTTCGTTGCCAGCTGCGGACAACATCTTCCGAGGCGAGTCTACGACTGGCTACCAAGCCGCGGAGGTCCTGTATATATAGAGCGGGTAGAGGGCACCACCACTCGTCACGTGATGTCAACAGTAAAACTATCTCTGACTGGCGTCATTACTCTCGATCGAAGGTAATCGATTGTCACATCTTTCATGCAAGGTTGATCGCCATATTTTATCTAACTTCAAACCTTCTTCTTTCTTGTTAAGCGTGCTAGCTAGAACATCGCATTATCATGCACGTATGTATAGAGAGGCGATAGAGATTTTTAAACACCACAATAATTTTAACAAGAAAGAAGAAGGTTTGAAGTTAGATAAAATATGGCGATCAACCTTGCATCAAAGATGTGACAATCGATTACCTTCGATCGAGAGTAATGACGCCAGTCAGAGATAGTTTTACTGTTGACATCACGTAATGAGTGGTGGTGCCCTCTACCCGCTCTATATATACAGGACCTCCGCGGCTTGGTAGCCAGTCGTAGACTCGCCTCGGAAGATGTTGTCCGCAGCTGGCAACGAAACGTCAGGGAGAAGAAGTTCTACTGTTCGACCACGGCCTCTCAGCCCGGAAGTTTTAACTACTGACATGGTATAGGTTTATTATTGTCTTTTGAACCATGTTGCTTATATCGTGGCAAAGGACAAAGATTTCACAAGACAACTAGACGGCCATTAATTACATGTATTTGTCTACCTTCTGAAACACAGAAGTACCACGTGTAAAGAAACTTTTTTTTGCTCGTACAATCCGAATTTCTTTTTCTTTCTTTCTTTTGGGGAAAGAAATAGACGATTCGCATGTAGATTTAAGTTATAAGTTGCAAATTAAGCTGGATGCTATTAAAACTACACCAAGAACTCATGAAGAGGAAGTTGTTTTCTGTGTATAAATAAGTATGCAAGAATTAACATAGTTTTCGTACCCAGGTATTTGTTTTCTCAGACTAATTTTGACCCATTCCATCGAATGACCACGTAAAATTCCGCTTTAAAATCGTTTAGTTTATGAACTGATACTTTTAGTTTATGAACTGATACTTATAGCGTGGAGTGCGACCCCCTTGATCGATCTGCCATTGGAGAACGTAGAGTTTTTTACAGTACAACTGAGGTAAGAATGTTTTTCTACAGTTCTTGCTATTGACAATATATATCAGTGTGACTGAATCTTTATAAAGTCTCATTTCTGGAAATAATCTTAAAGTCCGAAAGACGTATTACATAATAATTGACATATTTTAAGATTGCCCATGTATATAAAATGTCCACTACACATGTTTTCAGCTCTCTGTAGTGTGCATTCTGACAGGTTATACAGAGGGTCCTCTGCCCTTAAGCTTACAGCCGCCGTGTGTGTGTGGAGTAAGGAGTTTTAATTTTGTTGGCGCTGCTGCTGACCATTGGCTAGCGGCATCTCAGATGCAAATTGGCAGCTGTCTTGTCACACTGGAGTGGCACTGGGAATGGTGCGAGGTGGTCCATTACTGGCTGAGGTGCCATGACCGTGGAACTCCTCCTCGCATTTTGATTGCTTTAACAAAAGTGCATACCTGTCCTATTCTCATCCTATGAGTGGTAGAACCACAAGTGGGTGGGGGAAATTATTGAAACATGGGGTATTAATGATATTTGCAGTTGATATGTTTCATGATTGACAAGGTTATAAATGTGAGCTACAGTGTAATTTGTTTAAACAATTCACTGCTACAACTGTTAATCATTTAAAGGTTCGCACTTATGTTTGTCTCTGGATGACCATTTTGAAAAGAATCTGTTTATAATACTGGAAAAAAGTCAACAAAATTGTAATAGATTATTCCAAAACAGTAAATATAAATGGAAGATTGTCATGCGTTGCAAAGGAAAGTCATTACATGATTCATTATAGCAATTCAGCTGACAGGATAATGCAACACCATTTTTCACACACACGCTGTACTGTCAAAGTGTCTGACATCAGTTCCTGGATCTTAAATCACAGCAATTAACGTAAGAGTGTTGGATCTCGCAAAGTGCCTTTTCGAAGGAATTTTAGAAGAGAATACTGGTTGATGTTTGCAGAATTGCTCGACGTCGTAGTGACTAGCACCATAACATTGTGACACATTCACTACTGCTGTAAGGAGCTGTTCTAGAATGTCGCTTCCTCATTGTTGTCGAAAATCCCACGTTCCCACATTTACATCAGACCAAGCCACCCTACTCACAGAATACAGCATGTTATTTGAAGAGGATCCTTTCAGTGAAGCAACTGTGAAAGCAGGGAACAAACTCATTACTTGTATAAGAAAAATAAAGAGGGATCAATGGATTAAAACCATAGAAAACTTGGATCTAAAAAGAGACAGTTACAAAGCATCGAGACTCCTCAAATATCCATCTGAGACCGCTGTACAGCATAACATTGCAGTTAATAAAACAGCACTTCATTTACTCCTGAATAGGAAGGCAACCCACAAATCCAAAACCCAAAATTGCAAAGAGGTTTGCAAGAGGAGGACAATCCGCTTACAGCATCATTCACCATGGAAGAATTAGATACGGCTAATAAACACAGTAAAAATGGAAAAATAGCTGGTTTAGATTATATACGAACAGAGAAAATTAAGCACTTTGGCGTAACAATAAATAAATGGGTTCTGCAATTATGTGAGCGGCCTAAAATTCCAAAGATATGGCGGAAGAGCCGAGTGATTGATTTGTTGAAACCTGATAAATAAGGGAAACATCCAAAGAATTTTAGACCAGTTTCATCACTCTACCATGTATACAAACTGCTGGAACGAATGATCAACCTGTAGTCGACCCTCAGCTAATCTCTCAACAATCTGGATTTCGTTCTGGTAAAAGCTGCAATGTACAACTGCTGAGTCTTGCGCAGTTCATAGAAAATGGATTTGAAGGTGACAGGGGTTGTTTTGTCAGCTGCCTATGGCACTGTAAACCATTAGTTACTACTACTCAAGGCATACAATATACACTCCTGGAAATTGAAATAAGAACACCGTGAATTCATTGTCCCAGGAAGGGGAAACTTTATTGACACATTCCTGGGTCAGATACATCACATGATCACACTGACAGAACCACAGGCACATAGACACAGGCAACAGAGCATGCACAATGTCGGCACTAGTACAGTGTATATCCACCTTTCGCAGCAATGCAGGCTGCTATTCTCCCATGGAGACGATCGTAGAGATGCTGGATGTAGTCCTGTGGAACAGCTTGCCATACCATTTCCACCTGGCGCCTCAGTTGGACCAGCGTTCGTGCTGGACGTGCAGACCGCGTGAGACGACGCTTCATCCAGTCCCAAACGTGCTCAATGGGGGACAGATCCGGAGATCTTGCTGGCCAGGGTAGTTGACTTACACCTTCTAGAGCACGTTGGGTGGCACAGGATACATGCGGACGTGCATTGTCCTGTTGGAACAGCAAGTTCCCTTGCCGGTCTAGGAATGGTAGAACGATGGGTTCGATGACGGTTTGGATGTACCGTGCACTATTCAGTGTCCCCTCGACGATCACCAGAGGTGTACGGCCAGTGAGGGAGATCGCTCCCCACACCATGATGCCGGGTGTTGGCCCTGTGTGCCTCGGTCGTATGCAGTCCTGATTGTGGCGCTCACCAGCACCACGCCAAACACGCATACGACCATCATTGGCACCAAGGCAGAAGTGACTCTCATCGCTGAAGACGACATGTCTCCATTCGTCCCTCCATTCACGCCTGTCGTGACACCACTGGAGGCGGGTTGCGCGATGTTGGGGCGTGAGCGGAAGACGGCCTAACGGTGTGCGGGACCGTAGCCCAGCTTCATGGAGACGGTTGCGAATGGTCCTCGCCGATACCCCAGGAGAAACAGTATCCCTAATTTGCTGGCAAGTGGCTGTGCGGTCCCCTACGGCACTGCGTAGGATCCTACGGTCTTGGCGTGCATCCATGCGTCGCTGCGGTCCGATCCCAGGTCGACGGGCACGTGCACCTTCCGCCGACCACTGGCGACAACATCGATGTACTGTGGAGACCTCACGCCCCACGTGTTGAGCAATTCGGCGGTACGTCCACCCGGCCTCCCGCAAGCCCACTATACGCCCTCGCTCAAAGTCTGTCAACTGCACATACGGTTCACGTGCACGCTGTCGCGGCATGCTACCAGTGTTAAAGACTGCGATGGAGCTCCGTATGCCACGGCAAACTGGCTGACACTGACGGCGGCGGTGCACAAATGCTGCGCAGCTAGCGCCATTCGACGGCCAACACCGCGGTTCCTGGTGTGTCCGCTGTGCCGTGCGTGTGATCATTGCTTGTACAGCCCTCTCGCAGTGTCCGGAGCAAGTATGGTGGGTCTGACACACCGGTGTCAATGTGTTCTTTTTTCCATTTCCAGGAGTGTATAAACCTGAAGTGTTCATGTCCTGGTGTTTGTCCCCAATGGAGAGTTGTCATTCAGCCTATGAGGAACCCTTGAGTCTTGGCGCCTCTCTACAGGACCAGTCGAGCTGCACTTTGGGCAGTACCCTTCTCCATTTTCCTTTTTTCTGTCAAACAGAAAAGAGGGCTGTAAAATGTGGTGGCCTACACCCTCAGCTGGATGTTTCAGGAGCAATGTGGAGAACGTCTACACTTCGAATTTTGTGAGCGCTAAGAGAGGGTCTGTGCTGTTCTCACTGAGGTGCCCGCCTTGTTCAGTGATAAGGAGGGAACACCAAGAGCAAGATGGGTACCTAGCACTGGTCAAGAGAATGCTGAGATCGGGAGAGGAAGTAACACTGTATGAGCTACGTGAGGGACAATACACTTTTGTCCAAAACTGAACTAACAAAAGGAAATTCAGAAAGGTTGCGTTTATTTTGTCACAAATCTGTTTAAACGAGTGATAGTAAAGTAGAAACAATGTAAACAATACAGAACATAAGCAACTGCAACATACATAACGGTAGACAAAAATTTTCTTCCTTTTTTTTCCAACTTAATGGATTTGCACACAGTCCGACAACTGATTAATGTGCTCAATATAGATTGTAACCGTCTCTTGCAACAATAGAGGCCTGACAACGACGGCGCACCCCGTGTGTGATGTTATCAATGTCATGATGAGGCAATAACGCCCATTCTTCCTGCAGGGCTGCTCGCAAGTCTTGAGAAGTGTTGGTGGATGCTAATGTGATTCAATCAGTCTCCAAACCGCATCCCAGATATGCTCTATGCGCTTCAGAAAGGGAGAGCGAGCAGGACACATTATGCATTCAGTATCTTCTGTTTCCAAGAAAACATCAGCCATCTGTGCTCTATGAGGTTGAGCAGTGTTGTTCATTACTACGAAATCTGGGCCCACAGAACCTCAAAACAACCGCACGTGAGGTCTCAAGATTTCGTCACGATACCTAACAGCAGTTAAACCTTGCTGATTCACCCCTACAATTTCATGAAGAGCTGTTAGAGTGGTCAGCATAATCCCCTTCCACATCATTAAGGATCCTTCTCGACATCGATCTCTTTCCATAATCGGAAATATTTCCACCAGAAATCGTGTTCCATGTTCCATCCAGATGCAAATTCGTTGAGACTCACTGTCCAGATCAATTTGGAGCTCATCTGTGAAAAGAACAATGGCCCACTGTTCAACTGTCCAGGTGGCATGTTGACATCTCCACTCTAGAAATTCCCCTCTGTGAAAAAGCGTCACAGGTACACATGCAGCAAGTCTCCGACAATAAAGGCCACTCTGTCGAACCCTTCTGTACACCCTCTGCCTCGATACAACACGTCCACTGGATGGTTCGAGGTCAGATGCCAGTTACTATGCAGCACTAAGGCGCTTCAGTCTGGAACCGCGCGACTGATACGGTCGCAGGTTCGACTCCTGCCTCGAGCATGGATGTGTGTGCTGTCATTAGGTTAGTTAGGATTAAGTAGTTCTAAGTTCTAATGGACTGATGACCTCAGATTTAAGTACCATTTTTAAGGCGGTACTGTTGTACCGTTACAGCCAAATAACGGTATACTCTTCTGATGTCGGCTCTGCCCTAGTCTTTAGGATACATTTTCGCTCTCTACAAACTGTCGCCACATTCAAAAAACGACCGAACGATTTACTTTAAGCCATAGGGCCACATCAGTTTTGCTATTGCCCTGCTTCCATTCCTCCTACGCCTCTCCACTGCAGAGAGTGTGGCAGGCGTCTTCTCTGTGCCATACTGCACCATCTTTGAGTGTGTAAACAACGATTGTAGGTGAGAGACTACCCAACAAATACTATCACGTTTGATGGGTGCCCTGACGTAATCGCTGGCGTAGTTGTCCATTGCGTATTCAAATACAGAGATATGTAAACAGGCACAATACGGCGCTGCGGTCGGAAATGCCTATGTAAGACGACAAGGGCCTGCGCAGTTGTTAGATCGATTACTGCTGCGACAAATACGGGTTATCAATACTTTAAAAGTGGCGTTGTAGTCGGCGCACGAGCGATGGGACACAGCATCTCCGAGATAGCGATGAAATGAGGATTTTCCCGTACGGCCATTTCACGAGTGTCCCGTTAATATCAGGAATCCGGTAAAACATCAAGTCTCCGACATTGATGCGGCCGGAAAAAGATCCTGCAAGAACGGGACCAACAGCGACTGAAGAGAATCGTTCATCGTGACAGAAGTGCAACCCTTCCACAAATTGCTGCAGATTTTAATGCTGGGACACCAACAAGCTTCAGTGTGCGAACCATTCAACGAAACATCATCGATATGGGCTTTTGGAGCCGGAGTCCCAGTCGTGTACCCTTGATGACTGCACAACACAAAGCTTTTCGCCTGGGGTCGTCAACATCGACATTGGACTGCTGATGTCTGGAAACATGTTGCCTGGTCGGACGATTCTCGTTTCAAATTGTATAGAGCGGATGGACATGTACAGGTATGGAGACAACCTCATGAATCCATGGACCCTGGATGTCAGCAGGTGATTGTTCAAGCTGATGGGAGGCCCTGTAATTGAGCGGGGCGTATGCTGCTGGAGTGATATGGGACCTCTGATACGTCTAGATACGACTCTTACTGGTGACACGTACGTAAGCATCCTGTCTGATCACCCGCATTCATTCATTTCCATTGTGCATTTCGACTTGGCAATGCCACAAGGACTAAGCGACACACCACCCGTCGAGAATTGTTACAGAGTGGCTCCAGGAACACTCTTCTGAATTTTAACACTTCCGCTTGCCACCAGACTCCCCAGACATGAACGTTGTCTGGAATGCCTTGTAACGTGCTGTTCAGAAGAGATCTCCACCCTCTCGTACTCTTATGGATTTATGGACAGCCCCACAGAACTCATGGTTTCAGTTTCCTCCAGCACTACTTCAGACTTTAGACGAGTATATGCCACACATCGTGTTCCGGCACTTCTGCGTGTTCTCAGGGGCCCTACACGGTATTAGGCAGGTGTCCCAGTTTCTTTGGCTCTTCAGAGTATTTGCAACGGCTTACCTCCCGCTTACGTCAACCTGTGATTTTGCAATGTTAATCACTTAAATGTGCTGCCTACACAAATGTATTCGAGAAATTTCAATATTCTACATTTATTATTTTTTGGTGCTGCGATTTTTTCCGTCAGTGTTTGTCCCCCTTAAACAAAACTGTTATTTAATCTGTGGTAATCAAAAGAACGAAATGTAGCTTATGCACATAATCATTACAAAATAAGAGCCGCCGCTGTTTTTCCCATACAAGTAAAAAGTACCTGGTAAATGAGGTATTCAGTTTATAGTTCGCTGACAGTGAGAAAACAAAATAGCAGTGGGTCACTTAACTGATTGTGGAATGTGACTATCGCTGTCTTTACCCTTAATTTATTGTCTGATGGTTTAATATTAAAGATGTCTCAAAGCTATCTGAATATTCACATGAGAGTAAAGGAGAAGTCATCGTTAGAAAAGAATGCTACAATTAGCGGTAACTAGCTGAGTACCTGGCGTTGCGCAGTCATGTATTTATTCCACTTCCAGCAGCCCATTTCCTACTTCCCCATTCTCCCTGTCCATCTCCTCCCCCCTCCCTCTGTCCACTTTCTCCAGCTCCTACGATCCATCTCCTCCTGCCTCTCCATCTGCTACTGCTCTCTCTCTCTCTGGCGATCTGTTCCTCCCCACTCTCTCCATCCGTCTGCTCCTGCCCCCTCTGTCCACCTGCTCTGTCCCCCTATTTCCATCTCCTCCACACTACACACCTGAGTCCACTTCCTACTGCCCCTCTGTCTCCTCCTCACTCCATCTACATCTTTCCACCCTCTCTCTATCCATCTGCTCTTCCTTTTTCTGTCTGCTTCCTCCTCCCCTCCTCTCCTTCTATCTCCTCCTCCCCTCTCTACCCGTCTCCTGCTCCCCCTCTCTCTGTCCATCTCCCCCTCTTTCCTTAAGCTGTCCATCTACTCCACCTCTCTCCACCCAGATCCTCTGTTCTCTTTTCGGCACAGTCGTTTGGTTTTACAAAACAGAGGTCACAAGAGATAACTGCTCTGTATGGCTAGCCATCCAGATGCAAATCATTACGGAGGTAATGCAAATATCGGAAAATACGTCATTACACTTGTAAACTCAAATTTATTACAATAACTGGTATTCAAAAAAAGAAAGCTTCGACTTGAAACTGTATCACCAACGTTTTTGGACTGGACTGGAATCCGGGACTCCAATACAGATCTTCCTGACGGTAACTTTGTTACAGAAGAAGTAAAAATTATGTTTCCAGAAATATTTCAACTGACAGCCACCACAACCTTCCCTTTGAAAGGTGAACACTTAACCTCGAGCTAAAGGGCAACTGTCGTATGGAGCCCTCTCTTTGGCGGCATAATGGCCAAAATAGATGGTTTGCAATGTGAACTGCGAGAGTGGTTGTAGTTCAGCTTTGAACGAGCGTCCTGTATTTGAAAACATAAATTTTCTAAGTGTATGCCATCCCTTACACGAGAGCCATTCAGAATACGTAATCAAAACTACAGGAAAATATAGAGTGAATATAATAGGATTCGCCTCTGTCACACCAGGAAGTAAGTAGAAGGTCACATTGTTGTCAAATATGTTCTGTGATGTTGTCACGCCTCTAGCTAGTGGCAGGAAAAATGTTTCCATAGCTTAGCTGTACCTTAAAAGTCTACTGCTTGCTTTTGAAAGACACTGGAGAGTCGTGGATTTTATTCGCATTTCTTTAATTATGGGTCCATCCTAAATCGTAGTTATCAGTAGTTTTCAGATTCACGGCAGTGCCTTAAACACCATAAATTAACACTAGGGGAAATATTTAGGTGGCCCAACTCTTCAGTCGCTGTTGTAATTATTTTTTTCTCTTGTATGTGCGCTGCAAACCGAAAAGCTCCTTTCCTGGACACAGTTCAACAGCGACTGCTTATTGCGTCATTAAACGTTTATTTGACTGAATATAAATTACTGTTGGTACTAAATCCTCTTCGTAAAGAATTTTACTGTGAGGTTTAATATTGGAAGCAGCTTTAGTGAAAGACAAAGTCCTTGAATAACATATGAACTACTAAATTGACTTGCCAGAGCACTGAATCACATAAGCCGAAATAAGACATTTAAAGTAGACGACGTTCCCTCAGAGTTATCGATATCCTCTTGTCTTCCATCAGGGATGCAAGGTTTATGACATAGGAAACATACCCTCATACTCCAAGAAGGACGTAATATTTCCAGTGCCAAAGATGATAGTTGCTGACAGATGAGACTATTACCGAACTATTGGTCTCATAAATCATAGGTGCAAAATACTGACATGAATTGTTTACAGTAATATCGACAAAAAACACTAGTGGAAGTCGGACTCAGGGATGATCAATTTGAATTCAGAAGAAATGTTGGAACACATGAGGCAGTTCTGACCGTACCTTAGAAAATAGATTGAAGAAAGGAAAACTTAGACTTCTTACTTTCGTCGATTTTGAGGAAACATTTGACATTGTTGACTGGAACACCGTAAAATTGTGAAGGTAGCAGAGATAAAACAGGGAGCGAAAGGTTATTTACAGCTTGTATAACATACCAGATTGTGGTTGAAGGTCATGAATGGTAGCAGTTGTTGAGAAGACAGTGAGAGAGAGTTGTAGTCTATTCCCGACATTATTCAGTCTGTGCACTGAGCAACCAGTCAAGCATGCCAAAGAGAGATCTGCTCATATCTGCAACCAGCTCTGATTGTCAACTGATACAACCCTGTCATACAAACTTTCACAAGCAGGCAGCGTTTGTTTTCAGAGTAGGTGAGACTCATACTGCATGTCATCAGCAGATGAAATGGAATTAACCACAAGTAAAGTACTATTTAACGTAGTACTGTTAACAATTACACTATATTAATTTTCATACGAAGTTTCGGACAGTCTTGAAGCTTCGCTACTGTGAAACAATCAGGAATTAATTGTACAGCAAACATCGGCAACTTCGAAGCACTCTTTGAAAGCTTCACTCGACTGTCATGGACCTTTCAATGATATTTTGTCTTCCTTCATCTGAAGACGCATTTTCCTGTCACACACACACACACACACACACACACACACACACACGTCCGAGGGAGGACTCGAACCTCCGGCGGGTGGGGCCACGCAATCCGTGACATGGCGCCTCAAACCGCTCGGGCACTTCGCGCGGCAATATCGCACTCATGGCAGTACCGGTTCGCTAACTAAAAAGGTATGCCTTCAGCATCACAACGGTGCGGACGATTTTTACAACCCTGCCACGCGTGTTGCTCGCGAGGTCTTTACGTGAAGTGTGTCGCGACATACAGCGTTAGTGCATAGAACGAATAGTGACCTTGTCGTTCCGCAAATCGACAGTGAAATTTAGTCTCGCTAATGAATAGGTTACGAGACGTAACGTTATTTACGGGATGAAGTAAAAGTCGAACCTGCCGGTCTAGTGGCAATACACTTACCCACAGTCAGCAGCGTGGTCCACGCCAAGCTCATTGATGAGCCGGTTGTGTGACAAAATACTGCACCGATCCCGGCAAGGACTTCATTTTTGTGATTCGGACGGAAATGTTGGAGTGGTTACAGTTGAACACTCCGGCATGGGACTACAATCGATCCGAGTCCTGTTCGAAGTCCCGGAAGAATTGGTGATCAACGTATTGCGCCCTTACGGAGCGTTCTAACCTATGTGTGTCAACAGTGGGCAAGTTTCGAAACGTATCCTGTCGTACTCGTACATCCCGAGTTGTAGGACATCTAGGAACATGTTCTGGGCGTGGAAAGGAAGGATAAGTACGCTCTGAGTACACCCAGAGAAGGGTGTTACAGATGCCATTGGATACTCCTCAACCCTGCCCCACTCACTCCGCACTCTGCAGCGGCGCTGCCCATGGCTCATGTCGCAGCAGCAGCATTACGTGATGAAGTACGACATGCAACGGAAACATACGGGAACGTACGGACAGTGGCAGATCACGGTATACTATTAAAGGACGACATTGCAGCATACCGCCCAGGGCAGACGCAGGACCACTTGTCTTTGGTGCCACTCTCGGTCCAATCGGATACTGCAGTTCTGGACGTTTACACTTTGATGGAGCACGATTCCGAAGACACACCACCAACATCAAGAGGCCATAATGCTTATGATTCGGAGGCTCGGAAGTGGAAACAGCAGTCACAAAAATGCCGGAAGAAGCGCCACCTCATGGTCGCAGTTCGTAGTAACAGACGGCAAATCATCGAGTAAAACTGAAGTGATATCAGGTGTTCCCCAGGGAAGCGTCCTGGGACCTCTGCTGTTCCTGATCTATACACATGACCTGGGTGACAATCTGAGCAGCTCTCTTAGGTTGTTCGCAGATGATGCTGTAATTTACCGTACGAAGACCTGTATCAGTTGCAAAGCGATTTAGAAAAGATTGCTGTATAGTGTGGCAAGGTGGCAGTTGACGCTAAATGACGAAAAGCGTGAGGTGATCCGCATGAGTTCCAAAAGAAATCTGTTGGAATTCGATTACTCGATAAATAGTACAATTCTCAAGGCTGTCAATTCAACTAAGTACCTGGGTGTAAAAATTACGAACAACTTCAGTTGGAAGGACCACATAGATAATATTGTGGGGAAGGCGAGCCAAAAGTTGCATTTCATTGGCAGGACACTTAGAAGATGCAACAAGTCCACTAAAGAGACAGCTTACACTACACTCGTTATTCCGCTGTTAGAATATTGCTGCGCGGTGTGGGATCCTTACCAGGTGGGATTGACGGAGGACATCGAAAGGGTGCAAGAAAGGGCAGCTCGTTTTGTATTATCACGTAATAGGGGAGAGAGTGTGGCAGATAAGATACGCGAGTTGGAATTGAAGTCATTAAAGAAAAGCGCGGCGAGATCTATTTCCGAAATTTCAGTCACCAATTTTCTCTTCCGAATGCGAAAATATTTTGTTGAGTCCAACCTACATAGGTAGCAATGATCGTCAAAATAAAATAAGAGAAATCGGAGCTCGAACAGAAAGGTTTAGGTGTTCGTTTTTCCCGATCGCTGTTCGGGAGTGGAAAGGTAGAGAGATAGTGTGATTGTGGTTCGATGAACCCTCTGCCAAGCACTTAAATGTGAATTGTAGAGTACTCATGTAGCTGTAGATGTAGAACGATCAACAAGATCCAGAACGGAATGCTGAGGCGTTTCCGTGAACAGATCAGCCACCTATGGATACAGAAGAACTCCTTAGTGTGCATGTTAGTGGAGAGCGGAGGGTAGGGGATTGACGGGAATGTGACACGTGATTGTCACGAAGATGTCCTGGAGGCAGTGGAGGAGTTTGGCCAGTGGCACTGGGATACTGGAGAGGATACGGCGCCTGCAACGCACGACGATGATGGGACGCTGCAAGACTGGTCACAAGATCTGCCGCAGTGTGGACCAGATGATGATGGAAGAGATGCACCCATACACTCTCCCCGGTATAGGACCAGAAGAGACCACATGGGGGAACGGCAGGGGAGGTAGGAAGAGGTATTAGCCACCGTAAGTTGGCATGTCCAGGATGATGGGAATGTAACAAGCGTACCGGACAGGGTACGTCAGCATCAAATAGCTTTGGGATGTCTGCGGAAATCAAGACGCTCAGGGACATGTTAAGGCCTGTGTGCACAGGCTTAACGGTGTTGCAGGACGTTTAGTTGCTTCTCTCCCTCGAATTTTACGATTATGATATTTACTGTTCTCTGTGTGACGAGACAGGCATTGGCACAGTGATAATACTGGAGAGAGGGATAGACGCAGACGAAGTGGAGTACCGGCCTTCAGCCTGTGATATGGCCGTTACGATAGTTGGCGTGCGTTTGATCGCTATTTGCGCGCCATCTTGCTGTCATAAGAGAAGGGAATGTGCAGAATTTTACACCCACCATTGTTCCTGGGACCATACTACGCGTGTACAATCTTCAGCGATTTTAATTTTATATCGACCGGAAGAACCAACATCCTAACTACACTCCTATCCGAGAACTTCGGAAGGCGGTCAGTGGGATGGAATTAATCGAAACATAAGACCTTAAGCATCGCATCTATTCGGGATACGCTTTTTTTACGAGACATTCCGCGAACAGTTTGGACCCGATCTATGTTTCAAGGGAGTTAGCGATGTCTATGGTCGTTACAGAAATCTGGTGGACAGCATTTACAGACCATGAGCCACATATGTGTACTGTTACCCTTGCCAGGCAGGTGGTACGGAGTCGGGGGCAAACTGGAAGATGAATAAGTGGTGCAAATTGCCCGCGCATGGTGGAAGAAGGACACGTGGCATGGATGCCTCCGTCGAAGAAATGCTTATGGCTCAATCCTCCAATGGTGGATCGAATGCTTGAAGCTAGGACGTTAATAGGCAATGGGAGCGAGCTCCTCGACGGCAGCGTACAATTTTTGACTTTTACTTTACTACCCTCCAAGAACTGTTCGCTCAACCGCCTTCAACGGAACGTCAGGCAGCCGTCCACCGGGCCAAGGCAAAGCTGATACAACCTGACGACGCTAAACATAATGGATACAGTGAAACGCGCGAGGTCGCAAGACTACCTGCCCAACGAACTACCCTCGATGCATTATATTGTACTAGAAAGACGATGAAGATGCAGGATTTTAGCTCATGAGATCGATCTCGGTGATGGCCATTGTTTCGCGACACAAAGGAACATAGCACAGGCGTTGATGGATAATTTCAGCACGTTACATGGAACTGACGAGGAGGGCCAGAGGGAGCTGAGGACCATCCAGGACAACAGACGTGACACGTGTGAACGGGCAATCAGACGTCTCATCTGAAATTACGAGTGAGTAGCTGGAGGAAGCGATTACACAAGGTGCCTCCATCAAGTCCTCAGGCCGTGACAGATTCCCGCTAGAATTTTACCGTGGCTTTTTCACCATTATGACACCGATGTAATTGGGCAAGTTTAATGAGCTTCTGAAGCAATAACTCTGGTTCCCCTTGAATTCGTAGAATGGCTTGTGATTCCGATGCCCGAGCCACTTAGCGGCAAACGACCATATGATTATCGCCCCTTGACCTTCCTTAATAGTGACCATAAGATTTTTATGCGCATACTGGGCAATCGCATCAAAACGTCGTTGGCGGATCGTATACTGCAGATCAGACGTGTATTGAAGGAACGGGCCACATCCATACTATCGTGATGTCATTGCCCTCATAGCAGCATGTCCCCTTCGGAGGCCAATGGTCACCATAGATTTCGACCACGCCTTTGATCGGGTAGTCATCCGTGCCTCGTGGCGGTACTGGACAGAATGGGTTGCTGCCTTTGGTGATTACTGCAGTGATGCGGCTGTTGGATGGTGCCAGCAATGATGATCAACGGAGGAAGAACAGAGTGTTTTGAGATCTCTGTAAATCCATCTATATACTGATGGCTGCAGGACCTCGATTGATCAATATCAAATCACTTTCAGCCGTCTAAATTTCCAGATGTCACTTTATTTGAGCAACCAGTTTCAGCGCTACATTACAGCATCTTCGACAAATGATGAGCAAGGAAATCGCAGTGTCAAGAAGAAATCTATAGATACCAGTCACTGAATGCTGATCTCTATTTTGACTAGACTAGAGGTGAAATTCTTCTTACACGTCGGTCTGGTGGCCTGAAGATGGTGTAATGCAGCGCTGAATCTGGTTACTCAAATAAAATAACAACTGTAAATTTAGATGGCTGGAGGTGTTTCGATGTGGCATTTTATTTTTTATTATAAGACCCTACGACATGTGAGGCATCACACTGCATGCATGTCGGACGTGGGCTAGAACCAGGAACGGAAGAACCGTTACATGTGGTGCGAATCCTGCTATGTCCGGGTATCAGCTCTCATAAGGAGACGGCGGTAACAGCTGCAGACAATTAGCGATTGTTGTTGAGCAGTGTTCGCATGTCTGCCCTGAAGTCGATGGACATTCTACAATGAGTGTCACTCTTCAACCCTAATGTGCTATCTGACACACCTTCTCCCTAAGACACATACGATGACTATTACGATTCAGGCAGCTTCAGAGCACTACGTAAGCTTTGGCCAGCTCTTTAACATACAGTATGACACACTTTCTCTTCCAGCTCGAGAATGGGGTGCTGATTTAGTCAGCGTCCACCAGAAGGCGTGGGCTGTGTTTACTGATACCACGCACAAGCAGTGGCGCAACAGAAATCTCTCTCTCTCTCTCTCTTGCGGCCGCGTCATAGGAGAACTAGGATCGACGTCACATCTTCTTCCTGTTACTGTCGGACATATATAGCTCGCGTTACGTACGTGCGGAAGTTCACCGTCGAAGGACGTGTACAATCTGCTTCTCTGAGAGATAGCCTGGAGCACAGTAGAACGGAAACATCCTGCAGTTAATTGGAGAGTAGTGTAACACTTCTAGATTTCAGGTCGTCATGGTACATTGTCGGGATACAGAAGTACTTGGCGAATGATAAGAAGTACGATATTCATTTGGTGGGTTCACCCATGTGTCAACGATGCGGCATGCTTGACACGGACGACCTCTGGTTGGTCTGCGGCGCGGTGTTGGAGCTTTGGACTCTGGCAAGAAAGCTCAAAGCGTCAAGTGGGACACTATAATATCGAAATCTCTACCGACATACTGCTTTCGTTTTTTTTCGGAGGAAACGTATTTTCCTCGTGATAAGATACCGGTGACTTGAGTCATGGGTATGACGATCCATTACGGCATGGACTCAACAAGTTGTTGGAAGTCCCCTGCAGAAATACTGAGCCATGTTGCCTCTATGGCAAAAGTGTTGCCAGTGCAGGATTTTATGCACGAGCTGACATCCCGATTATATCGTATAAATCATCGATGGGATTCATATCTGCCGGTCTGGGTGACCAAATCATTGGCTCGAACTGTCCAGAATGTTCTTCAAACCAATCGTGAACAATTGTGGCTCGGTGAAATGGCGCATTGCCTTCTATAAAAATGCCATCGTTGTTTGGGAACATGAAGTTTATTAACGGGAGAAACCGCTCTCCAAGCAGCCGAAAATAACTGTTTCCAGTCAGTTACTGGTTTAGTTGGACCAGAGTCTATTCCGTGTAAACACAGCCACCATCGGCTTGCACAGTGCCTTGTTGACTACTTGGGTCAATAGCTTCATGGGGTCCGCATCACACTCGAACCTTACCATAAGGTAGGTCATGGTTTACGGTAGTCTAGAATCCAACCGACAGGGTCAAGAGTCCAGGAAGGGCGTTACAGGCGATATCGTGCTGTTAACAGAGGCACTTGCGTCGGTCGTCTGTTGCCACAGCCCATTAACGCCAAATTTTCTCCGCACTGTCCTAACGGATACGTTTGTCGTACGTCCCACATTGATTTCTATGTTTATTTCACGCAGTGTTGCTTGTCTATAAGTACTGATAACTTTGTTCAAACGCCGCTGCTCTCGGTCGTTAAGAGAAGGCAGTCGGCCAGCGTTATGCCCGAAATTCTCGGCATACTCTTGACACTGTGGATAACGAACATTGAACCCCCTAACGATTTATGAACTGGAATGTCCCATGCTTCTTTCCACGAACAATACGAGACTGCAATAGAAGGGAGAACCAATAGAGGTACTCAAAGTAACCTCCGCCACACACCGTCAGGTGGCTTGCGGAGTATGGATGTCGATGTAGATGCTTCTAGCTCTAACTACAATTCAGCGCTCGGACTCTGTTAATTGCCGTCGCGCGGCCGTGATCACGTCTGAAACCTTTTTTAATGAATCACCTGAGTACAAACGACAGCTCGGCCAATGCACTGCCGTCTCGTACCTTGTGTGTGTGATACTGCCACCGTCTGCACGAGTGTGTATCATTATCCCATGCCTTTTGTTACCCCAGTGTGTACTGCGGTACAGATGTGAACGGACTAGATTACTGGCAGTGCTTCCAAGACGAAAATACAAAACAGTTACATCTACACATGTACAAGAATTGGTATGCAGATGTCTTAAGAATAGTTTTTGCGGATCCGCCTGATAGTTATGATGTTCCACTCCCTTGATCTAAAGGTGATTAATTTAGGATTGGTTCAAATGGCTCTGAGCACTATGCGACTTAACTTCTAAGGTCATCAGTTGCCTAGAACTTAGAACTAATTAAATCTAACTAACCTAAAGTCATGACACACATCCATGCCCGAGGCAGGATTTTAAGCTGCGACCGTAGCGGTCGCTCGCCTCGAGACTGTAGCGCGTAGAACCGCACGGCCACTCCGGCCGGCGATTAATTTATGGAATTGTGACTTGGCACCCCTATTAAAGCTTATATTTTCCTGCATATACCGACAAACATCTTAATTACTTTTAATTTTTATTTTGGTCATCAGTCTACTGACTGGTTTGATGCGGCCCGCCAAGAATTCCTTTGCTGTGCTAACCTCTTCATCTCAGAGTAGCACTTGCAACCTACGTCCTCAATTATTTGCTTGACGTATTCCAATCTCTGTCTTCCTCTACAGTTTTTGCCCTCTACAGCTCCCTCTAGTACCATGGAACTCATTCCCTCATGTCTTAGCAGATGTCCTATCATCCTGTCCCTTCTCCGTATCAGTGTTTTCCACATATTCCTTTCCTCTCCAATTCTGCGTAGAACCTCCTCATTCCTTACCTTATCAGTCCACCTAATTTTCAACATTCGTCTATAGCACCACATCTCAAATGCTTCGATTCTCTTCTGTTCCGGTTTTCCCACAGTCCATGTTTCACTACCATACAATGCTGTACTCCAGACGTACATCCTCAGAAATTTCTTCCTCAAATTAAGGCCGGTATTTGATATTAGTAGACTTCTCTTGGCCAGAAATGCCTTTTTTGCCATAGCGAGTCTGCTTTTGATGTCTTCCTTGCTCCGTCCGTCATTGGTTATTTTACTGCCTATGTAGCAGAATTCCTTAACTTCATTGACTTCGTGACCATCAATCCTGATGTTAAGTTTCAGCTGTTCTCATTTCTACTACTTCTCATTACCTTCGTCTTTCTCCGATTTTCTCTCAAACCATACTGTGTACTCATTAGACTGTTCATCCCGTTCAGCAGATCATTTAATTCTTCTTCACTTTCACTCAGGATAGCAATGACTCATATATTCTACACACCAACATGAATAGTCGTTTTGTTGCCAATTCCCCTAATGATTTTAGAAATTCTGATGGAATGTTATCTATCCCTTCTGCCTTATTTAACCGTAAGTCCTCCAAAGCTCTTTTAAATTCCGATTCTAATACTGGATCCCCTATCTCTTCTAAATCGACTCCTGTTTCTTCTTCTATCATATCAGACAAATCTTCACCCTCATAGAGGCTTTCAATGTATTCTTTCCACCTATCTGCTCTCTCCTCTGCATTTAACAGTGGAATTCCCGTTGCACTCTTAATGTTACCACCGTTGCTTTTAATGTCACCAAAGGTTGTTTTGACTTTCCTGTATGCTGAGTCTGTCCTTCCGACAATCATATCTTTTTCGATGTCTTTTTCTTCGCAGCTACCTCCTTTGTACCTATGTTTTCCTTCCCAACTTCTGTAATGGCCCTTTTTAGAGATGTCCATTCCTCTTCAACTGTAATGCCTACTGCGCTATTCCTTATTGCTGTATATATAGCGTTAGAAAACTTCAAACGTATCTCGTCATTCCTTAGAACTTCCATATCCCACTTCTTTGCGTATTGATTCTTCCTGACTAATGTCTTGAACTTCAGCCTATCTTCATCACTACTATATTGTGATCTGAGTCTATATCTGCTCCTGGGTACGCCTTACAATCCAATATCTGATTTCGGAATCTCTGTCTGACCATGATTTAATCTAATTGAAATCTTCCCGTATCTCCCGGCCTTTTCCAAGTATACCTCCTCCTCTTGTGATTCTTGAACAGGGTATTCGCTATTACTAGCCGAAACTTGTTACAGAACTCAATTATTCTTTCTCCTCTTTCATTCCTTGTCCCAAGCCCATATTCTCCTGTAACGTTTTCTTCTACTCCTACAACTGCATTCCAGTCGCCCACAACTATTAGATTTTCGTGCCCCTTTACATACTGCATTACCCTTTCAATATCCTCATACACTTTCTCTGTCTGTTCATCTTCAGCTTGCGACGTTGGCATGTATACCTGAACCATCGTTGTCGGTGTTGGTCTGCTGTCGATTCTGATTAGAACAACCCGGTGACTGAACTGTTCATAGTAACACACCCTCTGCCCTACCTTCCTATTCATAACAAATCCTACACCTGTTATACCATTTTCTGCTGCTGTTGATATTACCCGATACTCATCTCACCAGAAATCCTTGTCTTCCTTCCACTTCACTTCACTGACCCGTACTACATCTAGATTGAGCCTTTCCATTTCCCTTTTCAGATTTTCTAGTTTCCCTACCACGTTTGAGCTTCTGACATTCCACTCCCCGACTCGTAGAACATTATCCTTTCGTTGATTATTCAATCTTTTTCTCATGGTAACCTCCCCCTTGGCAGTCCCCTCCCGGATATCCGAATGGGGGACTATTCCGGAATCTTTTGCCAATGGAGAGATCATCATGACACTTCTTCAACTACAGGCCACATGTCCTGTGCATACACGTTACGTGTCTTTAATGCAGTGGTTTCCATTGCCTTCTGCGTCCTCACGTCGTTGATCTTTGCTGATTCTTCCGCCTTTAGGGGCAATTTCCCATCCCTAGGACAAGAGAGTGCCCTGCACCTCTATCCGCTCCTCCGCCCTCTTTGACAAGGCCGTTGGCAGAATGAGGCTTCTTATGCCGGAAGTCTTCGGCCGCCAATGCTGACTGTTTATCGAAATTTAGGCAGTGGCGGGGATCGAACCCGGGAACGAAGACGTTTTTGATTATGAATCAAAGACGCTACCGCTAGACCATGGGTTACAGATTACGTTTAATACACAACTCAATTGATTATGTGTGGGATTGAATAATTTGATAACTGGGTTCTTTTTGGTTCTCTTCTCACTACAGGCTTTATATATTTTTGTGGTGATCCCGTATTGCTTCTGTTGTAGGACACAGGGCCTACATAAACAAAGACCATATAGCGGACAAAAGTGCGTAATAGATTGCTTACGTGTGATGTTCTGGGCAGGCTCGTTTTACATGTAATATTTGTTTTATTAAATTGGACATTAGTCGTAAGAATATCCTGTTGAGCGGTAATTAATTTTTATTAAAACAGAGCATATTTTTATAGCGTTTCCCGTTGGTACATGGCGTATAACAGAAAAGTATGCGAGAGAAACTGATCGTCTACAATATATTTCCCACCACCTCATTTACTAAAATAGTCTGACGATGGTGAGGAAGTTTTTGGATTCCACGTATGTAGAGAGCTCCTGGTTTGGAGACCAAGATGTCCATAATCCAAGTTTAAAGTGCATTTTTATCCACAAAGAAATGTTCTTGATGGTTGTTCGATAAGGAGTGCTAAACATAAACGCTTGAGGGCGCTAAATCTGAAGAAGAAGTGTGGTAGGGATTTTTTTCCAGCCAAGAACTTGGACAGTATTTTTTAAATGAAGTCAGCAGAGTGTAGACGGATGTTCTCGTAGAGTAACAACCCTATTGCAGTTTCGCTGGTTGCTTTTGGTATAGTCCGCCACAAGGCGCCTCAGTGGTTGAAAAATATCAAAACTGTGATGGACACGTCTCTGGGATGTAGTTCTTAACGCCATTTGCATAACGTAACATTCCGAAGATTCACAGTGGCCTTTTCTTGAGATACTTTCTGTTAGAGTCAACCACTATTTTCTATTTAGGAAATTAACGCACAGTTGTTCAAGTTCCCGTCTGAACATGATGATCTAGTTTTTCCATTATTTCCTTCAATTGATTAAGGCGAATCTTGGGATCTATCCTGTGAACAGACGAAGCTGATTTTCTTTCCTAACCTTTCCAATCATAGCTTCTGCTTTGTCACTAATGACCTCATAACTGACGAAAAGTTTAATCTTAAGCTACCTTTCTTCCATTTTCATACAACATTGCTCACTGAATTTAAGTGTCCCACGGATATTATATAGTCGCAGTTCATCATGTTCACCAGTAATGGGGTATCGGTAAATAATAAAAAACGTATTTCATCACAACCATTTGGTCTTCTTCAATAAGGTGAATTAGTCATTTCGAAGTGATTCCATTTGAAGAGAGTAAATAATTTTTCACACGATTTGTTCTGTGGATCTATCACACACACACAGCAAAAATCTTTCCAGCTGGCCCGCTATCTGCAACTATCTATTAAATTCTAGTAAAACGAAACCTCCAAATATTAGCCTTTTTTCCCATTTAGAGCTCCGTTTTCTAGCACTTACACTACAGTCCTACAAAGACTTGGCAGGAATGTAGCCACTGAACTTGACTGCTGGCAGCGGTGGTGACGAGAACGTACGCTCGTAGAAAACTGAGCTACAGACAGCCACGTGGCACTACCGAGAGGGAAGACTATCTTGTTCGGTGTATGGCTCGGTGCATCTGCACCAGAAATCTGAGCAGTCGTTGGCATCACTCTTACAAATCTTTTACTTCAAGGATAGCTCATAGCCAAACGCCCTTTATTGTGCATTTCAGTGACCCCAAACCATCGCCATTTGTGACTTCATTGGTGTCAAGCGAAAGCTCATTAGAGGGCAGGATGAATGTGTGCTGTGTTTTCTGAAGAAAGCTGGTTCTGCCTCGGTGCCATTGATGGCCGTGTATTGGTCAGAAGGAGAGCCTGCAACCCATCTGTTTGCGTGCTAGACGCATTGGACCTACACCGGAGGGTATGGTCTGTGGTGCGATTTCGTCAGACAGCAAGAGCGCTAGAATGAAATTTTCACTCTACAGCGGAGTGTGCGCTGATATGAAACATCCTGGCAGATTAAAACTATATGCCGGACCGAGACTCGAATTCGGAAACTTTGCCTTTCGCGGGCATGTGCTCTACCAACTGAGCTACCCAAGCACGACTCACGCCCCGTCCTCACAGCTTTAACGAGATATTGGCGGAATTAAAGCTGTGAGGACGGGGCGTGAGTCGTGCTTGGGTAGCTCAGTTGGTAGGGCACTTGCCCGCGAAAGGCAAAGGTCCCGTGTTCGAGTCTCGGTCCGGCACACAGTTTTAATCTGCCAGGATGTTTCAGCAAGAGCACTCTTGTGGTTAGCTCACACATCCTGACTGGAAAATTGTACGTCAGTCATGATTCGACTTGTTGTGCCACCATTCATGAACAGTATTCCAGGGCGTGTTTTCAAAAAGAACAAACTCGTGAAGCATGCACTACTGACTGTCAACATGTTGTTGCCGGCCGATGTGACCGTGCGGTTCTAGGCGCTTCAGTCTGGAACCGCGTGACCGCTACGGTCTCAGGTTCGAATCCTGCTTCGGGCATGGATGTGTGCGATGTCCTTAGGTTAGTTAGGTTTAAGTAGTTCTAAGTTCTAGGGGACTGATGACCACAGATGCTAAGTCCCATAGTGCTCAGCGCCATTTGAACCATTTTTTTGTCAACATGTTGCCTTGGCCTGCTAGATCACCAGATCCATCTCCAATCGAGCACATACGGTATATCATCGGACAACAATCCCAGCGTCATCCACGAACAGCATTAACTGCCCTTTCATTTGCCAACCAAGTGCAACAGGCTTGAAACTCCATCCCACAAACTAACGTCCGGCACATGTACAGCACAATGCAAGCACGTTTGCAGGCTTGCAATCAACATTCTGGCGGTTACACCGCTCGTCAGTGTACCAGAATTTCACACTTGCAATGGCTAATATCGCTCTAACATGAACCTATGATCTTGCAGTGTTAATCACTTAAATATATTACCCAGATGTATTTCCGAAATTTCATTACTCTATATTAATTATTTTTGGATGTTGCGATTTTTCCGTCAGTGTGTTAACAGTAAGACAAACAAAACCTCCATAAAGTTATACAACAATCTACTTTTATCAGTGAGATTTCCCTTCATGGATTATAAACATCAATAATCTTCATATAGAATGCTGCGCGAGTAAAAGTCACAGCCCCCTTGCCTATGCAGTTACGTGAAACCAAACGTGGTGTAAAAACATAAAGATGAGAGTATGTCGATGACTGATCTTTGTTTTTTACACTGTGCCATATCTATGAACCGACCATAAATAAATACATCAGAACAGAATCACAAGTGGAAAGCAACACTTCCATCGGAAATTTCCGCATCCTACCATGCTGCCAGCCCGTGCAGCTGGCTGTAATGTGAATTTGTTTCAGTGATTATAAAATCAAGTCAAAATCATGTATTCCGTAGCCAAGGCAGCTGGTGAATATCGTTGTGGATGACAAGGGAAGTGAATGTTTCGAACAGGGTGTAATCACCCTCGTTCAATGTGGAGCCTCTTTCTTTACGACAAAGTCGTGATCCATGCTCTGTGTAAGTTGGTGGTCTGTTGGAATGATTCTAGCTGCGTATATTTAAAATCTGTTTTATGATTCTCGTATTAGGCAACCGTGTTAACGATACACACAAACCCTCTTCACCTTTTTTAACGCCATCTGAAGAACGTAACGTTACACCGTGGCTCCAAATGCGCATTAAATGCGACGGACGTTCTCTACCAATAGGAGAGTCTGTGTAGGTTGGTCCATGACAGAGGCGGAAGTCGCGCCAGATCGAAACCGTGTCTCCAGTAACTTTTCTGACAAGGGAGATTTTTGTATTAACTAACCGTTCCTCATGTAAGGACACAGAGCTTCTATTCCTTACTGTATTTGATTTTGAGCTGTTGAAAATATTGGTTCCAGAGTAGTGTTCGAACTAATATCTCCCCTTCCGCTGGTTTGTCCCCTTCGAGACGATACATATCCATCGTTTCATTGTTTTCCCAAAATCCTCAACTAGTCAGGGTCTCCACGAAAGCCTCGTGTCTGGATTGGAATCCACGTTTCACACAAAAGTTTACGTCCTGTCATTTCAAGTCGTCGCACATCAAACTACAGGTGACTAATTATTATGATTTCTATCGACTCTCCGTGCTTTGTGTACAGTAACGATGGACATCGCTTTCAACTCCCAGTCAGACACAGAATATTTGTCACATAATTTCAAGTTCAAACATGTCACTCCTATGTCGAAAAAGAATTCGACAGTAAATGTCTATTTCTAGGTAGTCAACAGCGATGATAAGTACAGGGTTCGACTTCCAGTCAGCACAGAAATTTCTTTCATGTCATTTCCAATTCAGACATGTGCACATCTCGCTACTGATGAAACTGACCGAAATTTAAAATCTACTCTTGACTAGAAGTCAACACCGATATCTAATGGGTTCGATGCCTGTAAGACAAAACTTTTTCGTCTCGTCAATTCAGTTTGTCATCTCACTACTGGTGAAAAATTACAATTTCTAACACTTGATTATGCTTAGTGAACACTCCTATTAGGTGCTGAGTTCGAATATCCGTCTAACGCAAAGCTTTATGCCACGTCATTTCTAGTTTAAACGTATGCACGCTTTGCTCCTTGGGATTGAAACCATATTTAAGATCATTCGTGGTTAATTAACAGGAACAATAATTCTAGAGTTCCGGAACCCTGCCATTCCAAAAATTATCGTCATACTGTTTCAAACTGAAACTTTCTGAAATGTCATTTATTGTAATAAATTTGAACTTCCAAGCGTAATGACTATATCATCTCTAACAAAGTGTGTTCTGATGTTTGCATTATCGTATTATTAATTTTTATCCGGACTGATAGCCACACAGAGCAGTTATCTCTTGTGGCCTCTTGCAGTAACCATTTTGCATAGTCAAATGACTGTACCGAAAAGAGAGCAGTGTACCTGCCACACAGTTGCGTCATGTGCGTTCCATGCAAATTACTGAAGGCTCAATGAAAATGATAAATAAAAAAAAAATTGTAACTCGGAGTGGCGTTTGTACACAACGCCTCACGGAAAAACCTCGGGACACAAATTAAGCATTACAGATGGGCAGAAAATGTTACAATTTTATCGTTATGCGTTAAGATATCGGCAGATCCTGATAAAATTCCAACATGTCGCTAATAAGAAAAAGTCTCTAGCCTCAGCTTGCCAAGCGATAGAAGAACATCCATCAATTCTGGAGCAATCTGATTGTATTTAGTTAAGTACCAATTTTTACCATCTAGCCAGAAACACATTGCTACTAGTCTTCATTTAACCCCCAAGTTATGCCTTGCATTGTCATCAGCAGTTTCAGGAAATAAATACGGCCAACAGTAACGAGAAACAAACTAGTTCGTCCTTAAGAAGTTACATGATATATTCCCACTTCACAAGCTCGATAATGACCACTATCTCCCAAATATAGCCATTTGCTGTATAAGACTGCCTTCGAGTAAGACTGTCATCTTCTTCTAAGTCTCTAAACACCACACTCTGAAGAACAAAACAGTCGACCATCTATCAATACCATTAGCTGCAGCCGTAAGGTAACGCGCTTCTGTGCTAAATCACAATACTCGACTTCGGAAGTCGGAATCTGGTAGTGAAACTCACTGCCCAAACACATGAAGATGATTTTGAGTTCGTTTAAACTTTTCAGCCTCAAAATTAACTTGATCAAACCCTGTGGAACCGAATGTCTCTTTTGAGTAACAGATTACCGAAATTAATCACCATGTATTGCGGTTCTCTGGCCACTAGCACCTCCACCAACTCCTCGATTCTGCGAGTACCCAACGGCCCCTGAAATTGTTTAAAACCTATGCATTTTCGTATCTGTACTGTTGCTACAGGTTTTTGAATGGCATCTTGACGCACTCATGAGTTGGCACTAGTTTAGTCCCCTATGCGACTAAAAGTGAAATTCTCCAACGTCTGCATTCTGACCGAAGCTTACATAGCTCCCTCATTGTAAACATTAGAAAGATTCTCATAACGTCATCAGAAACGATCACATCAACAACAATGGTTGTAAACAGATGAGAGCATCCAACTTTCGTACCAGGTTCGGCTCCTAACTGAAGTTCTCACATCTCGTTCCGTTGTTAAGAGGAATCACATTTCAACCAAAAATTATAAAATGATCGGTGCAAAGTACTGCTCTACAAATTCGTTCCCAGAGGCAGGTAAATGAAACCACAGTAAACCATTCTAGTTATTCAAGGACACGTATTCATGTCTTTTTACTAGTTCCAGCACATACTATATACACGCTGTATCATAATTAATGGCGTAAACGCATACTGCCGAAAGTACACGACACTAGAAGCAAAAAAGTCTCAGCAAACGTAGGGTCGAAATGCATACCTTAAGAGCTACGAGTAATTTTTCATCTTCGATACTGTGAAGCAAATCTCTTCTACTGCAGGCTCTTTCCTTTCCGCGTTTTGGAAAGTAATGTATGGACCAAAACAAGAAAAAAATGTCCAGTAAGCATTTTCTCTAAAAAGCGTACCTTAAAAGTTATGAGAACTAGTTCATTAGAAGAGTTGTGTTTCCAAGTAACGAAGATGAGCATTTGCTCATAGCTCCTAGGGAATGTATTTTAGAGCACACGTTTACTGGGCATTTTTTTCTTGTTTTGGTCCACATTACCATTTCCCAAAATTTGGAAAGCGAAGAGCCTGCAATAGAACAAATTTGCTTCACAGTGTCGAAGATGAAAAATTGCTCGTAGCTCTTAAGGTAGGCATTTTCGATCATATGTGTACTGAGACTTTTTAGCTTCTAGTATCGTGTACTTTCAACTGTATGCGTTTACGCCATTAATTATGATACGACCTGCATAATTTAATTTGTTGAGGAACGTAGTGTGAAATGGTAGTATTTGCAGCTACAACTAGAAACCGTCAGAAATGGTTGTAGATTTCTACTTATATTACCAATGTCCATTATCAACTTTTCTGATTAGGTGTTTTGATTTGAAGATTAAATGAACAGGCTAAATGAGGATAAAGCATGTAGCGAACATTCAATGCTTCCGTCTTTCCAGTACCACGTTAAAAGCGTAATGAAAATAAGTGAGATAAAAATCTTATACAGATATAACTAATAGTAACAATAATCATAATAACATAGCCAGCCGCTGTGGCAGAGCGGTCCTAGGCACTTCAGTGTGCAACCGCGCCGCTGCTACGGTCGCGAGTTCGAATCCTGCCTCGGGCATGGATGTGCGTGATGTCCTTAGGTTAGTTAGGTTTACGCAGTTCTATGTCTAGGGGACTGATGACCGCAGATGTTAAGTCCCATAGTGGTTAGAGCCATTTGAACCATGTTTTTGATAATAACATAGTAATAATTAACCCTCCGCTACTCGCGAGATATTTCCTGATACTATCACTCACGCCGATGATATGTGTTATCCACTACAAAGATGGTGTAGTTAGACACTTTGAAAGGTGTATATGAATGATATTTAAATATCACTATAAGACACTTAATATGCAAATACAGCAAGATAAATACTTTTGGTAACTTTTCATAAATTAGTACCTCTATGACAGCAGCAAACTTATTATTTCTGCAAAAAATGGAAATGATCGTATGGCGTCAGTGGCTGGAAGTTCCCAGACGGGAAGTTCGGCCGTCAAGTGCAAGTCTTAGTGAGTGCGTCGCCACATTGGGCGAACTACGCGTCGACAATGGGGATGATATGATGAGGAGGACAGCGCAACATCCAGTCCCTGAGGGAAGAAAATCTCCCTCCCCAGCTGGTAATCGAACACGGGGCCTCGTGCGTGGCAATCCAACGCACTGACCATTCAGCAAACACCTCTGCCAAGGATATTATCGAACCCCAGACATCTCAAGTGCACCCTGAAGTGCAAGAACTTTCACTCATACACAAGTAGCACGATTCAAGCTCATTGGACTTTGATTCATAGCACAACTTTGATAAGCTCTTTCTAGAATATCTCAAAGATACACGCTGATGTTACAAACCAATGAAAGCTCTGATCTTTATAACATCTGTTTCTTTAACATTCCTTACACTGGATAAGTTACAAGAACTTTCACTGATATAAATGTTAGTATACGTTGCAACAATGCGTATTTTATTTTCATCCGAAAATGACTTCGTAATATATGTTTTTGACTTCGTTATACGCGTTTCACTTTTGCAGCCAGGTGATCGCGTAACAGTATTACAAGATCTCGTCCTAACTGCGGTAGGATATTTACCTTTCCTACATTTAGCTCTAAGAAAAGTACATCCTCTTGAATTAGTTATTCCTGTGACTTATATTCATCATTTTCTGACACTTCTTGTTCTGTTCCTGAATCATGACAACTTTCATGCACATAATCCTCGTTCTCTGAGTCACTAATATCACTGTCAGGGTTTACATCACTCAGCTCATGGAACTAGTCCAGCAGTACATGAACATCTCCGCTAAACTCTATCCTAGGTTCTTTTTGTTACCTTTGATATTTATTTCACAAACTGAAAGTATAGAGAGTATTTGCTTTTCGTGGGTAAGTATTCTACATAAAAACTGTAATTGGTTTCGATACGCCTAAAATCACCCAGTTTTAGGAAACAAGTAAAGTGACATATACTTACCTTGATTCAGATTGTAACAGTTGTGCTCGTGCGAATGACCAGTGTTCTTCAAGCTATAATAATGTTTCATGAAGAGTGAAACCCTGCGGAACTGAAATCCAGTCGTGGCTGAAGCCAACCAATGGAAAGCTAACGGAAATGTACTGAAAATGGGGCGAACTCAATCCAGTCCAATCAGACAAAAATTGAGCGGAAAAATCATGTGGACGACGTGTGTCATCCGTCCGAGAAACGGAAGCTGTATTAAGTGTAGCACATTCCATCAGTCATCTGACGATTATCCAAAGCTGCTTGCCCAGTCAACACAAAAACAGCAGTACGAACTCAGAGGTTCGCTTAAGATTCCATTGCTATCGGTTTCATATGTGTTAGGGAACGAAGCAAAAATAACCGACTTGATATACGTATATAAAGTTTCTAGCGAGATTCGGCCATATAGCCAGAGGTTCATTCATAACAGCAAACGAGCACTAAAGCGCACAGCTAGACACCGATGATATGACCTGCTGCACTAGCTGCCAAGAATGAAAAGAAAGATAGATTGCTCACATAATGAAAAGAAAATGTCCTCGTAAAATGATCAGCTTATAGAAAAAAATTAATTTTCCGTACTCATTACCACTTATTACGTAAGAATGTTTCATCAAACTTACAAAAAAATACATATAGTGAATTCAGAAGTATAATTAGCTCCATTCCTGGAAGTAAGTTGACGATGACTGAGTTGCCAAACACTTTCTGTGATGGCGAAGAGTTCTCGGGCTTCCAGCCGGGTGGCGGTGTCTTCAAACTGCGACGTTTCGACGAGTGACATACTCATCATCTTCTGGCGAAGTGCCGAGACTTTACTCACTCACCCACTCACTATAAGGACGGGCCTGCCTTGGCCCGAGGTAGCGGAGTTTAAGCTGTTTTGAGCTGTTCCTCCTGAAATCCTCTCGGTTTGGGATGGTTTTTCTTCGCGTGTTGGTCTGTCCTCAGGTTTCTGTGGATATAGCAGCTTATCTGCCGGCTGATTCCGGCGGCTTCTTGTTCTTCTTCTTCTTACTGCTTCCTGTCTGCCCGAATTCTATTCTCTTCGGGCGAGAGAAGTCCACTGGCGGCGAATGCGTCCGGACATACTTGACTGCTTCCTCAGTCATGTATTTCCAGTCCTCGTCCGTGAAGATCGGTTGTTTGTTTATGAGTTCCAGATCTCCACGCCTGACGATTTCCCTCCCGTGCACCCTCTGGTTTAAGGGTTCGCATCCCCAGCGGAAATCATAAGGTTTGTGGGGAAGGGGAGGGATGTTATCTACCGTGAAAGGGTACGGATGATCATGATGGGGGTAGCTACCGTCTCGCAGGGAATCGGCGATCTTGGTGAGCACCTCCCTCACACAGTTCTTGTTGGGGAGGGGGAGGCACTCGAATGGTTCCTCTTCTTCTTCTCCCTCGGTCTCCATTGGCACTTCCCGTGTCGTCTGCGTTTCCGCAGAGACAGGAGTGACGACTGCTTCCGAGAGGGCCGTCTTCTTGTTGTCGGTGGTCTTCGCCGACTGTATGACCACCTCCCTAGCAACCTGCGTTGCCGCGTAGGCCAGGGAGGCGGTCGTTTGTGTTGCCGTGGCTACCCCCGCCATGCCCGTCTTCTTGCAGGCCGCGGGGTACACGGTGCACCTTAGTTGAGATAGCTCCTCGCGAATCTCTTAGAGTTGCGCTCTCATGGCCGCTCTCTCCTCCGCCATGGCGGATTTGAGCGCGGTGATTGCGTCCTCGTTGACTTCCCGCATTGCTTGGCGGAAGGCGTCCACGTCGTCTTGGTTGCGCGGCCCACTTCCCTTACTAAGGCAGCGTGGCGGGGTGACCACCATTTCCTCTTCTTGGGCCACCTCTTCGTGCGTGACGGCCGGCTTCCGCTGCTTCCACGTCTTCAGGTAACTGCAGCTGCGCGCGTTTGCGGCGTGCGAGCCACCGCAGTTTACGCACAGCGCTGCAGTACCTCTTGGTTTTGTGCAGTTGCGCGTGTCGTGCGGTTTCCCACACTTGACACACCCAACCACGCCGCCGCATTCTTTGGCTATGTGTCCAAGCTTTTGACACTTATAGCACTGTAATTGCGCCACAGGCTTCCGCTTCTTCTTCTTGTTGCCGCAACCGTTGCTCCCGACTGCGTTTAGCAGGAGCTCCACAGCAGCAGCAAACTTGCCTCTTCCTCCATTCCTACTTCTCGGCATGGCGATGGGCTAGTGGCGTTAACGGTCAACGGTGCGAGCCGCAGCGAGTCGAGCAGCGGAGTGCGTCGTGCGTGCGTGCGTCTCGTCGGCGTGCCGAGACTTTACAGATGCCGGTCCCTTTATACCTGCGGTGTGCCCCCCACCACCTGGCCGCGGGAGGCTGGGTCCAGAGCAGCCGCTGAGCGAGGTGGAGGGGGAAGCGGGTGCGCGGTCTGATCGCGTCTCGTGAGCTGGACGGTTCTTGGTGCGTCCCTGGCGTATGCGGCTAATGCTGGATTCCAGGCCGCGCTCAACTGATAGCCTTCGTCCCTGTTTACAAGATTCTCGCGGACCCGTATTTCTATCGATTTTTTTAATGACGCTATACCAATAGCTTCCGGCTCGGCACAGCATCCTGGTGTTTTCGAAATCAAAGGTGTCGTTTTCTTTGATGCAATGTTCAGCTATAGCAGAGTTCTCTATCTGTCCAAGTCGAACATGCCTGATGTGTTCCTCGCACCTTTTAGAGATGCAGCGCTGCGTTTGACCAATGTACTGCACACCACATTCGCAGGCAATGCTGTATATACCAGGTGTGTTTAGTTTGAGTGGGTCTTTAGCTGAGCCCAGCAGCTCTTTCGTCTTCGGCAGTGGTCGGAACACGGTACTTACGTTGGATTTTCTCAATAGCCTCCCGATTTTGGCTGATATGGGCCCCAAATATGGAAGAAAGGCGAGTCTCTTGTTAACTTCCTTTTCCTCTTCCTGAAATTTGTCAGCCTGTCTCCTCTTCTGTGATGTCGCCAAGTCTCAGCTATTCCAGCAGTAGGAGCACATTTTTGGACGGCTCTTAATGTCTCACTTTAGTGCTGCAACCCATACCTTGCTCTGACTGTCCGTCTCAGCTACCGAGGCCCAACCTGAGGCCAGGCTTCATTTAACACAAGAATGAAAGTGAACATTACACCGATACTACTTGATAACATTGCCTGAATGTGTCTAACTCACGCTAAATACTTAAAATCAAAACATCTAGTGATTTTTATGATTGTACTACTATAGGTATATACCCATAATTGTATAATAGCCGGCCGCGGTGGCCGAGTGGTTCTAGGCGCTTCAGTCCGGCACCGCGTGACTGCTACGGTCGCACGTTCGAATCCTGCCTCGGGCATGGATGTGTGTGATGTCCTTAGGTTGGTTAGGTTTAAGTAGTTCTAAGTTCTAGGGGACTGATGACCTCAGTTGTTAAGTCCGTTAGTGCTCAAAGCCATTTCAACCATTTTGAACCACTTGTGTAATAATAGTAGAACTGAGTCAAAAAATTATCAAAAATGAAAAGTCTTATGTAAAATTTTTATAAAGAGCAGTTACTATGGTAAGGGGAGATAGGCATTTGACCTGTCCAGATTAGCTCTCCGATGATGTTGTGGCGCCGTAGTCACATGAGTCTGACTGACCTGTCAGTGGAGGCCCTTGCACCACTCTCTCAATCTGCCCCTGTCCAGCTTTCGGACGTCCCGCCCATCTTTTGCTTCCGCCATTTTTTCCTTGAACTGAGCTACGTCCGTCTTGCGATACTGCCAACGTGCTTGATGGCCAAGAAGACAATATGTGGCTTTTTTCAGCGGAACAGCTCACCGGATGTGGTTGAAGTGAAGTATTCCCAGGTCGACTGGCGTGCCGTTTGGCAATCGGTGTGCGCTCCTTACCTTGCGACTGCCGTCCGGTCTGCATGGTATCTTACGGTCAATGGTCACGCCTTCAGGCGATTCACTTTGCCGACACCCCACTATGCGTCGGCTGTGATGTTCTGGACACAGACGAGCATCGCCTGGTGTGGTGAGTATCCATAGTTGTCTAGTACATGGTGCGACAAATGCCACAACTACCGGTACGACTTCCCATCAATACCTCTTGACCTTCTCCTCTATCCGGACTCGAGATACGAAGACGAACTCCGTGAAGCGAGTCTGTGGACACGCAGTTCACTACTTGTTCGCTGGTAGCGAAAAAAATGTCCCCGATTTTTGGCGCTTCCGTAATGGACGACATTGTGCAGTCCCACATACAGACAATTTTTGTCTAATTTGATTTGCAGTGTCTTTCTTAACGCACTCCGGTGTTGAGGTGTTACCCAATGCGAAGTTGATCCACGTATTTTCTTGACTTAGTACTGGTTATTCTCTGGTCAGTGGATTGTTCTCCTCAGCTACGTCGGTCTCCTGATACGTTCGATGATAATAAAATAAAACATGAAAAAAGAAAAAGAAGAAGAAAAATCAATGAATAAATAAATCAAGGGCAAAGACGTAAGTAATCTCCTTCATTGATTTCAAGAAAGCATATGATTCGATTGATAGAGAATCTCTGTTGTCAATCCTGGAAGAAATGGGTTTGGATAAGAAAACAACTAGTATTATAAAAGCGACCCTTACAAATACATTTTCGAAAGTTAAATTTATGGGCGATCTATCGGAACCCTTTGAAATAAAAACGGGAGTGCGACAGGGCGATGGGATCTCGCCGTTGCTGTTCAATTGTGCGCTTGAGAAAATAGTCAGAGAATGGAACACAAATATTAAGAGTAGTATAAGACTGGGTTGCAAAAAGAAGAACCTTAAAGTAAATTGCATTGCTTTTGCAGATGATATGGCCCTGTTTGCTGAAACAATGGAAGAAGCACGGGAGCAAATCCTTGAACTAAAGAAACAAGCAGCTAAAATTGGTCTTCACATCTCCTCTGAAAAAACTAAGATATTGACAAACATCAAACACTCATGAAAATACCTCAACGTTCAAGAACAGAAGATTGAAATAGTAAAAGAATTCAAATATCTCGGAGAATGGATTAGTTGGAATGCTGGGGAAAGCAAAGCAATGGAATCCAGAAAAAAAAAACTTGAATTGTCCTTCCAACTAACAAAAAATACATACAACAAAAAATCCCTTTCATGGGGGTCCAAAATTACACATTACAAGATAGTGATTAAGCCAGAAGCACTGTATGCATCAGAAACACTTGATATGAATTTCAAAGGCCATATGGAGAAACTTGAGGTAAAGGAAAGAAAAATTTTAAGAAAAATCATTGGGCCAAAATTTCAAGACAATAAGATTATATACATAAAAAATGAAACTGTCTACAAGAAAATTGAAAAACTTTCAGAGTCTATGCGAAAAAGGAGAATAAATTTTTATGGTCATCTTCTCAGAATGAATTCCAATAGATTAACTAAACAATTCTTTGACTTCTTCCGTAAACGAAAAGCGAAGCCCAACTGGTTTAAAGAAACTGAGAAAGACCTAGTGGAATTAAAGATTTCAGAAAATTCACTTATTGATCGAACTGCTAAATTAATTACTAAAGATGAAAACATAAGGTTCCAAGACAAATCCACACAAAAGTCCAAACCCTTCATCTCGGAAGAAGAAAGGAAAAGAAGATCAGAAAGAATGAAGAAATACTGGGCCCTAAAAAAAGAGCAACGCACAAAGAAATGATTGATCCAGCGTACCCCAAAGAGGGCGAAACGAAAGAAGAAGAAATAAATAAACTTTGTCTCCTTGAAGTGCTTCATTTTCCCTGCGCCTTCCTTCGTTCTTGGTGGAGGGAACGGGATTGTGGTCAGACCTTGGGTTGCGACCCCTGCCTGTTCTGCTCCCCCCACCCCCCGCCTACCTCTGAGCGCCAGGAAGACTCCATAAAAAAAAGCAGCCGTGCACGCTAAAACGCCGCGCTTCCGGGAAGGTGGTTCGCCTGCCCCGAATCGAATCCATCTGGCGGATTAAGGATTCGGACTGGTGTGTCAGCCAGCCTGGATGCGTTTATAGGCAGTTACCCACATTTCACTAGGTGAAAACCGGGCTGATAAATAAGTCTCCACGCTGTTATACGCTTCGCAGACATTTAGAAAACGTTCGCTACTTTCACATGAATGGCATTACACTCATAAAGTTGGGGTTCAGAGCAAATGCTTTGTCGGTTACATTATCGCTGGGGACCAGCATTTTGCTTCTTTTTCAATAGATCGCTAAGCAGACAGATCGAAAATCAGGCAGGAGATCTTAATAAAACTTCTCCATCATAAGTCTTCTTACTACTTTCAGTACCCCATAGGCCTAATGATGGAAAACTGAAGATATTGCAGAAGTGCATGCTTGATAATTCCTGCATTATTCTCCCTCTGTTGACAGAGGGAATATACAACTTTATTAATAAAACTGAGACACGGAATAATTTGCTAGTCCAACAGCTTCGCCGCAGTGGTGACGCCAGTTCCTGTCAGATCACCGAAGTTAAGCGCTGTCGGGTTGGGCTAGCACTTGGATGGGTGACCATTCGTTCTGCCGAGCGCTGTTGGCAAGCGGGGTGCACTCAGCCCTTGTGAGGCAAACTGAGGAGCTACTTGATTGAGAAGTAGCGGCTCCGGTCTCGGAAACTGACATACGGCCGGTAGAGCGGTGTGCTGACCACATTCCCCTCCATATCCGCGTCCAGTGACGCCTGTGGTCTGAGGATGACATGGCGGCCGGTCGGTACCGTTGGGTCTTCCAAGGCCTGTTCGAACCGAGTTTTAGAATAATTCGCTATATGTATATCTTTATGTGTATACTCCCACTGACACATTTCCGCACAATTTGCGTATAACAAGCGACTAGTCTTTGAAACAAATCATTTCCATGCCAAACAGAGGTAGTGTCTTAAGAATTCGTGACGATTTAGACATGCTCGTGTTACAGATACCTCATGTTTTAAAAAAATATTCTTTATTCATAAGATTATCTTGGTACGTTGTAAATGATATCTGTTAGTACAGTGCCTAATTTCACAACTTTTTTGTTGGTTTATTGAACACAAAAGTAAACAAAATAGATTGATTCCTTATTTCTAGAATCCAGAAGGCTTTAAATACTGTATCACGCAAGCGACTTGTAACCAAATTGCATCATTATGGAATGTCGTCTCAGTTATCTGACTGGATTCGTGATTTCCTGTCACAGAGGTCACACTGCGTAGTAATTGAAGGGAAGTCATTGAGCAAAACAGAAGATACTTTTGGCGTTCCCCAAGGTAATGTTATAGGCGCTTTGCTGTTTCTTATCTATATAAATGATTAGGAGACAATCTGAGCAGAAGTCCTAGGTTGTTTGCAGATGATGCTGTCGTTTATCGTCTAGTACAGTCATCAGTACATCAAACCAAATCAAAAACGATTTAGAAACGATATCTGAATGGTGCAAGAATTGTCAGCTGACTCTAAATAACGAAAAGTGTGAGGTAACCACATGGGCGCTAAAAGTAATCCGCTAAATTCGGTTGCACCATGAATCAGTCAAATCTGAAGGCTCCAAATTCAACTAAAATCCAGGAATTACTATTACGAGCAACTTAAATTGGAAAGAACACATAGAAAATTTTGTAGGGAGGGCAAACCAGAGACTGTGTTTTGTTGACAGAACACGTAGAAAATCAACAGATCTGCTAAAGAGACTGCATACACCACGCTTCTCCGTTCTCTTTTGGGGTACTGCTGCTCGGTCTGAGATCCTTTCGAGATCAGGTTAACAGTCCATCGACAAACTTCAAAGAAGAACAGTACGTTTTGTACTATCGCAAAATAGGGGAGAGAGTGTTACTGACCAGATCCAGGATTTTTGTTGACGCCGCCTACGTAAGGAGAAACAATCATCATAATAAAATTAGGTAAACTAGAGCTCGCACGGAACGAAGTAGGTACAAGTTTTTTCCGAGAGCTGTCCGAGAGTGGAATAATAGAGATTTGTTGTGAAGGTGGTTCGATGAACGCTCTGCCAGGTACTTAATTGTGATTCGCAGAGTATCCATGTACATGTAGAGATGTTGTCTCACATTATCAAAAACACTCTGGCAATAATCCGATAATTTTCTGATCTCACACCTGCGGAAACCTTCTGGTTCAAAGTTAAAGACTGCACCAACCTATGCTCGTAGAGAATTTTCGCCCGGAAAGGAATTTCTTGATGACTGTGCGTTGTTGTTGTTGCTTTTGTTGCTGTTGTCTTCAGTCCGAAGAATGTTTTGATGAATCTTTCGATGCTACTCCCTGCTGTGCAAGCCTCTTTGTTCACGATTAACTACTGGAACTTCCATCCTTTTGAATCTGCTTACTTAGTCCTCCTCTATAATTTTGCCCCCCCCCCCCCCCCCCCCAATTAAATGAATGATACTTGGCTGACTCAGAATGTGTTCTGTCAGCTGATTCCTACTTTTAGTCAAGTTGTGTCACAGTTTGTTTTTCTCCCTAGTTCTGTTTTTCATCTCCTCATTACCCATTTTATTATTGGTCTGTATCAACACAGTTCTTGCCTGAACTTATCGTCCTTGTTTTACGTCCATATCAATACTTTCTAAAATTTGAATTTATAAACTCTGTTAACAAATTTGTTCTTCGGAAAAGCTTTTCTTTGCATTGGCAGTCTACATTCTACAACCTCTCTACCCCGACCATCATTTGTTACATAGTTGGCCAAACAGCAAAACTCATCTACTACTTTTAGTCTCTCATTTCTAATATAATTCCCTCAGAATCATCTGATTTATTACGACCACATTCCATTACTCTTGTTTTGCTTTCGTTGATGTCCATTTCATTCAGCTGCTCTTCGAGGACCTTTGCAGTCTCTGACAGAATTACATTGTCATTGGCTAATCTCAAAGTTTTTATTTTCTCTGCATAATATTAAATTCCATTTCCAAAATGGGCCTTGGTTTCCTGTAGTCCTTGCTCAATGACATCGAGGATAGGCTAGGACCTGTTCTCACTCGCTTTTCAACCACAGCTTCCCTTTCACGTCCTCCAGCTCTAACTGCCATCTGGTTTGTTTGCAAGTTGTGAATAAATTTCGCTCTGTGAGTTTGATCCCTGCTACATTCAGCATTTCGAAGAGCTTATTCTAGTCAAAAAAGCTTTCTCTGAGTCTACAAATGCTATAAATGTAGGTTTTCCTTTCCTTAACTTATCTTCCAAGAGAATTTTTAGGGTCAGTAGAGCCTCGAATGTTCCTGTATTTCTCCATAGCCCAAGCTGACCTTCCGCGATGTCTCATACAAGATTTTCAACTGTTCTCCAAATAATTCGTGTCACTATTTTGCAACAATGACTCATTAAACTTAGTAAGCAAATTGAAGGTGGAATGGACGAGGAAAGAAAGTGAAGGGAAGAAAATAATGATATCAGTGCACCGAGACTTCATGCGGTATTAGTGGCGACGAGTGGAAGCATGTGGCGGACTGGGACTCGAACACGGGACCTTTCGCTTTCTAGGCAGTGCCAGTAACCACTACGCCACACGGACACAATATTTATCGCAAATGCGCCGACTGTCGCAGCGCGCTCCCCGGCGACGCACGCTCCCATCTAGCGTCACCTGTCCGCTATGTGCGAGTGTGGGTCGGCCGGGGAGTGTGCTCAGATAAGCCGCTGCATTTTCGATAGACGCTGTCCGGATGGCGCAGTGATTAACGCTAGTGCTTCGTAAGCAGGAGATTCCGCGGTCGACTCCCGGTGCGGCACACATTTCCACTCGTCACCGCTGATTCCGCAAGTCCCGGTGCAGCTGGTATCATTAGTTCTTCCCCTTGTCTTCCCACTCCTTTCTCTCCTCTCCGCCTTCAGTTTACATATTCTCTATCACAGCTGCTCATTTCACGTGGTGTCTGTTCTTTTGGACAGGTCCGAGAGTATTATTCCTGTTTCATACAAGATGCCCACCAGGTGAAACAGTTTTGTCATGCCTGGCTATTCCTAGGATATCAATAGTTCAGAGAGAATGTCTTTTACTCCAGGGGCCTTGTTTCGACTTAGGTCTTTCAGTGCTCTGTCATATTCTTCTGCAAAGCGATTTAGAAAATATTGCTGTATGGTGTGTCATGTGGCAGTTGACGCTAAATAACGAAAAGTGTGAGATGATCCACATGAGTTCCAAAAGAAATCCGTTGGAATTCGATTACTCGATAAATAGTACAATTCTCAAGGCTGTCAATTCAACTAAGTACCTGGGTGTTAAAATTACGAACAACTTCAGTTGGAAGGACCACATAGATAATATTGTCGGGAGGGCGAGCCAAAGGTTGCGTTTCATTGGCAGGACACTTTGCAATAAGTCCACTAAAGAGACAGCTTACACTACACTCGTTCGTCCTCTGTTAGAATATTGCTGCGGGGTGTGGGATCCTTACCAGGTGGGATTGACGGAGGACATCGAAAGGGTGCAAAAAAGGGCAGCTCGTTTTGTATTATCACGTTATAGGGGAGAGAGTGTGACAGATATGATACACGAGTTGGGATGGAAGTCATTACAGCATAGACGTTTTTCGTCGCGGCGAGACCTTTTTACGAAATTTCAGTCACCAACTTTCTCTTCTGAATGCGAAAATATTTTGTTGAGCCCAACCTACATAGGTAGGAATGATCATCAAAATAAAATAAGAGAAATCAGAGCTCGAACAGAAAGGTTTAGGTGTTCGTTTTTCCCGCTCGCTGTTCAGGAGTGGAATAGTAGAGAGATAGTATGATTGTGGTTCGATGAACCCTCTGCCAAGCACTTAAATGTGAATTGCAGAGTAGTCATGTAGATTTAGATGTATCGTATCGTATCTCGCATCTCACCGCATCTCCATCTCCTTCCATTTCCCTTGAACAGACCCTCTGTATACTCCTTCCACTTTTCAGCTTTTCCTGCTTTCCTTCTAATGGTTTTCCATTTCAGTTCTTGGTATTCTACTAAATTCAAAGCCAACAAAAACGACACAGACTTTGTAATTTGTCCATTCCGTGCTTCGGTTTCTAACGCTTGAGTGAATGTCTTCATAAGATATAAATACAGGGGACGTTGAATAAGTAACGCAACATTTTTTTTTTCTCAGCCAATTTCGGTTCAAAAAATGTAGAATTTGTTGTGGGGCATCTTGGAATACTCATGAAGATCCAATACGTGGCGGCGCTATATGTAGCCTTCAAAGTGGCGTCTGTAATGGGGGTGCGTTCCAAGCAGAAAGCTGTCATTCAGTTTCTTTTGGCGGAAAACCACAGAATCACAAATATTCATAGGCGCTTGCACAATGTCTACGGAGACCTGCAGTGAACAAAACCACTGTGAGTCGTTTGGCATGACGTCTGTCATCATGGCAACAAGGTGGCGCAAACTCGTCCAATCTCTCGCATGTCGGCTGGCGGAACACATCTGCGACTGCAGCAATGTTAGAACGTGCGGACACTCTCATTAGAGGTGATCGACGGATAAGAATCAAACATCTCGCTACTCAACTGACGTCTCTATTGGTAGTGCTGACACGCTGGTCACCAGTTGGGCTACTCCCAATAGAAGACTGTAAAGAGCGCTATGGTTGCTGCTCCTGGGCTCCCATGCGCTCTTTTGCAGTGGGTGTGATCTCCCATGACTGACTGTCCCGACCCTCACACATTTATGTTCCCATAATTTATTTCGTGGCATTGGTGACACCTGCCGATTAAGCCAGTTTCGAGACCGGTAGTAGAATAAATTAAGAAAATTATTGGCAACTGAAGCGGATTTTTCTTCTATAAGCATATGTTGTCAAGATTATTGAATAATAACGGCCTGCTTAGATCTTCCAGATAACAGGTACAAAATATTACAATACAGTGAACCTAACTGAAAACGGAAATGGTATAAGATGTCCTAAACACTGAGTGTGCGTGGGGCTTATGGGTGCTCAACGTCGAGGTCATCAGCGCACCTAAACCCTGAGGACAACAGATGTTTTACAAAATCCGATACCTTATTGAATTAGGTCATAAATACCTTAAAGTTACCAAATAATAATTTGGAGCAGATGTTGTTACGCTGTACTAATCAATATCTATTTAAAGTAGTATGACTCGAATAAGTTAAAACTGCTTTTATTAGAATTTTTTAGTATTCTGTAAAACAATTAGCTATTCTTGAGACACTAGAGTTTTCTCTTAAGGACAATATTCGCTTGAGGTATGGTCAGTATTCATTTCCCGAAGGAGTGGCCAGTATTCAATGACTCGACAAGGGTGACCATTCGAAGGAAAAAAGTCCAGTAAACATGGCCCATAAAACGCATATCGTAAGAGCTATGAGCATTTCTTCATCTTTAGTGTGAAACAAATCTCTTCTACTGCAGGCTCTTTGCTTTCCACATTTTGAGAGGTATTAGTATCAACTACAACAAGAAAAAAATATCTTTCGTGGCCATGGACTCGAAAAAGTTATACCTTAAGAGCTATGAGCATTTGCTCAGTAGAGAAGATACGTTTTACAGCAGCGAAGATGAACAAGTGCCCGTAGCTCTTAAGATATGCTCTTTAGAGTCCCTGCTAACTGGGCACTTTCTCTTGTTTTAGTCCATACTACCATTTAACAAAATGTGGAAAGCAAAGAGCTTGCAGTAGAAGAGATTTGCTTTACACTACCGGACATGAAGAAGTACTCGTAGCTCTTAATGTAGGCGGTTCAGAGCTCATGTTTTTCCTTTTTTCCTTCGAACGGTCGTTCCTGTCACATCGACGAATACTGACCATTCCTCCCGGGACACCCTGTACACAACATGCAAACGATAACTGTTTACAACGTAGCAAAGTGCTGTAGACGAAGTCGAGACGAGCACAATGACACAAGACACCTGTTGTTTTTCAACCCGGGAAGCAGCCTCAAACTGGACTACAAAAGCAACCTACTCTACAGCGTTGCGCGTAGTGAGAGATTTTGGCAAAAATCGTGCTTCAGTGTTAGGAATTGCTTGTTATTGCTATTACAGAATGTAAAATTGACGTCTATATAAATTTTACCACACAATATTGTGAATATTAACAGCATAAAATCAACAATTTAATCGTTTTGTTTATGTGGCCCTCTTAACACTAAATTACTGTGGTTATAGTGTTTCAGTGCCAAACATAATTGGTTTTTGCACAGCGCTTACAAAAGTCTTTTTCCATCATTACTCTCTGCACACAGTAACATGATGCCAATTGAGGAGCTACTCGACCGAATAATAGCGGCTTCGGTCAAGAATACCATCATAACGACCGGGAGAGCAGTATTCTGACCCCACGCCCCTCCTATCCACATCCTCCACTGAGGGTGACACGGCGGTCGGATGGTCCCGGTAGGCCACTCGTGGCCTGAAGACGGAGTGTACTCTCACGGGAGTGATTCGATTAAAAGTCAACCTAATAGTTCACTAAGTCTGTGGCGTAAGTGAAAGAGAAGATTTCGTGCGGTGCGCATGCACTATTATAGCTCTGGTAGGTTTTGACGGTCAATTTGAGGTTATTTCCCAGCTCGATAGACTGTGAGCGCCCAATATCAAATCGTTCATCTCGATAGCCCCTACACCTCTGTGGCACACTCTAAACAGTTGTTGCTTACACACTATAACCTTCCATTGGGGTAGTTCTGAAATTATCATCACGTTTCTGATGGCTTTTCAATAAATGGTATTACCGTCTAAAGACGACGTTTCGGTCACGGTAGAGATAGTGGGACAAGGCCCAACCAAAGGCACTATTCTGTAACTTAAAATAATTTATTTTTGGTACCCAGTCTGGGTTAGCAGGGTCGTAGTTGCTGGCATGTTCACATAAGTTGATTTAAAAAATGGCTCTGAGCACTATGGGACTTGACATCTGAGGTCATCAGTCCCATGGACTTAGAACTACTTAAACCTAACTATGTCCGCAGCTCGTGGTCGTGCGTTAGCGTTCTCGCTTCCCACGCCCGGGTTCCCGTGTTCGATTCCCGGCGGGGTCAGGGATTTTCTCTGCCTCGTGATGACTGGGTGTTGTGTGATGTCCTTAAGTTTGTTAGGTTTAAGTAGTTCTAAGTTCTAGGGGACTGATGACCATAGCTGTTATGTCCCATAGTGCTCAGAGCCATTTGAACCAAACCTTACTAACCTAAGCACATTACACACACCCATGCCCGCGGCAGGATTCGAGCCTGCGACCATATTAGCAGAGCTTTCCGTAAGTTGGTTTAGCTAGATTGTAATCCGAAGGAAAAGCAACTGTAGTTTCGCGTCTCTGAAGACTACATCTTACTTCTTACACTCGCCAGTGCACATTGCCAGTTGCAAAGGAAATGTCGTGATTCGTTGGGCACACGATAAGTCACACCTGATTTGCTTGCTCGCCTGCCTGCTGCGCTGCTGCCGTGCGACGTACCTCAGTATGCTGCGTGTTCCCGGCGGCCGTCGGCTTTCATTGCACGGGCGCGAAGTTAGAACGTCTGCCCCTCTATGACGGTAAACAGAACTCCTTACACGTCGCTACTGTGCTAAGAGTGCAGGAAGCGCCCAGCGGAAGCCGATGACGGGACCTGGCGCTCCGTCAGTTCCTCGAAATGCCGCTATTTCCCGCTCACGGGTGGCTTCTGCGTACGGACGGGAAAATCCGGCCGATTATTACCGATACCGCTATTTTAGTTCTGAATAAGCGGTATTACTCGGTATTTGTTTGGTTTCGTTTATAGCAGGTGCTTTTACTTTTTACTGATAAAAAACCGAAATATCAATTGGGAACAGCAACTGCGCAATTTTTTTTTTTTTTTTGAATAAACCTTCCTTTTAAAAGAACGAGCCACTTTTATTTGTAAAATTTGTGTTGCTTTGAAACATTGCGTTATTTTTGACAATGAGAAAAGTGATCATTGCCATTTTAAAAACAATACCGACAGCAACGAGCAACAAACACATGGCATTAGAAATGGTGCATCATTGCTGTGACATTAATGTGCCTGTTACCACTTGGCGTGTCCTATTAGAAAGTGCGCGTGTGCAAGATTTGCCCCAGCTTGTGTTTGTGACAATTGTTGAACTACATTAAATTAGTTACAAACTACGGCGTACGCACACCCCATTCAACATGTAAACGTAACTACAGATACACAGACTTAGCTTATGTCATGTTCGATATGCCTGCCATCATTGGTGATGATGTACCGCAGACAAATAGGGAAATTCTGCATGACCAGCTGAAGTGTCGGAACATCGATGCTGTCGATGACCTTTTGAATGGCTGTTTCCAGTTCAGCAAATGGTTTTGTGGCTGTTCCTGTACACCTTGTCTTTAATACAGCCCCACAAAAAGGAGTTGCATGTGTTCAGATCCGGAGAATATGGCCACTAATCGAAGCCTATGTTAGTGGCCTCTGGATACCCCAGAGCCAGAATGCGGTCCTCCAGGACATCACTCCTGCTTCCATGGGGTCGAGCTCCGTCTTGCATGAACCACATCTTGTCTAAATGAAGGTCACTTTCCAAAACCTTCACGAACCGTTCGGTAGTCACTGCGCCGTCAAGAGATATATCACTGATTACTGTGCGGCTGGACACTGCAAACCACACAGTCACTCATTGAAGATGGAGAGACTTCTCGATAGCGAAATGCGGATTCTCAGTACCCCAGGTATGCCAATTTTGCTTATTGACGAACCCATCCAAATGAAAGTAGATTTCGTCGCTAAACCAAACCATACTAATTCCCATCGTGCCCCGTGGCCAACCGTGCAGTTTGAACGTTCTAAAGCGAAACGTTTAGATGTTATGACGATTTTATTTCAAAAATGGCTCTGAGCACTATGGGACTTAACATCTGAGGTCATCAGTCCCCTAGACTTAGAACTACTTGAACCTAACTAACCTAAGAACATCACGCACATCCATGCCCGAGGCAGGATTCGAACCTGCGACCGCAGCAGCATCAGCGCAGTACCGGAATGAAGTGCATAGAACCACTCGGCCACAACGGCCGGCCGATTATATTTCATATAGTTCAATAACTGTCACCCTGAGGACATGCCCACGCTGGCCCCTACTTGCAAGGTAACGATATAGGGGAGTATACACTAGAAATAGCACGTTTCGTCAAAACAGAGTCTGGAAAAAGTCTGCGTGTCCTGTTCTAATGTATCATATAGCTTGCCAAGAACCAGTTCTTCGTACTGCTGACGCTGCATCTGCTATGTTGATTTCATATTTGTAGTTATTCTTCATATCAGAATGCGTCAAATTCCTTCCGTGCGCAACATAAAAAGATTTGGGTGCAGCAGATCAGACCCAAAAAATTTTTCAGCCACATGTAAGATTTACCCGCTTATGATTCAATTGTACTGGCGTCTAAGACAACTGTTCTCACATCTATAATTTCGGTGCGTCTTTCACAGACAGAAGTCTACATCAGTCGCCTTCACAAGAATGGGATGATTTTACATTCTGACATCATGCATCGCTGCTTGCTCTGGTGATTCTAAGAGATATATACATCTCGATGGATATGTGTCTCCAATGTGTACGTCTTCACCGATCGCAAATCTATGACACACATCTCTGTTCATCTAGTGTGCAGCAAGGCAACAGTTTCACCAATAACAAATACTGCTCTGTCACCTCTAGAGCTATTTTCAACATATAAGTATGAGGCTTTCATGCTTCTTCTGCCAAGTTACGAAATGTGACCTTACGAAATCGAGTACATTGATTTTCATTGTATGTCGCCACAAGAAAACAACTGGAAAACTTTTTCCTACGTTAAATTCCTTGATTGTCAACACAAAACTGAAAAATCAAGTTGCACTACCTACTGAAGTTAGTCTGGCAAACGAGTAAACGAATGGGCGTGTCTGAATTATATCACTTCACTATCACATCTGATATGCTTGCACAACGTTGAGGAATTTCTCAGAGTCCACATACGCGACCGTTTCACATTACATCTCCTGACACTGATACCACTGCAATTACAGAAAAAAAAATCTTAAGCGATGCTTTCGTGTACCCAAAAACACCACCTCCGAACAGTATTTTAGTGCTATTGACCGACTCTGCTAAATAGACTACTTATACTGAGTTGTGTGACTCTGTTCAATTAGTTGGTTGGTTGGTTGATTTAGAGGGAGGGGACCAAGCAGCGATATCATCGGTCCCATCGGATTAGGGAAGGATGGGGAAGGAAATCGACCGTGTCTTTTCAAAGAAACCGTCCCGACATTTGCCTGAAGCGATTTAGGGAAATCGTGGAAAACCTAAATCAGAATGGACGGACGCGGATTTGAACCATCGTCTTCCCAAATACGAGTCCACTGCCCTAACCACTGCTCTATCTCACTCGTTTGTTAGTTAAATATCCCCGGAATAAAGACGCAAAATGTTTAAGATGGGATCGCTGTAGAATGTCTCAAACCCCATCCATACGCTGCACCTGAATTTGCCTGGCGAGATTCTGTTTTACAGACATGTGAGACAGTGGTAGCATTCCAAACGTGAGAGTAGGCCAGACAGTCATGGAAATGGAACGTTTTTGAGCTACAAATAACGTTAGTCAGAGGTGTGTTGCTGGAAATAGCTTCCCACAACAGTTGCATCACATTCATTCCAGCACAGAAGACTTCTATCCAGTTCTGCGTCTGTGTTGTGAACTTACTTCAGCTTATCAGAACTATTTTTACAGACCAATTTATAAAGTACCATGCATAAAGGAGCATATCATTACTAGCTGTTTGAACTCCACTGCGTAGCAACGTTCTGCGTCGTGTCCACTGCCGTAAGAAGACCAAAATGCGCATCTAGAAGGTGGGAAAGAGTTTACTAGCTTTAAAAGTGGTGGTGTTACTGCATTTAGCAGCATTTCGCTTGCTGTAGTGGTTAACTTGCATATAGACTACGTGGAACGTGACTACCAAAAGTCTTGCTCTATTTATGCCTCTATAGCCAGATTACTGAATTTATAAACTGCCTGGCTTTGTTGTTGTTGTGGTCTTCAGTCCTGAGACTGGTTTAATGCAGCTCTCCATGCTACTCTGTCTTGTGCAAGCTTCTTCATCTCCCAGTACCTACTGCAACCTACATCCTTCTGAATATGTTTAGTGTATTTATCTCTTGGTCTCCCTCTACGATTTTTACCCTCCACGCTGCCCTCCAATGCTAAATTGGTGATCCCTTGATGCCTCAGAACATGTCCTACCAACCGGTCCCTTCTTCTTGTCAAGTTGTGCCACAAACTTCTCTTCTATTCTATTCCATTCAATCCCTCCTCATTAGTTACGTGATCTACCCATCCAATCTTCAGCATTCTTCTGCAGCACCACATTTCGAAAGCTTCTATTCTCTTCTTGTCCAAACTATTTATCGTCCATGTTTCATTTCCATACATGGCTACACTCCATACAAATACTTTCAGAAACGACTTCCTGACACTTAAATCTATACTCGATGTTAACAAATTTCTCTTCTTCAGAAACGCTTTCCTTGCCATTGCCAATCTACATTTTATATCTTCTCTACTTCGACCATCATCAGTTACTTTGCTCCCGAAATAGCAAAACTCCTTTACTATTGTAAGTGTCTCATTTCCTAATCTAATTCCCTCAGCATGACCCGACTTAATTCGACTACATTCCATTATCCTCATTTTGCTTTTGTTGATGTTCATCTTATATCCTTCTTTCAAGACACTGTCCATTCCTAAGATAAGTCGAAGGGTCAGTATTGCCTCACGTGTTCCAACATTTCTACGGAATCCCAACTGATCTTCGCCGAGGTCGGCATCTACCGGTTTTCCCATTCGTCTGTAAAGAATTCGCGTTAATATTTTGCAGCTGTGACTTATTAAACTAATAGTTCGGTAATTTTCACATCTGTCAACACCTGCTTTCTTTGGGATTGGAATTATTATATTCTTCTTGAAGTCTGAGGGAATTTCGCCTGTCTCATACATCTTCCTCACCAGGTGGTAGAGTTTTGTCAGGACTGGCTCTCCCAAGGCTGTCAGTAGTTCTATTGGAATGTTGTCTACTCCCGGGGCCTTGTTTCGACTACGGTCTTTCAGTGCTCTGTCAAACTCCTCATGTAGTATCATATCTCCCATTTCATCTTCATCTACCTCCTATTCCATTTCCATAATATTGGCCTCAAGAACATCGCCCCTGTATAAAGCCTCTATATGCTCCTTCCACCTTTCTGCTCTTCCTTCTTTGCTTAGAACTGGGTTTCCATTTGAGCTCTTGCTATTCATGCAAGTGGCTCTCTCTTCTCCTAAGGTCTCTTTAATTTTCCTGTAAGCAGTATCTATCTTACACCTCATGAGATAAGCCCCTACATCCTTACATTTGTCCTCTAGCCATCCCTGCTTAGCCATTTTGCACTTCCTGTCGATCTCATTTTTGAGACTTTTGTATTCCTTTTTGCCTGCTTCACTTACTGCATTTTTGTATTTTCTCCTTTCATCAATTAAATTCAGTATGTCTTCTGTTTCTCAAGGATTTCTACTAGCCCTCGTCTTTTTACCTACTTGATCCTCTGCTGCCTTCACTATTTCATTCCTCAAAGCTACCTATTCTTCTTCTACTGTATTTCTTTCCCCCATTCCTGTCAACTGTTCCCTTATGCTCTCCCTGAAATTCTGTACAACCTCTGGTTTAGTCAGTTTATCCAGGTCCCATCTCCTTATCTTCCCATCTTTTTGCAGTTTCTTCAGTTTTAATCTACAGTTCATAACCAATAGATTGTGGTCAGAGTCCACATCTGCACCTGGAAATGTCTTACAATTTAAAACCTGGTTCCTAAATATCTGTCTTACCATTATATAATCTATCTGAAACCTTGTAGTATCTCCAGGGTTCTTCCATGTATACAACCTTCTTTTATGATTCTTGAACCAAGTGTTAGCTATGATTAAGTTACGCTCTGTGCAAAATTCTACCAGGCGGTTTCCTCTTTCATTTCTCTCCCCAAATCCATATTCACCTACTACGTTTCCTTCTCTTCCTTTTCCTACTGTCGAATTCCAGTCACCCATAACTATTAAATTTTCGTCTCCCTTCACTACCTGAATAATTTCTTTTATCTCATCATACATTTCATCAATTTCTTCATCATCTGCAGAGCTAGTTGGCATATAAACCTGTACTACTGTAGTAGGCGTGGGCTTCGAGTAAATCTTGGCCACAATAATGCGTTCACTATGCTGTTTGTAGTAGCTTACCCGTACTCCTATTTTTTTAATTCATTATTAAACCTACTCCTGCATTACCCCTATTTGATTTTGTATTTATAACCCTGTTTTCGCCTGACCAAAACTGTTGTTCCTCCTGCCACTGAACTTCACTAATTCGCACTATATCTAACTTCAACCTATCCATTTCCCTTTTTAAATTTTCTAACCTACCTGCCCGATTAAGGGATCTGACAGTCCACGCTCCGATCCGTAGAATGCCAGTTTTCTTTCTCCTGATAACGACGTCGTCTTGAGTAGTCCCCGCCCGGAGATCCGAATGGGGGACTATTTTACCTCCGGAATATTTTACCCAAGAGGATGCCATCATCTTTTAACCATACAGTAAAGCTGCATGCCGTCGGGAAAAATTACGGCTGTAGTTTCCCCTTGCTTTCAGCCGTGAGATGGCTTCAGGGTACAGTTTATAGCTACAGCGTTTGTCTCTACACAAAAGAACATTAACAGAATCGTAAGAAATGGTGATAAAAACAAATCCTACGACTGTCGATGGATCAAATATCGAGACTTACCGACCCACACAGTGGTACATTCTAGAACATTTATGTGGTACAGCTGCCTGCGCTGCTGTGATCTGACGTTACTAATAGCACCGTATCAATGCGATCAGCGTGCCAGTGTCACAGGTCTATCAAGATGTGACTGTGGTCCGCTTGCAGAGAAACCGAACTTTGAAAAGCTATATAGGAGGCATCACAGGAGTTTTATGTGTGATGTAGACAAATGCAGTACTGCTCTATTGATTTTGCTTTAATACCTGGACGTCAAGGCTCTGTCTTCTCCTTTCTTAACTTTTGCTACGTAAATGAAAACTACTACTAGCTTTCAATGTGACTTTGTTAACCCACCATTAGGTATAAGTATTTTCTTTTACTTAAATTATATCTTTCTTTTACAAGACTTGCAGATTTTTTGTGTGCGTTTTGAGGGGATGTGTTACAAACGAGTATGCAGTGGTCGTTTCAAAACGAGACGACATGCCGCTATGTTTGATACGGTCGCGCGTTAATAGCGGCGTCCGCCGTTAGTTTCTGGGGCCGAACAATAGAATTGAAGTTGCTTTTTCGCTGTTAGGCTAAGTTTCGCGGTAAGAGCTAGTTGAATGTGACAGCTGTAGAACCAGGCAGTCTATGTTTACATCGTAGTTACTCATGATGCCACACTTTCAAGAGCAGTAACTTGGCTGTTGATTACTACAGAGATAAGTGAACGGATGTATAGCATACCCTTACAGTTTTTGTGGGATTCGTAATAAAATTGTGTGTGATTTACAAGGGTGGCTTGAAAATCTCTCGGAACGGAATAGAAAAAAGTACTTACACCGCTGAATTTTTTTATTATTTTTCAATGTAGTCTCCTTGTAGATTAATGCACTTGGTCCAACGATGTTCCAGTGCCTTGATCCCATCTTGAAAATAAGTTTCCTCCAGGTCTGCAAAATAGTTGACAACTCCAGCTATCAATTCTTCGTTTGAAGTGAATCTTCGTCCACCAAGAAAAATTTTCAGTTCTGGGAAGAGATGGAAGTCTAACGGAGCCATATCAGGTGAATAAGGTGGGTGTGGCAAAAATTCCTACCTTAGTTCGTGTAATTTTGGCATAGCGACGGCAAATGTGTGCCGGCGCGCATTGTCTTGATGGAAGATGACTTTCTTCCTTGCTAAATCTGCCCTTTTTCGTGTATCTTTTGTTGCAATTTGTCCAGAATGTTAGCATAGTATTCTCCAGTAATTGTTTGTCCAGTGCGGAGATAATCTACGAACAGCCCCCTTCGCATCCCAAAACACTGATGCCATGACCTTTCCCGCCAAAGGAATTGTCTTTGCTTCCTTTGGTGGCGGAGAATCAGCATTTTTCCACTGCTTTGACTTGTTTTGTCTCTGGGGTATAGAAGTCCAACCAAGTTTCATCTGTGGTCACAAACCAGCGCAAAAAATCTTGTTCGTTTCTCCTAAAATGGGCCAAACGTTGTTCCGTAATGTTCATTCTCATGCGTTTTTGATCCAGCGTCAAGAGTCGCAGCACCCATCTTGCAGATTATTTTTTTTTTTCATTTCTAATTCTTCAGTTAAAATGTGGTATACCCTTTCACATGGCGTCTGACAAGCGTGAGAAATCTCATGCACTTTCACTCTGCGATCCTCCATGTCTCTTTTGTGCGCTTGTGCAATGATTTCTGGAGTAGTGACACATCTTGGCAGAGCACTGTGCGGATCATCATCTAAGCTCTCCTGGCCAAACTTAAATTAATTTGTCCACTTGGCAACAGTTGAATATGAAGGAGCAGAGTCCTCCAGTGTATTCTTGAAATTGACATGAATGTTCTTTGCTTCCATACCTCTTCTGTACGTAGTACTCGACGCTCAAGTCGGCGAAGTGGCGTCACCTCAAAAGTCTTGCAAAAGGCGATCAGGTCTACCCGCCTGCAGTACTTTATCACCGCTCGAAACTCGATTTTTTTCGATCTTCGCAGATCACTACGCGGGAACAACAACAGAGCCACGTCACTGCCACAGCTCTCTTCCAAGAGCACTGACGTCGCATGTGTTTACAGGCAACAAACAGTCGAATGAATATCATGTGAACAACTCGTTGCGCTAGCGCTGACCTCTCGTGGTGATTCCGAGAACTTTTCAAAGCATCCTCGTACATAATTTAGCGGCTAGACTGATCCACATTCTACGCATCCACAAAATTCAGAAGTAAAACGAATTCTTCTGGGGCTAAATAATCAGTCATCGACCCTGTTAGATTATTTGTAACAAGACCTCATATGGGAACAAACTTGGGAAAATTAAACACCTCTCAACGGCTTGAACGACTTCCTCTCGCCCCTCTCGTCGTGAGGGCTGCATATTGGGCACTGTCGTTTCGGTCACTGTCATTTGTTGAGAGAAGTCCCCGCAACGCTCTGTACTTACTACAACCAACCATTGACAGTGCGCCATTTTCTGACCCAATGCCGATTTTATAACCGTTTACGCATTAATGTATGTTTGCCGTCTGAATCATCAGACATTTTAACAAATACGGCACAAGCTGTAGATCGCGTTTTAGTTTTTATTCGTCGTAATGCTATGGCGAAGGAAATTTAATTTTCGACTGTTTGAGCAACCTCCTCAAAGGGGAGGTGATCGTTTTTAGTTATCCCTTTACTACAGTCGTTTAGGCTCTGTGTTATCAACTTCAAAATCACTCCATAACTGACTTACAATAGTCATGACACGTGCGCTTATGATCTCATCTGTTTTGCGTCCTAAAGCAACAAAAAAAAGTCGAACAAGACCATTTATAAATACACTAATCGCATTTCACATTCTATTTAATAACGCAGTATTTCAAAGAAATACAAATTTTAAGAAAAAAATTTAGTCGTTCTTTATACACTGAAGAGCCAAAGAAACTGATACACTTACCTAATATCGTCTAGGGCCCCCGCGAGCACGCAGAAGTGCCGCAACACGATGTGGCATGGCCTCGTCTAATGTCTGAAGTAGTGCCGGAAGGGAATTGACACCACGAATCCTGCAGGGCTGTCCATATATCCGCAAGAGTACGAGAGAGTGGCAAGGCATCCCAGGTATGCTCAATAATGTTCATGTCTGGGGAGGTTGGTGGCCAGCGGAAGTGTTTAAACTCAGAAGAGTGTTCCTGGAGCCACTCTGAAGCAATTCTGGACGCGTGGGGTGTCGCATAGTCCTGCTGGCATTGCCGAAGTCAGTCGGAATGCACAATGGACATGAATGGATGCTGGTGATCAGACAGGATGCTTACGTACGTGTCACCTGTAAGAGTCGTATCTAGACCTATCAGGGGTCCCATATCGTTCTAACTGCACACGTCCCACAGCACTACAAAACCTCCACCAACTTTAACAACCCCTGCTGACAACCAGGGTCCATGAATTCATGAGGCTGTCTCCATAGCCGTACACGTACATCCGCTCTATACGATTTGAAACGAGGCTCGTCCGAGTAGGCAACATGTTTCCAGTCATCAACAGTCCAATGTCGGTGTTGACGGGCCTAGGCGAGCCGTAAAGCGTTGTCGTGCAGTCATTAATGGTACATGAGTGGACCTTCGCCTCCGAAAGCCCATACCGATGATGTTTCGTTGAATGGTTCGCACACTGACACTGGTTGTTCGCCTAGCAGTGAAATCTGGGGCAATTTGCGGAAGGGTTGCACTTCCGTCACGATGAACGATTCTCTTCAGTCGTCGTTGGTTCCATTCTTGCAGGATCTTTTTCCGGTCACTAGGATGTCAGAGATTTGATGTTTTACCATATACCTGATATTCACGGTACACTCGTTAAATGATCGTGCGGGAAAATCCCCACTTGTACATCTACATCTACATGGATACTCTACAAATCACATTTAAGTGACTAGCAGAGGGTTCATCGAACCACCTTCACAATTCTCTACTATTCCAATCTCGTATAGCGCGCGGAAAGAACGAATAACTATATCTTCCCCTTATTTTATCATGATGATCGTTTCTCCCTATGTAGGTCGGTGTCAACGAAATATTTTCGCATTATGAGGAGAAAGTTGGTGATTGAAATTTCGTGAGAAGATTGTGTCGCAACCATAAACACCTTTGTTTTAATGATGTCCACCCTAAATCCTGAATCATTTCAGTGACTCTCTCTCCCCTATTTCGCGGTAATACAAAACGTGCTCCCCTTCTATGAATTTTTTCGGTGTACTCTGTCACTCCTACCTGATAAGGATCCCACACCGCGCAGCAGTGTTCTAAAAGAGGACGGACAAGCGTCGTGTAGGCAGTCTCCGTAATAGATCTGTTACATTTTTTAAATGTCCTGCCAATAAAATGCAGTCTCTTTTCAGCCTTCCCCACAACATTTCCTTCGTGTTCCTTCGAATTTAAGTTGTTCGTAATTGTAATTCCTAAGTATTTAGTTGAATTTATGGACTTTCGATTTGAGTGATTTATCGTGTACCCGAACTTTAATGGATTCCTTTTAGCACTCTTGTGGATTACGTGACACTTTTCGTTATTGAGGGTCAACTGCCAATTTTCGCACCATACAGATATCTTTTATAAATCGTTTTGCAATTTGTTTTGATCTTCTGATAACTTTGATAGTCGATAAACGACAGCGTCATCTGCAAACAACCTAGGACGGCTGCACAGATTGTCCCCCAAATCGTTTATACAGATAATAAACAGCAAAGGGCCTATGACACTACCTTGGGGGTCACCAGAAATCACTTCTGTTTTACTCGATGACTTTCCGTCAATTACTACGAACTGTGACCTTTCTGTCAGGAAGTCACAAATCCAGTCATATAACTGAGATCATATTTCATACGCACACAATATCACTATAAATTACTTGTGTGGTACAGAGTCAAAAGCCTTCCGGAAATCCAGAAATACGGAATCAAACTGAAATCACTTGTCAACAGCACTGAACACTGCATGCGAGGAAAGAGCTAGTTGTATTTAACAAGAGCGATGTTTCCTAAATTCGTGTTGACTGTGTGTCAATATACCGTTTTCTTCGAGGTAATTCATAATGTTCGAACACTTCATCGCTACCTCGGAGATGCCCTGTCCCGTTGCCAGTGTGCCGACTGTAACACCACGATCAAACTCACTTAAATCTTGATAACCTGCCACCGCAGCGCCAGTAACCGATCTAAGAACTGCGCCGATACTTGTTGTCTTGTATAGGCGTTGCCGACCGCAGTGCCGTATTCTGCGTGTTCATGTACCTCTGTATTTGAATACACATGCCTGTACCACTTTCTTTGGCGCTTCAGTGTGAAAGGTTTATTCAAAAACGAAAAAATTTAGCACTGCTGCAATGAGTAATTAATATTTCGGTTTTTTCGGTTGTAAGTAAAAAATAAAAATACCTGTAACAGGGTGTTTCAAAAATGACCGGTATATTTGAAACGGCAATACAAACTAAACGAGCAGCGATAGAAATACACCGTTTGTTGCAATATGCTTCGGACAACAGTACATTTTCAGGCAGACAAACTTTCGAAATTACAGTAGTTACAATTGTCAACAACTGATGGCGCTGCGGTCTGGGAAACTCTGTAGTATGATATTTTCCACATATCCACCATGCGTAGCAATAATATGGCGTAGTCTCTGAATGAAATTACCCGAAACCTTTGACAACGTGTCTGGCGGAATGGCTTCACATGCAGATGAGATGTACTGCTTCAGCTGTTCAATTGTTTCTGGATTCTGGCGGTACACCTGTTCTTTCAAGTGTCCCCACAGAAAGAAGTCACAGGGGTTCATAGCTGGCGAATAGGGAGGCCAATCCACGCCGCCTCCTGTATGTTTCGGATAGCCCAAAGCAATCACACGACCATCGAAATATTCATTCAGGAAATTAAAGACGTCGGCCGTGCGATGTGGCCGGGCACCATCTTGCATAAACCACGAGGTGTTCGCAGTGTCGTCTAAGGCAGTTTGTACCGCCACAAATTAACGAAGAATGTCCAGATAGCGTAATGCAGTAATCGTTTCGGACCTGAAAAATGGGCCAATGATTTCTTTGGAAGAAATGGCGGCCCAGACCAGTACTTTTTGAGGATGCAGGGACGATGGGACTGCAACATGGGGCTTTTAGGTTTCCCATATGCGCCAGTTCTGTTTATTGACGAAGCCGTCCAGGTAAAAATAAGCTTCGTCAGTAAACCAAATGCTGCCCACATGCATATCGCTGTCATCAATCCTGTGCACTATATCGTTAGCGAATGTGTCTCGTGCAGCAATGGTAGCGGCGCTGAGGGGTTGCCGCATTTGAATTTTGTATGGATAGAGGTGTAAACTCTGGCGCATGAGACGATACGTGGACGCTGGCGTCATTTGGACCGCAGCTGCAACACGGCGAACGGAAACCCGAGGCCACTGTTGGATCACCTGCTGCACTAGCTGCGCATTGCCCTCTGTGGTTGCCGTACGCAGTCGCCCTACCTTTCCAGCACGTTCATCCGTCAAATTCCCAGTCCGTTGAAATTTTTCAAACAGATCCTTTATTGTATCGCTTTTCGGTCCTTTGGTTACATTAAACCTCCGGTGAAAACTTCGTCTTGTTGCAACAACACTGTGTTCTAGGCGGTGGAATTCCAACACCAGAAAAATCCTCTGTTCTAAGGAATAAACCATGTTTTCCACAGCACACTTGCACATTGTGAACAGCACTCCCTTACAGCAGAAAGAAGTCGTACAGAATGGCGCACCCACAGACTGCGTTGTCTTCTATATCTTTCACATCACTTGCAGCGTCATCTGTTGTTGCAAATTGTAACTACTGTAATTTCGAAAGTTTGTCTGCCTGAAAATGTACTGTTATCCCAAGCATATTGCAACAAACGCTGTATTTCTATCGCTGCTCGTTTAGTTTGTATTGCCGTTTCAAATATACCGATCATTTTTGAAACACCCTGTATGTCCTGATATGGTGGAGGCTAAGCAGCAGTGCTGCTATTCCTCCTTTATCAGCTCTGTTGTCATACGTGGCCTCTCGTTGGAATGGACCTCTGGCTACCCCGCTGTGTTTAAACTAGCGAAGTAGTTGATGGCTGCTAGATGTTCTGAGGTAGGCTGACGCCTGCCGGAGCGCCCCTCTTCCTTCACCCACTTCTCTGTGACCTGGAAGACGTGGTCCAAGTCCGAAGGGGTGAAGATGGGGCGACTGTTCAGCAATATTAGCTCCTTCCTCGTCACCGCCCCACGCAACGTGCAACGCGTGTGGCTAAGGTCGCACGGTTCGTGATGGAGCGGTGGTTTCGCCTGCGCCGGCGTGAAGGGGTACGGGTTGTCCCCGTGAGGGTACGTCCCGTGTTTCAGCGACGCTACGATCTTCTTCAGGAAGGGCTGCACACTCCGCTCGTCTGGGAGCGGGAGGGGCAGCCCTTCGTCGGTTTCCGTTTCTTCAGCTTGCGGAGAAGCGGTCGGCATCTCTTCCTCGGATGATACTTCCGCGTCTGTCTCCAGGGGAGAAGACAGCGCATGCGTCCCGAGGTCGACTTCCATGCGGGACGCGGCATGCATTGCTGCAGGAGGCGAGTCGGTGGACGTCTGGGTGGCGGCGTCTACCCCCACCGGCCGCCTCACAGGGGCGGCGGGATCAGGGATAGGCGGCGCCTTCTTGAGAAGCCGCAGCTCCTCCCGCAGCTGTTGAAGCCGTCGGTGGACAGCCACGAGTTCATCCTTCGTTGCGGCCCTTTCGGTCGCGAAGTCTGCTTGTAAATCGGCCAGCGCTTGGTCAGTGGCCGCTTCGACGCGGCACGAAGCGCGCCCGCCGGAGCGGGGAGGCAATGCGACCGACCTGGCGGCAGGCACCTCAGAACTTGGTGTGGTGTGCTGCCGACGGTAGCTGCAGCTACGCGAGTTGGCGGCGTGAGGACTGCTGGCTGTTCCGCGTGGTTTGGGGCAGCTACGGGTGTCGTGTGCCGCCGCGCATTTCAAACACGCGGCTGCGTTCCGGCAGACATCCGCCACGTTCCCTAACTGCTGGCACTTCTCGCACTGGACACGTTCCAGTGATCGCAGCTTGCGCTTCGGCTTCTGCTGTCGTCTGCGGCTGCGGGCGCTCCACAAAGCATTGATGATCCAGCGCGGCTCTCAACTTGTTGCCCTTGCGTCCTGCCATGACTTGCGGTTGAAACAAAGGCGTACACGAGCAACGGTAACGATGTGAGCCGCAGCGAGTCGAGTAGCGGAGTGTGTGGTTCTCAACACAGTCGCATTCGCACCTAACACCGGAGAAATTGATATCGCCTATGATAGCCAAGGCAGCCGGGGCCCGCATGCGGTCGGCGGGGAAGGGGGTTCCAGAGTCTCCAGCCAAGTTCAGCTTCCGAGCGCTCGTAGCAGCCGACAAGAAAGCGCACCCTCCTCTCATACGTGTGAAAGCTACATTGTTCTTCTCATGTATAACGCCGGCGTCTCAGGTCTGGACGTGCTTTCACGTCTATTGTCAGAATAGCTCATAGCTCGTTGACACACACGATTATCGTGGCCGGGAAAACATTTACTACTCGTATGCAACCGAGATGGTGACGGAAAACCAATCACTCTGATCTGCGCTGCAGGCGCGTGTAATCATTGAGAACACTCTATTTATTTTTTCGAACACCTTATTTAACCAAACAGTATATCTATCATGCTATCACAAAACACCTACCAAGATGTGCCCTGGGGCATGTTGCACAGCCCACAGACACCTACCCAATCAGAATTTCAGTACACACTATAGCAAACTGCTACTAAATAATTCCTCACACAGATGTGTAGGCACGCTCAGTACTCGTAAAATATGCTAATAACGCATAGCAGAGCCTGCAGATCCGCTCGCAAACTAACTCAGCAGACGTGCGCAGGTACCCCCCACTCCGCACCCTGCCCACAGGATCGTGAAGTCACCCATCCGTCTGATTTCAGACCTCGCACAGACCCTGCTCGGCTTCCGCAAGCGTGAGTTGGTGCGGTCAACGCACTTGCCAGTGGTCAAAGTACACACATACGTCCGCCCAGGACCGCGATCCGTCACAATCCCGAGCCGCGACCACCGAATGCGAGTGAAAGCCAACTTTATATCGACGTTGCATATTTCCAAAGCGCAGCCTCCATACGCTAGACACATCGTAGCAGCACATGTCTTTACTTCCTATGGCACTGTAGCACACTGCGCATTGCTCCTCACATGACATTACACGGCCCTTTAACTAAACATAACTACACATCCCTGCTCTCGCCTCGTCGCGTGAGAAGCCATCTAAAACCTTCTCATTATTATTCTTCCTTTACAACTTTTTTTTTTTACAAAATAAAGATCTAATTTACACTTCCCACCGCGCCTTTCTCGCCGAGAAAATCGGACATCTTGAATAAATAATAAATGATAATAAATAGAAGTACAGTTTTCGAGATATCATCGTGTTGAAATTCGCATTTAGCACAATTTTCTAGTGGAGGTTGGCCTATAATATTAAATAATAATAATAATAAATGATAATGAATGATAATAAATGACAATGAATGATGATGAATGTTAATAAATGATAATGTATAATAATAAACAAAAGTAAGGTTTTGCAGCCATTGTTGTGTTGGAATTTGAATTTGGAGGGAATTTTCCAGTGGAGGCAGGTCAATAAAAATAAATAATAATAAATGGTAGTAAATAATAATAAATGATTGTAAATAATAGTAAATGGTAATGAATGTTAATAAATGATAATCAATAATAATAATAAAGATAAGTTCGGTTTTTGCATGCATTATCCTGTTGGAATTCAAACTCTCCGCCATTTTTTCTTCTGGAGGCTTACGTTAGTGGACATAGCGCAATTGGGCTATTTTCCCGCCAAAATTCAAAATTACCGCCTTTTTTTCTGGAGGTTAGGTTAGTGGATGTAGCACAATTGGCCTATTTTCCAGCCAAAGGCCGCCATCTTGGATGACGTCATGTACTGTTGCCAAGTCTACATTCCGCCATCTTGGACGACGTCATCGCAGCCATTTTGAATAAATTTGGCAACAGTGGAGAGTGGGGTGATGCAAAGGTTGTCCCTGTACTATGACGTCTTTTAAAAGTTTTGGAAACTTCTGTTTTCCGGATAGGGTACCTTCACTGCTGAGCTATCTAATTTTTCGGATCATCTCTGTGGAATCTACATCAGTTGTATCAAAATGTTTTCCACGGACGTGTTTCTTCAATTTCGGAAAGAAATCAAAGTCTGATGTGCTCTTATCAGGGTATGTATGATGGGTGAGGAAGTATTTCCCATCCATATTTGTAGAGCCTTTCTCTCGCTAATAGGGTAACATGCGGTTTTGCATTATCGTGCAAAATGAGGACACCAGCTGCAAGCATGTCAGGCTTTCTTTGACGAATTTTCGGGAGAAAAACATTTTGCAGAAATAGCTTGTAGTAAGCACCTGTTACAGACGTCCCCTGGGGCACACTATTTGTAGCTGTGACTCCACTCGTGTTATACGCAAAGATCTTCAACAGATTTACCTTTGATTGTTGGCGATGGAAGCTTTTTGGTCGTGGAGAGTCGGAACCTTTGCATTGTCACTACCCGACCTCCACGTAAACTGGCAGACCACCGTCATACCACACTGTGATCCACTACACTACTCCACATGCCTGTCTCAAAGCGTTGTGCATAACGAGCAATGATTGTCAACTGTTTTGCCTGACAAAACCGACATTCTTGCCACCACTTCAGAGTGCTTAGTCACCCAAGTAAACTGCTGCAACATGGTGCCTAAGCCTTAGGTCCATCTGACCTGGTGACAAACTGTACTAAAGCCTGCATCACCTAGAAGGCGGTTCCGCGCACAGAGACGGAGCAGAAAGAAAGCGTTGGGGGGGAGGGAGGGGGGGAGAAGGGGAGAACTGTGCACTAGAGACGGGGGATCCGCTCCTGAACTGATTCATAGAGTTGAATCTTTCAAAGGAGTTAACAATCAGTGATTCAAAAAAAAAGAACGGTAGCTCCAAACGTTTCCCACAGCAGGGAGAGAGAGAGAGAGAGAGAGAGAGAGAGAGAGAGAGAGAGAGAGAGACGGAGCATACCAGCGGGGCCTCTGCTGGTCAGAGCACACTGCACGCCACACAACACAGCCAGCGCCGGCCTCTGCCCTGCTTCTACCTTGGCTGCCTGCATTGTGCCGTGCCCCATTGGATTTTGTGTTTCACATATGCCATGCCGTCTCTGTGCTTCCTCTGCCGCGTGCAGTGTCTGGCGCAGCTTAACTTAGCATCGCACTCCATCGGCGATCGTTTCAGTCGCACGTCCTGCCCTCTGGACAGTTGATGTGAGCAACAGGACAGAGAGCCTCCTAGCTGAGAACATAAGAACTACTTGCGACAACCTGCTCTCAAGAGAACGGACGACTTGTCTCCGAGCGGGTGACTGGTGGCCATTCACCGCTCCCCCCCCCCCCCCCCCCCTCACCATCGGAACTCGCCCGCTCAACGCTCATCCCACCGTTCTCGACTCTAGCCGGAGCGTTGAGCAAAGCAACTCAGGTGTCACTCTGGTCTCTGCCGTCTTAACTCACGCAGTAATGCAGCTCGCGGCTCGACCTGCTTGACTCAGCGCCTCTGCATCGGAGTTCATCTCTACTGGCTATTGTTCTTCGTAGTAATACCGCTATGTATATAACATTATTATGTTATATATACATCATTTGTTTTTATTTTATTTTTATTTGTTTAAACTGATCAGATTAGGTTCCTGACAACTCCTCTTACTAGAGGATTTATATTATGGACACTCGAATTTACGCTTTAATTACGAGCGAACTGATAAACATATCGCAAAATGTGATACACCAATATTTTCCTTGTTTTTTTCTGCGTCAGGCTATATGCAGCACTTTAGTCTTACACTCAAATTTATATATATATTTTTTCTTATTCTGGTATGGATTTGCGATTTTAGGCGTCTTTGGAAGGAAACATTCACTTCAAAAATATATGGCTTGCAATGTATTTGTACGAGGTTAATGAAATTTTAATACATTATAGCCAAATACATTGTTAATGTAAATCTCAAGTTACAGCATTTTCCGATCACCCAAAAAACCAACATAGTGCAAAATAAATCAATAATCAAAAACTTTGTCATATCGTGGAAATTTCAACAAACAATACAAAATTCTTACTCATTATCTGTGTTACTTCAAAATAGGATCAAATAAGACCAAAATACAGGTATAGTACTGGAATAAACCAAGTTTAAAGGGCAATGTGCCTTCCATTTATTTTCTATTGTGAATGAGTGGTGAGTCATGAAAAAGAGCTAGTTCATTTCAGAGAGTGAACAGTTCTGATCCGATCTCTGAAAAGAACAGTTTTGCCCATCTCTGCTGTGCACCATGCAGAGAACGGGTAAACAAAGTCCACGTTGCCAAACTGCATTGATGTGGATAACAGTCAGGCTCTTTTGCACCAGTACATTCAAATCTATGAGGGTAACAATAAATATTAAAACCAATTTCGATCGATCGTCATGAGAGAAATATTAATTCACATCCACTGCTCCACAGATTTATTCCGCATAACGTTGGAAGGAGAGAACAGCTGACATAGCTTTGTGAAGACTTGAAGTACAGTATTTCTCAAAACGACATTGAAACTGTTTGTAATAATTACCATTTACTGCGATGACAACTGCTTCTGCTCAACAGGATTTTTAAAACTGTGTAAGGTGTGTATGTATATGTGTGTGTGTGTGTGTGTGTGTGTGTGTGTGTGTGTGTGTGTGTGTGTGTGTGTGTGTGTGTGACGATAGTTAAAGTGTAATCACTGCGTGTAGAAAGGAATTACCATTAGAAAAGACTAATGTAAAAAACTAGCGAAGAATGGCCAGTAAGTTCTCATAGTTTTCGTTGTTAACAGGCGTTATTAGTGTAAACTAACACGTTAGATACTACAGTGAGAGACTGCATTTATAATCCACTGAAGAAGAAAACAATTAACCTTCATCTGCGAATAACTCCAGGGAATCTGACTGATAACATTGAAAACCACTGATATGTCGACAATTAACAGTTACTGTCATTTTAGGGCCTTATACAGTTCCTGCCTTGAAAATGACACAGGTTTACAACATGGTGGTAGAAGCTTAACCCATAACTGATGAGTTGATATTTTTGTAACACAACTGGTGAGGTTGGGTTACATATACCCAATAATTTCCATGGCCCTCATACTTCAATGGTGAAGGAGAAACGAAAAGTTTCTACATACATTGCAAAAGTAACTTTTATTGACATCTCTGAACAACTTTTGGCAGCAGAAAATTATTCACAGTGAACAGAATAGACAATTTTTCTAATATATGTAAGTCCATAACAAATTTTGCAACATGTCACGAAATCATAAATCTGCAATTTTTTTGTAAACAAATAAACCAAATTTGAATATTACAGTATAAAGCAACAATGAACCTTTATAAAAGCACATTATTTTTTGACAAGTTATTACACACAGAAGAATTGGCAAGCCATTATTTTACGCAATATCGGCATACAGGAGTCGTGCAGGCTCCGCAAATCGGTACGTTGCAGCTGTTACAGACCTTTTTCGTTTTTCTGTCAGAGCCTGGTGGGCACTTCTTACACCTCACTTTTTTGCCCAAGTCTCGTCTGGCTTCATATGGAATTGGTATCTTGAGAATTCTGCTGATGTTTAGCCGCAATTCACGGGGCAAATGGTCGTTTTGTAGTCGACGATAGAGATGAGGGTCTACGAGTTCCTTGGCAAGATTTTTGATGTATTCCAATCCGGTTAGGTCTGGATTCCCTGGGAATCCACTGTAGATAACATAGGCATTCACTAGGCTAATGTTCAAAATATGGCTAATGGCCATCGCCTTGTGCGTCGACTTGTTGAGTAGACTGTGCATTTCTCGTCTAAGGCGTCGACCCCACCTTTTGTGTTGTTATAAAAGGCAATGATTTCTGATTTCTGGGTTTCTGGATCAGTTGACTGGGTATGGTGCATTGAGGATACAAGTAGGATGGTCTTGCCTTTCTTTGGTACATAAGAGAGTAATGTTGTCTTTGTGAAACCATAGAGAGCTTCTCCTACTTCTCTTTCCTTGGGAAGTAAAAGTTCTTTCGATATTTCTTGTTTATTTTTTCACAGTGTTCCTACATATGTCAAGCCCCTTTTAAGTAGTTCCTGTATGAGGGCAATGGGCGAAAACCAATTATCTGCTGTGATATTGCGGTTACTTCCGATAATGGGTTTGGTCAATTGCAACACTGCTTGAGTTGGCTTGGCCAATTTATTCTCCTCATCAGTGGGTGTTCTGCCAACACTA